>NW_020185331.1:9095460-9123814 GCF_003031525.2 Neophocaena asiaeorientalis asiaeorientalis | reverse complement strand
GGCCCGCGTCCCCAAAAAAAAAAAAAAAAAAAAATCAGATCAAATCCAAGAAAGCATGCCACATCTACATTTTTTTTTTTCCTCTGTGTGATGCTCCAACAGTGATCCAAGCCCCTGAGTTTCAAACAAGCTACAGAATAATAAGTGCAAAGTTCTCTGTTTGAAACAGGGGCAGAGTGCCAGGAGCAGTCCCCACGAACAAACTCCCTCATCACCCCAAGTTGGCCCCAGGGAGCCCTCTGGTACTCCTGGGCTCCACAGAACACAGTTGTAAAAAAACAAAAACGTAAACACTGATCTAAGCCATTCTCCCTCTGTACATGGAACTACACTTGAAACAGCCATGTACTTTGTACTATTTTATATAAATCAAAGCTATGATAACATTCATAGATTAAAAAAGCTAATCAAACCACGGTCTTTTCAATTTTAGCACAGTATATTACAGAGTAGGTACACAGTTGAGTTTTATTGACTCTTATCTGTGCCTCTCTAACACTAATGTTAAAAAAAGAAAAGAAAGGCAGATTCAGAATGTGCCTGGTTTCTCAGAACTTATCAGGTTAACTAGTGATTCACTGTTGTATTTCATGCAGCTTTAAGTAGCACTGAGTATCATTTTATTGTTGTTAGAAAGAAGCTTCTTGCATAATTAACATCACATATTTGTTATTCCTCATTTTTAAGATGTTGTATCTATCACACATAATAAGCAACTGATACATTAAATATTAAGCATGAATTGCTGAACTAAAAAGAAACAACTAAGTTGTATCTGTATAAGGATCAAGTTTATATGATGTTGATGTTATACTTTAGAGTTTTATTAGCCACATTTATGTTAAAAAACATACAGGTAGCTAGCTAGATTTTAAATAGGTAGAATGGTGATATGATAAATATATCCACAGATCAACCTTTTCTAAGTTTACATAATGCCTTCTAGTTGACTTCAGGTGGTATTTCTTTCCCAAAGGGGGAAAACAGAACTCTGTCTTTTGGTGTTACTCCTTTTTAACAAATGTAATTAATCAGGGTAGAGGTAGCCTGAATTAGTCTAGAAATATTATGAAGTAAGATTGATCTGGAAACTGCATGTTTCTTACACCACTGAGTGGGTCTCAGAAGGTAGGTTGCCTCTGTGGCCAGAAGTTCTCAAAAATGAAAGGAAACCTGTATCAGGGGCTGATCATTCTTCAAATATGCATAATAGACTATCTGCTTAACCTTCTTTGGGGAGATCTTTTATATTTAGTTATCTACCTCCTTATTCATTTATTTTTGTCTCATCATCTGTCCTTATTAGAATTTGTTCTCTGAAGTTCTGGCTGACCTAATGTTAAATGCCCATCCATTACCCTTTTATGAAGGTCAGATGCATTATTTCAGGTTGGTTCCAAGTTATGCTCTGCTGTGGAAAGTGGTCAGAGGTCTTTTCAGCATTCTGGTCTGTTTGCTTTCAGCATACTCCCTGTGGCTTCTCAGAGGTTTCCATCATTCGGTGTTTGACACACTGTATCTAGAACATTTGTTTCTAGTGAATAGCCGTGCCTGTCTCATGATGGATGGAGACGAATGCCCGCTGCTACAGGAAATGTGCCATATTTACTAGGGCGGGAACGTTTCACTCCAATATATCAGATCTGCCCCAAGCTTTCTCTCCGTGCTGTCAGGAAGAACAGAGTTGATGTCAATGAATCTTTAATAAAATCACTTTTTTCTTCCCTGGAGAAATTAAGAGAATACCTCAGGAGAATAGCTGAATAGAAATTAAGAGAATAGCTCAGCCTCAGGCACTAAATTGTTTCCATTTAAACATTCCTTTTTCTGACCTGACCTTCCCCTTGACCAAATCTTCTTTTGATGGTTTTTCCCTGTGTTCCTCTAGGCATCCACCTCCCATTGTACTGGGTTCCCAACTGATAACATGTTTCTCATTCCATAACCCTCCAAGTCAACTGCTTAAAATAAGTTTCGCAGGACAAAATACCATAGCTTGTAGGTACAAGATGGGCTTAGATCTTCATAGGTAAAAAGGCCTGTAGTATGGGATGTACAATTTGATGCCTGGGACAGAGCAGTTTCTTCTTCTTTGCCTGCTTGGGGCTGTGTGTGCTTGTTTGGGGACTAGAATACTAAGTATCTCCACGATTGACGGCATCTGCCAACCAGGAAATGAGCACACCTGTAGTGGAAAAAAGGACTATGCGGATGAATCCAAAAAATACAGAATGCGGTAAAAGTAAAACAGCCTGAGTACACAGTCTCTCACAGATAAGAGAAGAAAGGGTACAGGAGGAAAGACACAGATGTTAAGCTAAGAGGGATGATGGCAGAGATTAGTACAAAGCATCTGAAGTAACAAAATGGTGATGAGAGAAAGCTAGTATAAAGCACGGTGAAGACATAAAGTTGAAGAAAAAGAAACAATAAAATCATAAATATTTTCAGCAGTAGATTAAGGATCTCTTGAGATCTCTCAGAGAGAGGAGGGCTGGCTAACTCACCAGGAACTTATTAAGGCTTTCAGATGGAGTACAATTTACCTTTATCTCTCTGTTCTTCCTGAGTGCTTTCAAAGGGGGAAAAGATGTTGATGGCTGTGGCGGAAATTGGTTTTGCCAGGAAGGAAGACACAATTATGACTCAAGTGTGGAGGAGTGGCAGGCCTAGATCCAGACTCCCCAATGGCAGGTTCAAATATCACTGCTGCTGCCTGTGCTTAATGAACTTCTGTCCTTTTAAAGCTGTCTCCCTTGGCTGTTCTCCATGCCTCTATGGAATGGCCTCTTCTATTCTATGTGTACATCCGGTAGTTTCTGCACTTGTCAGATGCACCAACTCAGCCTCTATTTGCAGTCATGGTGGAGCTACACTTTGTCATTTGAAGGTGGTCATTGTGAGTTTTTGCCTGGTGGGGTCATTAGTCGTGTAATGGTTAATCTGATGGACCCTGGAGCCAGTCTGCCTGGCTTCAAATTCCAGCTAAGCCACATACTAGGTGTGTATGCTTAGACAAGGTTTTATCTGTTGGTTTGTTATTAACCTCTCCGCGATATAGTTTCCTCATCTCTAAAATAAAATATAACGATTGTGTCCATATCAAGAAGTTATGAAAAGAGTTACAACAAGCAAAGAGGAACGGTGCCTGACACACAGCAAGTATCCGATAAATGTTAGTCTCATTGTTACCAATTTTATCTGTTTCCAATTATATGGCCATGCCTTATGCTATCATTTGTCAACTCAACTGAAATTGTTAAATGCCTATGTTGTGCCAGATCTTTTTTAAGAACTAGGAAGCAGAATAGAAATAGAAGACATTGTCTGCTCTTAAGGATCATACAGTCTGGCAGAGGAGATGAATGTATAAACAGTCAACTACAAGTATAGAAGTTATGTATCATCATAGCTATGTACATAGACCACTATTTTGGGGGACTCAAGGAAGCCTTCACAGAGAAGCAGATATTTGTCAAAGGAGAAGGGAAAAAGCCGATGAAGAGTGTCTTTCAGTGTATGTGTTGTGAGGAACCAGTGTTCACAGATCACAGTGCATACACAGCATTGATTGATTTGCAAATATTAAATAAATAAGCCGTGCCTATTTTGACTGTTTGTGGCTATGTTAACATGCTAATTTCCATTTATACCTGACTATACTGACTAATCAAACCAAAATAAAAGTCCCCAGGACCCAACTGAATTATTCTAACACAGTAACATAAATTTTTTCAATTATTATAAATTATATATATATTATAAATTATATTATAAATTATATTATAAATTAAATTATATTATTATAAATTATAAATGAATAAGTAAGCAATGATGACATTATTAAAATTGAATTAATAAAACTAAATTTTACCTTATTATAAATTAGATACATTCAGCATTTATCTTAAGTAACTATTGGTCAGACAGAACTATTGATGAGATTTGGAGGTGCAATTTTAAGAAATCAATTGACACATATTTTATTGAACACCCTGGCTTGTACCCAGTTCTTTGCAAGCATATTGGTGAATATTAAAAAAAAAAAAAAAAGTGCGAACCTTGCATTGCCCTTATGTAGTTTACACCCCCTCTGTGAGGATGCAACTAAAGAATAGTGCAAGACAGAAGATGATGGATTTCATGGGACAGATGACAAAGACTCTAAGAGTTTGGAGACGACTGTAGTCTGGGATAGGCAGGAAAACGGCCTTAGAAGGCTTAGACTGATCAGTGAGGCAGACCAGTACAACACAGGGTCATGACATTCACAACAAAAAATATGTAATTTAGTTGAACCAACATTTATTGAGTGCTAGGCAGGAGAGATACAAACATTCATATAACGGGGCCCTGTGTGCAAAGACAGGGAGATTGAAGGGGGAGGATGCGAGTAGAGATGAGCATGGGATTAACATTGGTACAGATACTGTACCTTTCATTTCCTGAAATCCCAATAATCTGAGAATATATATTATATGTCCTACTCTTTTGCATCTTAAAAGTGCTCTTTACAACGCTCCTTTGACACACTGTTTAACCTAATAGTTGATTTAGAAAATATGGACCCACTTATTGAACACTTTAGGAGAGCACCCAGATCAGGGCAGTATTACTGAATGTTGAGGATGATGGGGAAGTGAGAAGAATGGAGTGAAACATGGCCATAAGAGAAGCAGTCCAAGCAGTCAGGGGGGCTCTGTCAGGTCCTCCTGATTTGGGGGATCAGTGGGCACTTCTGGTGTTCCAGTGACTAGTCGTTCACCTTTGCCCTACTATTTTCTAAAAGGGGCCCAAATTCTCTTGAAAGGACAGCTACGAGGTAATAAACGCTGACGCTTTCCCCTTCAGTAAAATTTCCCGAGGACAGTAGCTTTAGGAGCCAAACCAAGCATCCAGTTTGACTCTAATAATTATAGCGTTTGAATTCCAGAGGGATCCAGAGCTGAACTTCTGCTGGGGAAAAAGACGTTGGCTCTCAGGAAGGCACTTGTGTGATATTGGAAGCAGTCCGATTCCTTTTGAATTTAAGTTATGTGGTGTGTTTGTGTGTGCCCACCTCTTATGCTTTATGAATGTGTTATTTAACCAACAGATTTAAGTATTTTCTCCACTGGCTAAAGCTGTTTTTGTTTTGTGGGCCCAAGCCCTTTGTGCTTCTATTTGGAAGTGCATTACTGACATTTACAAACTCCCACAGAGGACTCAGTCATTTACCACCATAGATGCCCATTGTTCCAAGATGAGCTGACCTTTACCCCTAGGCATCAATTAAAATCTATTGCTTCTTACCGCTGCCTGTGCTTGCTGTAATTCTGGCTCAGTGCCTGGTATGACTAGTGGGACGTATTCTTCTTAGTCCTTAATCGTGATATTGTTTTTCTTACATAAGAGAGTGACCTGCGAATGGAAACTGTATGTTTTCTCTGGAAGAAAAAGAGGCAGACCACAAGAGTTGACAAGTTTTCAGTTCAGTCACCTTTTGTGTCAACACAAATGAAGACCCTAAATAAATAATTAGGCAAAAATGCGGACATTGCCTGTAGGTTTATCCCAGATCCACATATCAGCAGACCTGCCAGTTACTTCAGGATGGTGATCTGTTGCTAACTGCAGGGCCGTTCTGCCCTAGGTATAGCTGGCCTGCTCCATGGCAGGCTGACAGAGAGACTGAAGCCCCAGAGAGCAGAAGTCAGGCACGGCGCCCTCTGCATGTCAAATTAAGTGTTACTAGCACACTGCTAGGATGGTAGCATTTTAGGTAACATTAAATTCCTTTCTTTAATGGAGTGTGAGATCAGGGCATTCAGAGCCAGTAGTAGTTTGTCTGAGATCACAGATGTTCATCATAAGAAGATTGGTAACTCTGGCCGACCAGTAGCCTTAAAACATTCTTATTTGGGGAAATGAACTCGATGATGTGTTCTGAGGTGTAACATCTCCTTTGTAATTCTTTCCACTCTTTTTTTTTTCATCTTTGTATCTAACGTGACTTTTTAAAAATAAATTTTATTAGAGTGCAGTTGATTTACAATGTTGTGTTAGTCTCAGGTGTACAGCAAAGTGAATCAGTTATACATATACATATATCCACTCTTTTTTAGATTCTTTTCAGTCTTGACTTCTATTTCCCCCATCTTCTATTGTGACAGAGGTACGATGCTGCTGACATTTTAATGAGATTTGAAGCCAAATTCTACCAACCCAGTTATTTTGGTAGAAATGGCCGTCTGTAAACACAGTGACTCAGGAACAAGTCTCTATACTCACATTGAGACAAGAAGTCCCCATTTGCTAAAAGTGAATGGAGCTTGAAATTTGCCTTTCCCTGCTTAGTTTAAAATTCCAGATCTAAGCAGGTTGAAGTTGGACAGAAAGCACCATCCTCTTCTTGTAGAAATAGCCTCTTCCTCCCACCTTCTCCCTGCACCATTAGTGAGAACAACCAGACGGAGATAATGCAATTAATTCTTTGATCTGCAGAGAGAACGGTTCCTGCAGTTTTATTAGCCTCCCCCATTTTCCCGTCTTTACTAGTTGAAATTTTATAGACGCATGAAGATTATACTTGTATGAGGGCTTAAAATTTCCCAGGAGCCACAACGCTTCGTTCTTCCCCACCCCACAGGTCTTTGTAGAGCCTGAGAGTGTAGCACGGTGAGTGGGAATCACCTGGCTACCTGGAGGTCCATGTCAGCATCCCATTTCCCAGCAACCAGTGGGAACTGGTTAAGCTCATATGATAAAGCCCAGAAGATTATCCAACCCAAACCATTTGGCTCCATTTACTACAAATACAAAGATTCGCCCGTGGTTCATTATGTTCCTCCCATACAAACCCAACTCAGGGGAATTACAAAGAACTCGGAAATAAATATGTGGGAGAGAGCAGTGTGGAAACTGGGTATTACCTGGCTACAACTGCTTAGTCTGTTTCTTCTTCTTCCCATCCCTTCTTCTCTCCCTCCTTCCTTTCTTCCCTTCTTTCCTTCCATCTTTCTTTCCTTCCTTCCCTCCCAAAGCTCATTTATATGAAAGAGGGAGTCACGAGACCACCTTATATATTTAAAACAGAACGTGTTTTCAAAATGTTTACATAAATGTGTGTGTGTGTGTGTATGTGTGTAATCATCTCATCCTTACAAAACTCTGTAAAGTGGGTAGGAGAGTTTGTGGTATTTTCTACCTGAGACCTAGTTAGTGGCTAGTGGTCTTTAACTAGAAGCCAGTCTGCATATCGGGTCTATGTTTCTTCTCTCTTAGTTTACCGTTTTTCAGACATTGCTCCAATTTTCTTGTCTGGGAGGGTTCCTTTTTACTAGTGTTCTTGAGGCTAAGTGCTGATTCCTCTATAGACCTTAAATAAATTTCATGTTTTAAGTATGAATTATATAATCTCAGATAAAAGGTAAAGCGCAGAGAAGATGTAGAGGCATACCACATGTCACATTTAAAGTCTGCTTGTATAAGATCATCCAGCCTCCTGCTTATCGTTTCTTGATAACAGCCTTGACAACTTTACAGGATAAGCCTGGTGTCTTTAAAAATCTGAAAAAGATTCCATATAGAGAGTCCCAAGGAAACCTCATTTTATTTTTATTTTATTTATTTATTTATTTATTTTTTGCGGTATGCGGGCCTCTCACTGTTGTGGCCTCTCCCATTGCAGAGCACAGGCTCCGGACGCGCAGGCTCAGCGGCCAAGGCTCACGGGTGCAGCCGCTCCGCGGCATGTGGGATCTTCCCGGACCGGGGCACGAACCCGCGTCCCCTGCATCGGCAGGTGGACCCCCAACCACCGCGCCACTGGGGAAGCCCGGAAACCTCATTTTAACTCCAGGTTCCAGTACTGGATCCCAGGAAGAACTCAGTCAATACTTGCTAAAAAAAAATAATAATAATTAATTAATGAATGGGTAAATGAATAAGTAAAAGGAAGTTCAGGAATATTTTTCTTCCTCAATATTTCTAAGATTAGAGCTGCCAACAATAATTAGGATAGATTTGCTGTGGCAGGAGGATGGGCAGTGACCCTCATAGTACTTTCCACCTTTGTCATCACATTCCTATAATGGACACTATCCCTCACCCGGGCTCTGAGCTTCCCTGGGGACCCAGTAGGCCATCTGTATTTACTCACAGTATGTATTTGAATACTCTGGGTTGTTATTTTCCACTAAAGGGAACACAGATCAGAAATACACCTATCCCTGGGATTTCCCTGGTGGCACAGTGGTTAAGAATCCGCCTGCCAATGCAGGGAACACGGGTTCAAGCCCTGGTCCGGGAAGATCCCACATGCCGCAGAGCAACTAAGCCTGTGTGCCACAACTACTGAGCCTGCACACCACAAGGAAGAGTAGCCCGCACTCACTGCAACTAGAGAGAGCCCACACGCAGCAACGAAGACCCAGCGCAGCTAAAAATAAATAAATAAGTGTATATAAAAAAAAGAAATACACCTATCCCACCATCACACCTGTGACCAGTGACAGGGAGAACAAGATAATCGTCCAATGTTTGGTACAGGACCTGCTTAGAGGTAGATTCTGTTGTCCTGAGCGATGCTCCTTGGAGAAATCACCACTGAGAAATTGTCCTCCTGCCACTGCATGTACACGCTGTCATGGGTGTGTTCTTCCCCTTGCACAGCTTTATTCATGAGCTCTGATTAGACCTTGTGACTCCATCATTGCCTTTCATCTTAGAGATACTGTACCATCACTGAATCTCTAGACACCCACTTTTTCTGCAGGAGCCACTGCTTCCTCTCAATTTCTTAGAAAAGAGATCCTTTTCTTCCAAGCAATTTCCTCTGTAGCATCAGTGGAAAAAATATTATTTATTCTTCTAAGACTGGACACATGGGCCCTCATGAATAAACTTCTTGCACCCCTCCCGAATTTTTTCTTTCTACATCAAATGTATAAAGGAAATAATTAAAACTATGAGAGAGAGAGAGATTTAAAAGGATGTATTAGAAAGAACATTGTTTAAATTAGACCTCAATTAGAATGAGAAACCTCCCTTAAGCCTCTTAAGTGGTGTCTGAAGTAACCCAGACTCACACTTTTCAAAGAAGTAGTAGAACAACAATGGTTCATGCTTCTCAAGTCAGTGATTGTAATAAACTGGAAGCTGTAAGTACATAGGTGAAATGTACTAAGAACATTTTCATGCATGATGATCGCTGATGCAGAACGGAAACAAAACAAAGCTCTGAAATCAGGGTAAGTACCATAAATGCCATTTTAACGTTGAGAAAACTAAGGCTCAGAGAGGGGGTTGTCCAGTTAGTGTAGCTGGTACATGCGCGAGGACTCGGCAACATGGAAGTTTTCCTAAGCTTCTTGGTTAACATTCACCTTCCCTACCTATTAACTAAAGAGTATAATCTCGGGCTTCCCTGGTGGCGCAGTGGTTGAGAGTCCGCCTGCCGATGCAGGGGATGCGGGTTCGTGCCCCGGTCTGGGAGGATCCCACATGCCGCTGAACAGCTGGGCCCGTGAGCCATGGCCGCTGAGCCTGCGCGTCCCGAGCCTGTGCTCCGCAACGGGAGAGGCCACACAGTGAGAGGCCCGCATACCGTAAAAAAAAAAAAAAAAAAAAAAAGAGTATAATCTCCCTACGGCCACAGTTATTTCTTCTAATGGTGCATGTGAGATACTCACTTCTGCTCAATGAAGCAAGCAGTAAGAGTGACTCTGTTTTTTAGCCATTTATAGAAGAGTGCTGTAACTTGAATGTTCTGATATATTTGGATTTCTCTCTATATATGAAAATACTTAAGGATATATCTACCTGCCTTTCAGAGATACGTGGAATGAAGTGACCAAATTAGTACTGAGGCTCCTAAACCTTGGCATATGTAAGAATCATCTAGAGAGTTTGTAAAAATGTAGATTCTGAGGGCCTGTTTCTCAGAAAATCTGGGTCAGAAGCTCTGAGAATCTGCATTTTAACAAGCAGGTACCACCTCCCCATCCCCCCATAATTCTGTTGCATATGGACCTAGGGCCACACTTTACTGAACAAGAGATGAGCTGTCCTAATAGTAAGGTATCATTTTTCCAGGAATCTCTTGGTTTCATTTTTCTTTGTAAAAATAAGTAGGTAAAACTCTTGGTGTTGGTGGCAGAGTATAAAATACGTGTTATGTGTTTGGAGCCAGCTGCCCTCTACTGGACAATGGAAAATTTGATGTGAAATTAGACTGTTTCTCTCCATTTGTACCTTTGACATTAAAACTGTGTTCATTATTCCCCTCTCAGAAAGACAGCTGTGTTATGCATTTGACCACTGGATGGGATAAATGTCCAGAACACGCAGACACATTCAGGGCATCTTTGAGATTTAAGAAAGTGGTGAAGCCCAGTCTTTAGGAGTGGATTAGGAAAGCATGAGGTGCAGGCTGCATGGTGCCCTCTACTCTTCCGCCTGGGAATGAAGGAGGGGCTAGAACAAATAATTCCGAGAGCTGCTTCCTAGCCATGTAACTTTGCAGAGGTGTGGGAGGCTGCTTTTACAGTGTTTTCAAAGATATTTGATAAACTCAGGGAGGGGGAGCTTCTTGAAATTTTATTTTTTGAGAGTTCTACTCCGTTATTCCAGGGTTCTAGTTTCATTCCTTTGCACAGCAAGTAGCTCTGTCTTGGCATGAAACGCAGGCAGCCCACACAGGCCTATTAGATACAAATTGCTATTCAAAGATCCCATGAGAGAGGAACATGAAAAAAAATGCAGGTGTTTTTTGAAAAACAGATTTGGAAATAAATTCTAACGTGTCAGGGTCTGCAAGATGAGCGAAGAGAGGAGTTATCACTGCTTTGAGGCTGGACCAAGGAAAGGGTAATTTTAAGGAAGCATGTATGTGTGAGCTTTCATCTATCACTGAACTTGAACCTTCGCCACCTTCCAAAAGAAAGAAGGATGGTAGTGAACATTGAGACCTCCCCTTCCACACCCACAAACTCTAGATAAGTGAAATTTTAAAAAAACAAGAGGAGAAAATGACTCCTGTTTGGAATGAGACAGACATGAATGCACAGAGAGGGTTCTTTCACTTTCATCCAGGGCCAGGTGCTCAGATCTACCTACCAGATTCTGGAGATTTTGTTTACAGTGAAGGAGAGTTTATGAACGCTATAAAATGAGTGGGAGAATAAATGGATTGGATACCACCAGCTGCTCCTTTTCTAGCCCCTTCCTTTGTACTCAACAACTCAGCCTTCTTCTGTCCCAGCATCGCCAAAGTGTGGCTGTCACTCATCTCCATTTTGTGGTTTGGCTGTCATGTCTTTCAAATTCCTGCAGTGACAAGTGGAATTGAACAGGGTTGGCCGGGGGATCCTGGCAAGAGAAGAGAGCCTTCCTGGGAGACCAGTGCAGAGCCAATCCCGCTGTATTCTCAAAAGGGCACCCTGGCTGCACAGCCTCTCAGCCAAGAGAAGAGTAAGTTCTTCCATCCCTGGCACCTTCTGTCCCTGTGCCAAGGCCAAAGTCAGGCTTCATTTCTGATGTCCAGGAACTTGCCTTTTAGTCTTGGACGTTTTTTCTTTTGTTTTTATGGGGGGTTTTTGTTTTTGACTAAATAGCCCCTCCCTCAAAGAAAAAAAAAAAGAAAGAAAGGAAGGAAGAAAGTGTGCCTCGGCTAGAAGAAAAACATGTAAAGAAGGAATCTGAGTCTGATGACTTGGCTCGAATCCCACATCTTGTTTTTGTTACAACTGGCAGTAAAATGGACGACTGCTTCAGAACCTCTCAGCTTTTCTCTGAACAAGTTCAATATCCTTTTTATTTCCTTTTGCTCTTGTGGCTTAGCTCTAAAGTTTTGTAGGGAAACAAGAAGAAGCAGTGTGACTACTGTATGTGGCCGCAGGAAAGGGGCTGAAAACATCAGGGAGTGTTGTAGCTTTGTCCTCCCTGCATTTAGGTGAATGCTGAAGAGTGCTTGGTTAAGAGTGAGGCTCCAGAAGCAGCCAAGCTTCACCCAAATCCCAGCCTCAGTGGCACTGGTGTGTGTGCTTGAGGATGTATTCCTCTATGCAGTGGGGAAGATAACATGGATGGGGGGTGTGGTGAACACGAAATGAACACTGTACACCTGAAACTAATATAATATTATAAATCAACTATACTTCAATAAAAAGGAAACAACACACACAAAGCACATGGTGAATAGCCTTGAGTACTATGTGTTAGACACAAATTTTCTTTCAAGGTACCAGGTTTTTGCCTTTTGTGAACTCAGAATCCATTGGACATTTCGATTCTGATGTGCCCTTTGTGGGCAAACTCAAAGAACAATTGCAAAATAAGAGGTTCTTTTTCCCCCTATGGGAGATCATCTATACCTGCTGTTTCAGGGAGCTTTTGCTGCAAGGGGCAGATGGTCCTATTTTAGGCAAGTATGAGTAGCGGGACCAGTCTTGGAGAGAGTGAAGCCCAGAGGGGTTTGAGCCATTTGTTCTGAGATGCATAGCAGGTGGTTTTATTTCAGAACCAGTAGTAGAATCCCAAACATTTTATTCCATCTGGAAAATGGAGAAAGTATTCATTCTCCTGCCTCTTAGGATTATTAAGAGAAAAATGTAATCATATATGAAAAGATATTATATTGATTTGAAAAATCAGGTTCAGGTATACAAGATCAATGTTTTTATAGTTATTTCCAAGACAACTTTTTGGAAAAATGTGACCATGGGGAAGGAGGGTGTGCTTTATATGGAAGAGGCATTCGTTGAGGTATGGACAAACGAATGTGTATGGGGGAAAAAAAGAAGTAGGAAGCAGATTTCTGAAGGATTACACCTTTCAGTCATTTTTGGGGGGAGGTGGGGGCTTGGTTTTTGCAAAATTATAAAAGGAAAGTGCCACCTACAGTGCAGAGGGAATTTCAGAAAGAAAACAAAGATCCCTAACTAGGATGAAGACAGCAGAGTCTTCTGATTTTAATTACCACCCTCTTTATCAAAAGGCATCATTCATCACTTGGCCTTAAATATACTCTTCTCTGACGTACACGTAAAGCCACACAGTTTTAGGTACCAGTATTTCTTCATCTGTGAGTAGGGATAATGACACGCGTCCTGTTAGCTCATTGTATGGTGGCAAGGACCAGGAAATCACAAACACAAAGGGATGCCTATTTATTGAGCTGAATTACATATTCTAAAGCTGCATTAACACCATGATGAGGAAACTTGAGAGAGTGTGTGATTCATTCCTACAGGACAGGCTTTTGAAGGACTCTTTGAAAGAGGAAAGTTTGGAGCTGGATGTTGGAAAATGGGAAGGCTTCAAGAATGCTTTGACATTGTAAGCTTATGGGGGAATCATCGCCGACGGCAAAGGAGGCTGTGGTGACTGGGCTCACTGTGCGTATTCTGCAAATGACTTAGCTCCAGAAACTCTGTTTTAACCCCAAAGTAGTTGGAGCTCAGCAGCCTGTATCTTCCCGGCAAAAGAACCCAAGAAGACGGCATGGGAAAAGGCTTTTGTCACAAGCTGCCTGGTGGAATTCAGTTGCTTGGGATGGAATCTGGCCAGGGCAAGTGCTGCTAATATCACTACCCTGGCAGAAAGTTTCCAGGGAAGCTTTATGCCTTTGCAGGGTCAGGACCTCCTTTTACGTCTCAGTGAAAAGCCTGCAAAACCACAGCCAGAAGTCAGCAGTGGAGAGAAACCACTCTTCTTGTTGAGATCTGCAAACTCAACATCTGAGCCCAGAGGGGAAGGGCAGGCAATAGGACCTTAGGGCTTTTGAGGTAGAGATGGACCGGAGTCCCAGTGCTTAGTCGGTGAAACAGTTTAGTATATCATCATGCCTTAAGTGTCATTCAAACAGAAGTTTACATTTTCAAAAGGGCCAGCTCCTTATTCAACGTTGTGGTTTGGTCTCTATCCAGACACAAACGTTAGTAGGAGAAAGTTTTTTGTTTTGTTTTGTTTTTAATATATATCCAGCCCTGCATCCTCCTAACTGATGGAATCCCTGTCTCCCTTGCCTTTTTCTTTCCTTCCTTCTTTTTCCAAAGCAGATGGTCATGTTAGCAAAAAACCTCTGATAGTGTCATTGACCTACATTACAGTACAAGCTAAGCAGCTACAGAAGTAATCAAAAGATGAGAAAAAAAGGGAAAGCTTGTTGGGTTCCCCTGAGTTAATCTCATTGTGCTCAATTTCCAAGAGAAGGATGGTAAACATATGTGCTTTTCTCCCATGCCTTTATTGATATTCTGTTCAGGACTGTGAAAATTAAAATACAGTGTCTCAGTTCCACTTATAGCATGATACTAATTGAGTGGGACAGGATGTTGAAAACAGCCAAGCAATTATGCATTTGTCATGGGTAATAGGGAAGGTGGAGTTTCCTTCTTTATTTAAAAGGCTTCCTCTCCCATCATATGGGTTCTTGTCCCACAGGACTTTGCTTGCTGTATAATTTGTAGTTTCACTCTTGTTCTGAATACCCAAGTGTAGAGGTGGCTCCATCAAACCCTGTTTTCTCTATTTCCTGTAGATTATTGTGATATGCAAAATATATATTGTACTAATAAAATAAAATGAAAACTAATAAATGCCATACCCAAATGCCACATGGGCACATAAATCAGTTCTCTGATGGCGCGATTCACTGTTGGGAACTCTGAATGACAAACCAGTCAGCAGGCTGGATGGCCTTGGGCAACTTGTCTAATCTTCCTGGCATGTGGGAATAAAATAGCCTCATAGGATTTTTTTTTTTTAATGAGTTAAATGGATAGTAACCTTAAAATCTCATGTAAATGCCACGGAGTCTTTACTAATTAACATACTCTAGTTTCTTTGATGCCTACTGCAATCTGCTCTCTTTACCTGACCTTTACTTTGTAACACTAAGTAGTAATTTGCAGCTGCTGGCTTTCTGCATGGAGGCCCTGAAGGTAATAGATTCCAAGATCTATAACCTCTTCAAGGAGTAAATTAATCCTTTAAAATCTCCACAGTTAGTTTCTTAGCATCCTCATCAGGCTTTCTGATACTTGTTGGATAACATACTTTAATCTAACCAATTGATTTGTTATCTCTAAACACCATTTTCATCTAATTTGCAGCTCTGATGTCCATTAGCAAGTGGTTACAGTGAGTGAACTTAAAAGCTGTATGTTGAGATAAAATGCCTTTTCGGGTCCTTTGGAAGCCCTGGGAGTGATAAATCTGTAGTGTGTAGGAAGGCTTAAAAGGTCATGACAAAAAAAAAAAACACAAAAAAACACACAAAAAAACAAACAAACAAACAAAAAAGACACACACACAAAAAAAAGGTCATGACAATTGGATCCTAAGGTTGATACAAATGGTTCTGCAGTTCGATTTCTCATATTTATAGTTTGCACGTAATCTTAGGGCATCAGTGAAAGGTCATTCTGGAAATACGAAATAAACAGGAACTAGTTTGCAAAAGTAGATATAAATGAATACCCTTTTCTTAGAGCACTTATATCCCATATAATGGGTTATCTATCTTTAGAAATAGTGGTATTTTTTTCCCAGAATATCTGCTTTAATTCTGAGTGTACTTCTGTGTTGTGGGGTTGCTGCAATATGATGTGTTCATTAAGAGATCCACATATTTCAATGTTGTTTCGTAGGTGCACCATGCTAGGAGATTTTAGTGCTCTATTTAAGTGAATTTTCTAGATAACCGAAGCTTATCTTTAGCAGACAATAGTGTCTTCCCTCCTTTTATTTTACTTCAAAAGATTTCAAAATTATATCTTCACTTTCCTTAAACAAAGTATTCTATGTTTGTTATTTCCTTTATTATGTGAAGTTTAAATGTCATTATTCTTTGCAGTGGTTGTGGTATATCAGTGATATCTATCTTCTTTACTTTATTGATTGAATTAATTAAAAAAAATGTATTGTCGGTAACCTGCTTTTCTTGCTTCTGCTTATCACATAGAAGAATTTGTCCTTGGATAAATACTTTCTCAAAGCTACATTCTTAAGGTTTTCATGTTGCTGCTTTAGAAGGAATTTCAAATCTGAAACAGGAAAAAAAGGAAAGTTTTATAAAGACTTAAATTGAAATAATTATATTTTGATTAGGCATTATTAAAGTGAAGAACTCTCTGAACTAGTGCATTTCATACTAACCTGTAGCATCTCTCTGAGAAAGAGGCTCATTCTTTCTAACTGCTATTAATTTTCGCTGCCTGGCTTCCAATTCCCATCCTGTAATACTTTCAGATGGTGGCATTTGCTTATCACTAACGCGTCACCCTGAAACTCCAGCTTGATTCTCTCACACTTCTAGGATGCAGCTTTGCTGGAGTGATAGCTATATTTGAAGTTCTGTATAGGCTCTTCAGAGTAGAGTCACCCAGTGTATCTGAAGCAGAGAAGAAATGGGAACCTTCTGAGTGAAAAACAAAAAGAACCAGGAACCATCTTCTGCACCTGCTTCCATCCTCCCTTTCACCTCCAGAATGGATGACAGAGCTCTACAGAAATGGACCCAGTTTCTATCAGTATGGCATTCCTAGGTTGAGTAAGAGCCTTCTGTTTAAGAAGGAACACGGCCCAGAGTCCCACCGTATGCCTCCACTAATGACACTGGGCTGGATGACTTGACATGGTTCCCACTCTGGGATGGGGTTGTTAATGCCAGGCTTGGAAGGGCAACGTAAAATATAGCTGAAGAAGGGAGACACATCCTATCACGAGTTTTCAAATTGCTTACAGGCCACTCAACTTGTTTGTCAAGGTTTTATGGTCCGTGCCAAGCTTCTGGCTGTGTCACAGACAAGGCCATGCTCTTTAATTGATTACGCCATCACTTATCAACCATCTACTATATGTGAGGTAATAAGATGGGCAGGATATACCTTCTCCATAGTTGGCAATCTAGTAAAAAATGCATATTATATCATATAGTAAAAACTTAATTTCTAATTATGTCACACTGAAGGCAGGGTTCCCGAAATAAAAGCTCGCGGAAAGAGAACTTGACCCAGATGTAAGGTAGTCAGAGGGTTAGGAAAGGCATTCCAAGGGAGGTGATATCTAAGCAGGATTAGGAAAACAAAGAGGGATCAGTTAACTCTTAGTGGAGGGGATAAGGAAATACATCTGCTTGAACAAACAGTGGTGACAAAGAGTATTCACGGGCTCGCAGACAGTTCCTGAGAGTCACTGAGTGTGGATGGGGAAATTGAGTTATGCGAGCCAGGAGTCAGGTCATGAAAGGTTTTGTGTACCATGGTAAAGAAGTTAAATAATGTGCTGAAAGGTACAGGATTACATTGGAAATTGTAGACAGAAGATGGGTATTGTCAGATATCCATTTTGGAGAGTCAGAGAGGGGCAGGAGTGCAGACAGGGCAAGGATTTAGCAGCATGAGACCAACCTCTGAAAGAGATGATACATTTCTATCCTCCAGGCAACTGACTTTGAGAGAAATCACATAGCAAATGGAAACACCGAGTCTGTATTATCTACCGTGGATGAGACAGGAAGAAGTACCTGTAATAGACTGGAATCAGGGAGTTGATTAAAGAATAGAAATCCAAGCATACTGAGATATGAAAATTTGAGATTTGGGGAAACCAGGAATAAAATTACCATTATATCCGCAAAGTCCTGGTGTAAAAGGCTCAGAGGCAGGTGGAGTGTTCACCCAGAAGAATTTCAAGAATTCCCTCATTCATCCATTGCCCATCAGAGATACTGAGATGAAAACCCCTTTCCCACTGCTAAAAACTCTTTATACTTACTTAACATTTACTCAGAGACTTCTGTGGAAGGATTTGATTTTGGTGATTTAAACACAAAAGTCCTCTGAATCTGGGAATAGTGTTACCTGACCTTAGATTTCAGAAGGATTTCAGGGATATCTGAAGATGTTTTGCTCTCCTAGAATAGGGTTTTTAGGTCTGTGTGTGTAGCTAGTGTACTTTCCTTCATCTCTTGTCTCAGGTGACATCCAAGAAGCACGCAGGCTGGATCCATGACATCACTGAACTAGACGTTTCTCCTTCTCAAGCATTGTTTCCAGATGTCCAAATTCCTAAACATGATCCCCTTGTCTGTTCTAAAAAACAACATTTCCCTATACATTTTCCCCCAGAGCATGAGATTATTTCCGTAAACACAGCTGTTAATTATGTACCCGAACAGCGACCAATGTGGCAACTTGCTGAATTAGTCCCTGGGCACACTGTCTCCTTTTTGGAATAAGAAGAGATTTCCTTTGATGCAGCAATTATAACAAGTACTTTTCCACTCTCTCTCTCCCATCAATTTGTTTGAATAACCTGCTCCTTGCCCAACCTTCTCTTTCTAACGAAACCCCTTGTTCCTAAATGCCCTCATTTTTCGACACTATTCCCCACAAATTGGCCCTGTATCCTCCTCAAATTTAACCTGTAAGATACGCTGATTGTTAAATGGTTGCATGTCAGTTTCACTCACAGGAATCATTCGTACAGTAGATGTTTGGAGATTTTGATATGAAAAGTGTCCTTGTAGAAATCAACTGTAATAGGAAACTTTCTCCAGTAATTCTCTGCTTCAAGCCTAGATTGGTAGCCAGGGAGAAGATGCACAGTAATCGATCTCATTGTATCCCTCAACTGTTACAATTCCAACAGATACCGCATTCGGAACCTCTTTTATCAGTGCTTCATAACTTTCAGAGAATGTTCTACTCTTCCCACCTTATTCGCATCAATCAATAAACAATATACTAGCTGAAGAGAAGCCAAGATGTGTCATTGCGATAATGAGGCCTAAAGAGCTGATAGATGTTGGGCAGGAGATACTGAGCATTACCAGTACCCAGTATAGCTTGGATTCTAACAACCTTCAGCCATTGCTATCAAGAAGGCAGAATCTGGGCTTCCCTGGTGGCGCAGTGGTTGAGAGTCTGCCTGCCGATGCAGGGGACATGGGTTCGTGCCCCAGTCTGGGAAGATCCCACATGCCGCGGACCGGCTGGGCCTGTGAGCCATGGCCTCTGAGCCTGCGCGTCCGGAGCCTGTGCTCTGCAATGGGAGAGGCCACAACAGTGAGAGGCCCGCGTACCGCAAAAAAAAAAAAAAAACAAAGGCAGAATCTAATCGCTCAAACACACAAAGTATTGTGAGAGTGAAAGTCTGGCAGAAGACTTGTGTTTCTGCATGTGCATGCGTAGGTGAATGCTTATAGCCTGTTGTAATAAATACATTAAGAAGTGTAGATAGGTGCCCCAGTTTTGCATATTTCCCCACTACTCAATATTTTCCAAATAGTTACATGCTCCTTTTATAATATAAAATATACTTCTTTGTAATGGCATGGTGTTTACAGGAATGATAGTGTCTTCATAAATCTGTTTCATCAAGAATATGACTCTTATTCTAGACCCATGAGTTTTACCTCTTGGCATGTTGGTTAATTGTCTCCTTTTAAATCTGCAAGCAAGGTGATTTTGCTTTGGTGAGCAGAGGTCTGGGCCTAAGGTCTGTGTACAGGCCATCACGTGTGATCAGGTGAAAAGGGAGGTGACCCAGTCTTCCTAATCAGAAGGGACAAGATCATCCCTGAGTGAAGGATAGTTCTTTCCTTCCTGTGCCATCTGCTTTTACACCAGCATTTCCTGCATTTTTTTTTAAATTGTATAAAGTCAAGTTTTGCTGAGCACCTATTTCATTGCCTGCTTTTCTCTACAGACAGATCCTCCCTGAAGCCAGCTTACCTTATCTCCTCATACATTATATGACTGCCCAATCTGAAAATATGTTTTCTAACCCTGAACTTCAGTTTCTACTTCTACTTCTATCCTGTTTGGAATTTGTCTTTACTCTCAGGATGCTTACTTTCTATTTTAGAAGTTACAGCCTGTACTTAGTAAAGGAACTGACAATATAAGGCATTACGAGTCAGTGGCTTAGACATATATATCCCTCATGTGCCTGAGTGACTTGGAATTTGAATGTCCTCAATAAATGCTTATAAATTCAGCATAAGGCTGTATAGCATAAGGGGTGAAAGTGTTGACACTGGCCACTTATTATCTGTGTGATCTTGGGCTGGTCACTTAATCTCTCTGTGTCTCAGTATAATAGTCTGTAAAATGGTAATACTAATAGTAGCTGACGGATAGAATTATAGCCTTACACGAGTTAATATGTGTAAAGTCCTTAGAACGGGTCCTAGCATATGGTAAGCGCTCTTAAATATGATGTTATGTGAATTAGTAAAAAATCAAAATTATAGTTTAATTATAAAGAACATATAGGAATTTAATTTAGTGCCCTAAACAGTACTATTTAGAGACTTTCTCTCTCCCTTCTTCTTTCCTTTCTTCCCTACTCTCCTTCCTTCCTTATTTTTCTCTTTCCTTTTCTTTCTTTGTCCCAACTGCTCTCCTTAGAATTATGAACTGTGACACATATGTAATATAATCATATTTGGATATTTAGTGTTCATCTAAATACTTGATGAGTTAATTGATGGGTAAATTATCCTAAAATTTTTAAAAGTTATGTTTCTATCCATTTTACCACCAAATATTGATTAACAACTTACTATGTAGAAGACAGTAGAGGAAGATGAAAGATTCCATATCTGGTATCGATACTCCAATCTGGTAGAGGAGACAAACAAATAAACAATAAGAACAGCAGCAACAACACTGAGTAATTGGTTTGGGGAGATAGCATTTCACCCAGTGTGCTTTGGAAGGACAGAGGAAAGTCACCCTACCCAGCCTGCTGGGGCAGGGGAGACTTCCTGTTTCTTCACAGGATGGACCCATAACCTATTTACTTTTTGGCCCCTCAGTCTGTGGTGTTGGTGGTTAATTGGTGAACTACAACATGTAGACATGGTAACCCCTCATTTATGGTTTTGTTTACAATCCTAGAAATGTTCTAGAAGACAAGATATCAATACCAACCTTTAGGAAGTCTTGCATTCATATGCTGGCTTTATGTAAGTATTGTTTAGGGAATACTTATTTTCGAAATGATTCATGGAGGTGAACAGTTACTTCAATGGCATGTAAGTCCCACTTCTGCATTTAATTATTTAGTAATAGGCTGTCATTTCTTGCTTGAGAGATTGAAGCCATAGCTTAGAGCTGAAGTGCTAGAAGATACTACTCACTATAGGTCGATTACAGATGAGACAGCATATCTAGTTGCAATGGTGCATCAAAATCAGAAGCTCAGGGCTTCCCTGGTGGCGCAGTTGTTGAGAGTCCGCCTGCCGATGCAGGGGACACGGGTTTGTGCCCCGGTCCGGGAAGATCCCACATGCCGCGGAGCGGCTGGGCCCATGAGCCACGGCCGCTGAGCCTGCGCATCCAGAGCCTGTGCTCTGCAACGGGAGAGGCCACAACAGTGAGAGGCCCGCATACAGCAAAAAAAAAAAAAAAAAAAAAAAATCAGAAGCTCAGTCTGTCTAAGTTGCAGCAAAATAAGGCAGGCAGACAATTCTGATTCCTTGTAATAGGGCCTGATTTATTCCTTAGGCCAAATGCTGTGTTTGTGGAAATGCATGTAATAGTTCTGCCTTCAGTCATAGAGGTCTTTGCCTGAATCTAAGGCTCCTAGGCTTCCTTGCAGGACGTGGAAGAATAAAGTGACAGAAGGCAGTTCCCCTTTCAGGACCTTTAAGAAATGGTACCTCATATTTCAAAGAAAATTAAAGTAAACTTTTTGTGTCAGATAGGTTTACTTCCTGGCCAGTCTTTGCCTACTGTTCAATTATATACATAGTTTGTTTTCTGTTTTTGTTTTTGGAGTATTGTGTGCTTCATTTTAGTTTCTACATCCTTGTGCCACTCAGGGGATGTGCTGTTCCCTTCGTGTCCAGACTGCTCTCTCAGAGCCCCAGCCTGCAAAAGCCATCAACTAGGAGTGGCTGGCTGCATGGACTTGAAGGTGGTGACAGCACATTGGCCATCTATCTGGGGTTACAGAAGCTTAACAGAGATGATTCTGGATAATAGATTGATGTTTTACCCCAAGGGTGCTTAGGGGGGCTTTGTTTTGCATGTTTTTCAGTAGACCTGGTTTAAAAATTCATGGCTGCACCTGGTTGGTTGTTCCTGTCCTCTGTTTTTCAAATATTCTGGCACAGCCAAAAACCTTCCTCAGCAAGAGACTAAAGTGGAAAAGGGTTATGTTCAGAGCTTAGAAGAAAAACTGCAGTTTTCAGGAAACTCGCCTAAGTATAGGTGCCATGAACTGAAAAGATGGGGTGTTTTTCAGGTCAAGATTTCTGAAAGTTAGCAGCATCGTGTAGCTTGCTTTTCAATTAGTCTTAAAGCAAAACACCCTTTAGCTCAGTGATATATTTGAAAAATGGAAATTTGGGTTGGATCCTATCGCCTACGAATTCCAAAATGCTCAGAGGTGTTTGGTGGACTAGATGCAGACAAAAAGAGCCAGAGAAACGTGGCACTGTTTTTCTCAGTAGATAATCTTACCGAATGTCTTAAAGATGATAGATCAGTGAGAAAAACAGTTGTTATTTGATCAGAGAAAGGTGCTATCTCTTCTATGTAAGATTTATTCTTGTTTGGAAGTGAAAACTCTGGTTCAGCTATGGATGAGCCAAATTCAATTTGGTGAGGACCCAGGGAACTCAGCTTCAGATCGATTAATCTGTAATAGTTTCTATTTCCCAGACTTCTCTTTCTCTCTACCCTTTTCTCCAGGAAAAAGTGATGAAAGATATTTGCTCAAGGCTGAACTTTAATAAATAAAGTGACCTTTACATTCTAGCTCAAAAAAGTAAATATCATCTCATAGGTTTCATTGGCAGCTGAGCCTGGATGGGGTGGGACTTACGCTTATAATGCAGCACTAGAAGAATTTACCTTCAGGGAAAAAGCAGATTTGATAAAGGGACTGGTGAGAAACACTGTATGTCAGGAAGATCTACATCTTCTTAAAAATTTGCAGTCTTAGATTGAGAAGCATAATGAAGTTTCTGTGACTTAAAGCTTCCACTTTAGCACAAACTTTCTTTCTGCTGTCCTTCTTACCATAGGTTTACCTATGGTAAATTTCTGATTTCAGAAAACCTGAACTGCCAATATGTAAATTAAGAAATTATTCCCTTGACACAAAGAAACAGCACAGACTTCTTTTAAACAGGTATTCCTTGCACATTCTGCTAAATAAGGACAAAACTTAAGACTCACATGCCAAGAAAAGTTCAATTGAAGATGAAATCTTTGGAAAAGGTAATATTATTTATAGGTATAAAGGATTTGATCCAATAAAATTTGATTTGCCTACCTCATTAGAATATATCTTTCACCCCAGAATAGTTGTAAAAAGTTTGAACCGAAAGAGACACTAGAAACTAACTTTCTCTTCCAACCCAGTATTTTAAGATGATGACATTTGGGCTCAGAGAGGTTTAAGCGACTTTCCTAATGTCCCAGAACCAGCCAGCGGCAGAAGTGAACCATACTTCCCATTTCACTACACACTTCCTTCCCCCTTGACTGTCAGGTGGTTCACCCACTTTACAGACCATTCCCCTTTGGAACACTGGACTTCTCTCCTAGTCCTGTAATTGTGGCACGTTTTTTAACTTAATCATGTTGGATAACTTGAGTACATGAAGCAAGCGTCTTGTTCCCCCATAAACGCCAAAGATAACAGAAAAGACCATTATTCTAAAGGTTCAGAATCGATGTGGTTTTGGTCATCTTTCCCAGCAAGAAGGGTCGTCAGAGCCAGAGCTTCTTTCCAGCCCTATAATCAGCACAACATCACCTATCTCTTCCTCAGTGCTTCCATCCTTATTCTTTTGTATCTTGTTCTCACAGATAAATTTCAGAGTAATGAGATTCATCTAAAGCCACAGAAGGCCTAGAGCCAGAGTGAACTAACAACTGTTACATGTCTTCTGTGAGCCAGCAAAGTAGACAGCTGACTGGTAGTTCCTAAAGTCTGTTCCTCAGAGCCCTAGTTCTCTAGAAGCTCCATGAACAAAAACAGATTTTGTCTTCAAATACATTCAGCAAATGTCAAAAAGTATCTCCCTTTTTGCCTCCAAATGTGCTTTTCAGAGACATTAGTAAATCAGATAAACCTTAACAATTTTTTTCTTTATTCTACTAGTCCTCAAATTTGCATGACTGTTGAATCTTTATGATATTGCAACTATGAATTTTGCTTAGAAAATGCTGAGCTCTGTGCTTTGGATCCATTTAATCACAGTAAACACCTACTCTGTGAAATGGACATTTTTAGCTCCATTTCATAGCCATGACAATAAAGAATCAGATAATAAGTGATTTCTCAAGGTCACATAACTAGTAATAAGAACTGAGAATCGAGTTCAAGTCTGTGCTCTTAGCTCCTGGAGGAGTCTCAATTCAAATACCTATCGCTTGAACAGGCAACTGGAGATGTGACTAAGGATTCATTGGGCACGGGTGTTTTATTTCAAAGAGAAAAAGTGAGATAGCCTATGAATTGGGGGAAGTGAGGAATATCCCCAGTATCTAATGTAATCTCCATCCTCTCAGTTTGTTGTTTGATGTCCCGTTTTGAATAGCAACAAAGACGCAGTACTTATTTTTTTATTTAAGGTCTGAAGTGATGCTGCATTTTTTTTTCTCTTATTAATGACAAGAGCCAACAGATCCAGCTTTTAGTACTGAGAAGGCGGCAGAGGATAATGTGGATTGTGATAAACTAGAGATCATATGACCTGACCTCTCTCTACAGGAGATGGCAGCTCTAAAGCTCTTGTTGGTTATGACCATATGGGAATATGGTCCTGGTCAATCTGGACCTTGTTGGAAAATTGGCTGCTCAACAGTGCTCTTTGGGCCAACATTATTTACATCAAACAGAACTTGGAGACTGGTCAGAGTCAGCCTGTGCACCATGGAGTTTTAACCTCTGTATTTCACTGTGCTACTTGCCAAGGAAAAAAGTCTCTCACGGAAATGATTCCTTGTAGCCTTATGGTTTTCTTTGTGGCAGTTCCACATTCTGTGGCTTGGAAAATTTGTTGAACATTAAATAGGCACATGTGCTCATTTACATTGGCAAGTGTGAAATTGGGGAGACATGTTTTCTTTATTCTTCTCTCCTGTTAGATCCTTGAAGAGCGTTGGTTGTCAGACTCAGCTGTCTTTTCCCAAGGGGTGTGCTTCTGAAAAATCTTTTTTGGAATCTCCAGTACTTATAAATTTGGCTGGAAATAACTATAAAGTATGATTGGCATTCTGGTGGATTGGACTCCTCATGGTAAAGGCTTAACTGTCCAGCTTCAGGGATACTGGTATTTGGTCTAAGATTGCGTGTGTTCCTGACACTTCTCTTTTTTTTTTTTTTTTTGCGGTACACGGGCCTCTCACTGCTGTGGCCTCTCCCGTTGCGGAGCACAGACTCCGGGCGTGCAGGCTCAGCGGCCATGGCTCACGGGCCCAGCCGCTCTGCGGCATGTGGGATCTTCCCGGACCGGGGCACGAACCCGCGTCCCCTGCATCGGCAGGCGGACTCTCAACCACTGCGCCACCAGGGAAGCCCCCTGACACTTCTCTTAGCTGAACTATTGGGACAACCTCTTAAGTGAGCTTCCTGCCTCCAACTTCTCTTCTCTTTAATCCCACTTCTGTGTCACCTCCAAAGTGGTCCTTCCACGTGAGCTGTAGTCTTAATTTCCCGCTTTAAAATCTTGAATTGGTGTGTAGGGCTCAGAATAAATAAACTCCCTTTTGCTATTTAAGTCAGAACCCCTTTGCATGGCTAGTAAAGCTCTTTTAACTTGGCTGTAGACTGCTTGACCTAACTTCTGGCATACTGCGGAACTTGCTATTGTTACCCAGTCCAAGCTGCATTGCTCGCTGCACGACACGACAGGCCAATAAATCGGAGACGAGGTGTTGAGGCAAGGAAGACGACTTTATTTGGAAAGCCGGCAGACTGAGAAGATGGCAGACTAAAGTCTCAAAATAACCATCTTATCGGGGTTTGGATGCCAGTTTCTTTTATAGAACAGAGAGGGGGAGGAGATGAGGAAGTAAAGTAAAAAGCCCGTAAGATTTGCAAATGTCCCCTGGAATGGCCAGCCTCAGGGAGGGGATGTGTTAATTTCTTCTTTCTTGCAGCCATCCACAGGTGGACGGGGTCTGGATGTCTTCCCGAACAAAGGCACTTTGGTTTAACATTCAGGCAGAGGGGCAGGGTTCCCCGAGGCAGGCCATTATGTAGAGACAGTATCCTTTTAGTGAACAAAAGCAGCGGAAAGGAAAGCAAAGGTTAAAGTAAAAGAAGCAGATCCAACATGTAGTCAGAGTTGGCTCTTCCGTTACACTATTACCTGAGCATGCAGTGTGTGTTCACACTTCTCTGTCTTTGTAGAGGTTGACTCCTCTGCTGTGAAATCCTTTCCGCCCCTTCTATCAAATACCTACACATTCTTTCAAAACCCATTGTAGAATCCAGTGCACTATGGCTCCTTCCCTCACTCCAACGACAGGAAAAAAATTACTTTTTTGTATTCTCACAATACTTTGTATGTGTTACTACCTGTACAACTGTGCATTTTCCCCTGAATTTTACCTCTTATTTCTCTGGCAGAGCCAGTTGTAGAAGAATTCCCAGTGTAGTAAGGCATTCAGTGTCTCATTTATAATTTAATCCCCAGTCTTAAGTGCAATAGCTATCACTTGGTGCCTAAAACTTACTTAAATACATTAGAAGAAAAAAAGAGAGAAAGAGAGAAGAAAGAAATGGTTGAATGGTGAACATCTGGCCTAGAGAGGAGTGAAAACAGTTTTCTCCAAAAATCCTTTATATTTCAAAGTTTAGGTTTTTCTATTCGTTCTTGAAATACCTGAAGGCCGAATCTAAGCATTTTGTTGAGGGTATATCTGTATTTTTGTTAAAATATCCTGTAGATAAGACAGACTTTATAAGGTTCCATTTAGTGCCTCAATTATGAATTCAATGTAAGTTGTATCAAAGAGGGAATATTCAGTTTAGTTGACAGTTTCTCATGTGTTTTAGACAAATTTACACATGTTGGTTAATAACCACCCTGAGCTCATGCTCACTGGTTAGAAGACCTGCTTATTTGGTGGTCTCATGTTTAGAAGGCAGACCTGGGAACCAGGTTCTTGGGTGTTAGCCATACAAATGCCAAAAACGCTCTGAAATTGTCTTGGAGAGATTATCACGTCCCTCACTGCCTAATTTCACTCCCTTGTGGTTTGCTTCAATTTCCAGTTGGAATATCTTAATTAACATTCGTAAAGGGCTGTGTAAAGTTTAAATGAAAATGTCATGTATGTATAAAATCTTCTTAAATAGTAGCTTAACTTGCAGGGTTTTTTTGTGAAGTATTTTTTTAACATCTTACAATTTATGATAAATGGGTTACAGGAAAGGTTTGCCTATGAATTGATGATAGAGTCAAAATGGAGAAATCATGTTTTCTGTGGCTCCTTTATTCAGGGAACACAGTTACTGAAGTGCCGTGTGATTTAGAGTTTTTAATCTCTTAATTGCCTTCAAACTTGAAATGCTTATCAGGGGTCTTCTATGTCTACTCCTGTATAATATGTGCAGAATGATACTTTCTTGCTTTTCTCTAGAAACTTAGATGAAGATTGAAAATGTGCATAGATAGACTGTTAAAAATAGACTGAAGTAAGAATGGCAATATATATAAATCAATAAGAAAAAGAGTAACAATCATGATTTAAAATGGAGAAAAACAGTGAACTGGCAATCTACCAAATGAGGATATTCAAATGACTAAACACACGTGGCAAAAGGAAGAAAAGGAGGGGGGGAGGAAAGAAAAATTCACTATCATTAGTAATGTGTCTTGACACAAAATATACCTTTTTCCCTGGTCAGCTTAGAAAGCATTATAAAAAGAGAGGAGAAAAAAAAAAAGGTAGTGTTGGTGATAGGTACTTCCCATGTCCCTGATAGGGAACCATGAATTAGTATTCTTTTTTACTGAGAGACATTTGGTAATATGTATCCAAAGAGGTAACAAACTTTCTATTCTTTGAAACATCAATTCTACTTTAAGGAAATTACTTGAAGAAATAATGGTTGATGTACAGAAGTGTTAATGTACATTAGGTCATAAGAGTATATCAGTGAAATTTAAAAACCTTCTAATAAGGGATTAATTGTGTAGTGGTGTTTCCATCAATCAAATTGAATAGAATTTGAATTGGCTATAATAGTAGCCAATAAAAAATGATAATACTAAAGAATATTTAATAGCCTGGAAAATGTTTGCAATGTAGTTTTAAGGTGGAAAAAGCAGGTTAAAAAGCAGAAAGTATCACTTGGAACTCTCTCTTGCTATGTAAACCAATCTTTCTCT
>NW_020185331.1:9005422-9095449 GCF_003031525.2 Neophocaena asiaeorientalis asiaeorientalis | reverse complement strand
TGTCTGTCTTTCTCTGTCTCCCTCCCGTTTATGTATGTGTGTGTATCTATATATGCATAGAAACAAAGATTGTAAAAGCAAACTTCAAAACGTTAGTGACAATTATCTCTGCATAGTGATGTTTGAGTGATTTTTCTTTTCCTATTTCTGAGTACTTTTGAGGTGGCATTTTTCAAACCTTTCTGCAATGAACACATGTTAATTCTTACTCAAACTTGAAAAAAATACTAAATTTTAAAGCAAATAAAATGAATAATTTAAAAGAAACAAAGTTATTGTATCATAGGTACATTGATATTTATCAAAAACTGGACACCTGCCAGCTAACTTAAAGCCTACACCCCTATCATTAGGAGCGCTCTTTCTTCTTCCTTTTACTCCGGATTGAAGGAATTGGATTCAGTACCAGCTGTTTGTGAACTGAGGAGGGGCCAGGTTTGAGAGGCTCCCCAATGACAAGGCTAAGCTGCAGCCTGACACAGTTCACATGTGACCTTCAGAGGAAAACGTGATGATCAACGTGGGCTCCAAAGAAGAGCCTGCCAGGTTTATAGGCTGGTCCACACAACTGAAATTCTAGAATGTCTAAGAACAGGCAAGTGGCCATCAGTGTTATACAGGCAAGGCTTCATTTGGTGATCAAGATATTTGAGTGAGGGTTCTAGAAAAAACATAAATTGATTTTAGAACAGGGTTCACTTTGAGAATGTGTTCTTAATTTAATAAAATATGTCATCAGAAGAATTATTTAGATTGAAGGTGGAAAAGAGGTTTCTATTATATTAGTAGGAGCCTGTCTGACGGTGGAAAAGTATGGAATTAAGGGGTGGAGTATGAGGAATTATTTGAACCTAGAAAACGATTTCATGTTCAGCGGAGAGCTCAGCACATTTCAGTAGTTCCAGAAAGCATTGCTATATTATAGTCAAATGAATTAACTGAGTTGTATTTTCACGACCCTGGATTTCAGGGAATGGTAAATGATATATGGTATATTCTGTCAAGGAAGGTGTGGTCTATCCATGAGTTTGTAGGACCTCGTGTATATAACATACATGTCATTTTCATTTAAACGTTACATAGCACTTTCTTCTTTAATTAAACATGGTCACTGTTTTTTAAAAGTTGCTCAGTTACTGGGAAAATTCACTTTTGGGAAGAATTCTCTGAGGGTTTCAGATAAAGAAATCTTCCACTCTGTAGGATGACCATATAATTTATAGTCCAAACCATATATTTCTGAGTGTCAGTAATAATATTTATGATGGTACAGTAGGAGGAAACCAGGACTCTACAGGACAAAATATGACATATATTCACCTCATCTCTGATCCATTCGGAGAAAACCGAACTGCCTGTGAGCAGTCTCTCATATGGTCAAAGCAGCTCTTAAATCAAGATCAGTCAACTTTGTAAATGATGGTGTCTTTATGGGCATATTCAACCCATCACAAACATGAATCTCAATAGGAAAATGCTTTTACATAGTCACAAAATAGAATGGAACTTCTATAATTAGATTGTATGATAGCACCTTGATTAGGTATCATTCTGATTATTAAGGATGCTAACTTCTGAGCAACTGTGGTGACTAGATACATAAAAGATATTAGCCCAGATACATAAAGATCATGTGTTTGCAAAGGTTCTATGAAGGCAAAATTTTTGTTCTTTTTGAACCCTTTTTGGGGATCCTTTTTATTCCTTTTGAATCGTGGGGCTGAAAAATGCCACTGAAGTCAAGAGGGCTGGTTTTGTAGATATTTTCTTAAAGTGTGGATTCCCCGTTGGTAGTAACTTGGAGCAGATGAGTGTTTTATAGGTTTGGCCTAGTAGCCATAGGAATTGAGCTACATAGCAGGACACATATAAAATAAAAAAATATAAAATGAAAATTGTAGATGGTTTTACACCAGCCTGTGCACAATGAAAATTAAACTTGCTGTATGTTTCTGGGACACATTTACCATTCAGCCATTCACAAATGGCCTTTTGTTGGTCCAAGGCTACCTAAAAAGTCAGTCAGTTTATTTTAAGACCCAAGAGAACAGTAAATATTCCGTTTTCTTGCTAGATTGTGTCGTAATTGATATTGGTGGTTCTGTTGTGAACATAAAGGGACAAGAACTGGTTTTGCTCTTAAGAAACTCATTTTTTATAGCATGAGATCCTTAATTAAATGATGGGATTGAAATACCTAGATATGGGCTCTCTTACTGAATAGTTAATTATGCATATTTTAATGAATATTTAATGGATATATTCTTCTATAATTTAATCCGGGCAGTTTATGTATCCTGAAAATCCACAGACTAGAATTTCTTTTTTTTTTTTAAGTGAATGGTGTTTTTCTTTTTTTTAATTAATTTATTTTATTTTTGGCTGCATTGGGTCTTCATTGCTGCGCACGGGCTTTTCTCCAGTTGCGGCAAGCGGGGGCTACTCTCTGTTGCCGTGCGCAGGCTTCTCACTGCGGTGGCTTCTCTTGTTGCGGAGCACAGGCCCTAGGTGTGCGGGCTTCAGTAGTAGTGGCACGTGGGCTCAGTAGTTGTGGTTTGCGGACTCTAGAGCTCAGTCAGGCTCAGTAGTTGTGAGGTGTGGGCTTTATTGATCTGTGGCATGTGGGATCTTCCTGGACCAGGGTTTGAACCCATGTCCCCTGCATTGGCAGGTGGATTCTTAACCACTGCGCCACCAGGGAAGCCCCAAACTAGAATTTCTTGACCTTGGGTCTCTTGATATCTCTGAGACTGACTAACAATAAAATTCATTTAGGCTTCAATAAATATTCATCTTGAATTGATACCAGATCGGGAATTTATAGCCTTCAGAAATTTAAGGTAGCAGCTATTTCACAGCCAAAACCCAATGAAAAATCTGATAACCTCAAGTTGTCTGATTTCTAGATGTATTATGATTATGAAAAGACTTTTAAATTCATATTGAATATAATAATAATGTTTTAATCATACTCCCCTTATTTTAACTATAAGTGACATATTGTACAGAAAATAGTTGTTGTCCTATATCTCCAAGATGGCTGCCGTCAATTCTTGCCATTCTTCTGTGTGTGCATATGTCCTTACCCCCTTGAGAGGTAGAGTCCATTTTTCTCTTCCCGTTAAATCTAACTCAGAGTTAGTGACGTGTGTGATCAATAGAAGGGGGCAAAATGGACATCTAGAACTTCTGAGGACAGGTCATAAGAAGCCTTGTAGCTTCCACTGGAGTCCCTTGAACACTCACTCTTGGGACCCTCATACTGGGAGAAGCCAGCCACCAATTATGAAATCCAACAACCATGAAACTGTAATACTCTGTGAAGTTCAAGCCACATGGGAAGGGCCTGGAGGATGGGATTCAACATGGAGAGAAAGAGAGAGGCTAAGACCAACACATGAGTAAAGAAGCCATCTTGGAAGTGGAACCTCCAGTTCCAGCCACCACAGTTGACATCAAGTGGATTTAAGACTCACTGCCTAGCTGAGCGCTTTCGGAATCCCTGACCCACAAAACCAAGAACAAAATAAATGGTTGTCTGTAGCCACCATTCTGATGTAGTTTATTGCATGGCAATAAATAAGTGGAACAGAGGTCCTTTTCTCTTAACATATGGGATGAGTTCTGCTGCTTCTGAGATACTTGTTTTGAAATGGAATCAGCCCAAGATCTAGAACTGCCATGCAATCATGGGAAGAAAATCTTCTTAAAACATTGCATTACTATATTGCCTGCTCTGACGGAAGGGAAAGAAGAGAGGAGAAGCAGCAGCAGAATGTAATTATGCCCCGGGGCAGCTTGATTAAGCATATCCACCCTGTCTGCCTCTCAAAAACAACTTGAGATGATCAGTGTCTGTCATTAAATAATTAAGGAACTAAGAAAAAATGTTACGTGAAAATAGACCTCGTTGGTAACTGGAGGCACTTTTTCTGGATGTTCCCCTCCCGCCCCATCTTCCTGAGAGCTCTGCAGAGGGGCTGGGAGGCAACTGTCACTTCACTAAGCTGCAAATCCTGTTGGGGAGAAACCTCTGCTGGTCTCCACTGTCTTCCCCGGAAAGCTTTAATAGCCAAATACATTAGTAAGGTGTCATGTGGCTGAGACTTTATTAATATTCCCCAATATGCCCTGGTGTATTTGTCCGTTTACCATGAAGCATTAATATAAGTAAAATTAAACCATACTCCTCAGAATGGTGATACTAGGAGAGCAAAGAATGAAGCACGTGGGTATGTTCTTTTCCCCGATTTTCAGAATGGATTCATTCCTACGGGCTCTTCCTCCCATTCTGACTTTCAACTTGATATTTATTCAAACTCTAAAATCAAACGCACAACTTAGCGATTTTACCCCAAATGGTATGTCTCTCACCTAAATCAATGTTAACATGTACTGATAGCTTCTCTTTCTTGCTCTTTCTCCCCCACCTCCTCTCCTTTATCATTTCTAGTGGAATAAAGAGATTTCTTACCATTAAATGAACATCATTTCTTATAAAGTTTCCCATGAGCGAAGAAGATGAATGTCCATTTCTCCCAGAATCACGGCTCCCTCTGATACCAGCTAACATTTTAAAATGATGTAACCTTTTGGCATTTATAGCTCTTTGGGGATTTAAGAGAGAAGTTACTCTGGGACTTGTAATGACCATGGAAGTGTGTTCTGATTGAGTTTGAGCAGAGGCTATGGATAATGCTGGGATTTTTAAGGCAGCTCAAGTATTCTCAAGGTATTTAATCAGTCTCCACAGTGACTGCAAAAATAAAAATCTCAAGTTTGTACATCATTCTTTTCCTTTAAAAATGCCATATTTTAAAACCAGATGGCACAATGCTAAGCATTAGTGAGTAGTCCATATACTCTACTATCCCCTTAGTGTAATAATAGCAATTTCTCCAGCAAAATGAGTTTATTTTTTAAATGCCAGTTAGACATAGGATCTGTTTATGAGGAAAATAATTACATTGTAATGATTCTTATTGGCTTTAGCATAAACTTTTTTTTTTTTTTTTTCTTTTTTGCGGTACCCGGGCCTCTCAGTGTTGCGGCCTCTCCCGTTGCGGAGCACAGGCTCCGGACGCGCAGGCTCAGCGGCCACGGCTCACGGGCCCAGCCACTCCGCGGCATGTGGGATCTTCCTGGACTGGGGCACAAACCCGTGTCCACTGCATTGGCAGGCAGACTCTCAACCACTGCGCCACCAGGGAAGCTCCATAGCATAAACTTTTTTGAGAACAAGCTTGTATGGAAATGTTTGTTTCCTTACCTGTACTGTCATTAGGTCAGAGCTTTTTTGACCATTTCTATCATTTTTTTCTCACCCATACTTATGATAAAGAATAAAACCAGTTTTATGGAGGAGCGAAGGTAGAAGAATAAGGAAGAGGAGGCCAGCACCATTGTGAAAAATCTGAGTGTGAACCAGGACTGGGTATTTTGCTTCCATAGATTTATATTTAAAGCCCCCTCCCCAAATTATCTATATTTCTTCAAGAATATCTTACCAATCATCTTGTTATTGAATCTCCATTATTTAACTCCTAGTCCCTGATTGCTCCCCCACTTCTTCCCATCTAGGCAATATTTTTATGAGATATTTGTAAAACAAGGTTTATCTCTTTCTTTTTTAGCACTCAACTATCACATTTTATCAGAACGTACAGTATTAAAGTGACATTCTTTATGAAGTAATAATGGTATCATTGGCACAAAGCTTAACATTGCTTTCACACAGATGATCTTATTTGATCCCATAGATATCTTTACCACTGATCAGCAGTGTGACCTTGAACAAATCACCTCATTCCTCCAAGCCTCATTTCCTCTTCTGTCAAATGGACGTAATATCTATCTGAAGTATTTTAACAGTTTAATGAGGTAATATATTTTAAAGGTTTAGTGGTGTGCCTGGTACATAGCAGATGCTCAATACATATAAGCTTTTTTATAGTATCACTACCCTCAGTGATGAAATGGAGGCTCAAAAAAAGATTAAGTGAGCTGTGAGATCTTCAAATTGGCATCAGAGACATGGCAGAAATGAAACCCAAATCCGTCTTTGGAGTTAGGCCCCATGGGATACTGTGATTATAGTATATATTTATGGTTTGTTTTTCCTTCTTCTCATGGCATGAGTGGGATTCACTAAACTCACTTTCTTCCTCTTTCCTGAGGAAGTACACACATCCACAACATTGACAAAGGTCAGGTTTAGGATTTGGTCATGGCTCTTTTTGTGGAAAACAAGCATGTGGTGTGGTTCAGTATCCCCACACTCAGCCCAGCATATCAACCTGTCCATATGCATGCAGAGGGTCACAGGAATGGGAACAGAGTCTCACAGCGAAATGGTGTTTTTTAGTTTGAGATTCTCGAAGTTAACTCGAAAGAGAGGGTTTGTGTTCCATAGTCCCAAGAGAAATCGGAAGCAATCTTCCATAAACTTTCTTTCTTGGACTGTCTTCCAAGGAGTGTAACCGATATGTAACCCATATGTTATCATTCCTGGTGAGTGTTATTATTCTGTGCCTTACAGAGTTTGGCAAAAAGAGTATTGACTGAATTATTATTATTACATAATAGGTAATAGGTTGGGTCTTCTAAGGCTATTAAGAGAAGTATGAAGGACTGAAATTGTTTGATACACTTCTTGAAAACTCTTTTTTTCCCCCTGAAATTTCAAAATCTTTGAGTCCTCATTAAAAAAAAAAAGTTCAAAAGTAAACTTACAGAATACAGTGCAAAAGTTTCTCTCCAATTTCATTGAATCAATATTCAGGTCACAAGAAGATGGTCTATTGTCCAGATGGTCTCCTGATCTCTTAGTATTGAATGACCCTCCTTTGTGTTAATGAACATGGGTGGGTTACTTAACATTAGGTGAGCTTCACTGAGTTTGGGGGAGAGGGTGAGAGTGGGACTTAGGACAAGTGATTGCTCACTGGGTACGTCTTTCTACAGACTTTTCTATCCGTGTTTACTTGATTGAACCTTTTTCTTTTTAATAACTTTCCTCTCCTTTTCTCACTGTTGTTCGTACTTCAGTGACTTCCTTTTCATGGGTCATTCTGGGATCCTGTGTAACTTTCCCTAATACTATCCTCCAAACAGTTGCCCATTGCTAAGCACTTGTTGCTTTCACCCTCGGCTCATCTGGGAAGGGTAAATGCCCACCTCGCATTGGGAATAGGCAGCTCTTCCATCCACATGGGTCAGCCAATTATTACTTGCTCTGATTATATTTTGCTTAATTTGTTTGTTATATTGGAGCCAGAGTTTGCAGATAGCCTCTTATACTATTTATAGATAGATTTTTGTTTGAATGGAGTGGCTAGATAACTAGAGTGCCCAATTGCTGCTATTGTTATTTTCTTTGTCATTGTCATTATCACTATGGAAATTACTTATTATGCACCTGTGATATGGGCATCTGGGTCTGAGTTAAGCCTTGAGCAAAGCAAGAGAGCTATCCCTAGTATATTACCTCTTCTTGATTCCAGTCCGTGAATGACAAGGAGTAGACAAATGAGCAGACAAATAATGAACAACACATAAAGTAAATACTCTTTGCTTTAGGACCAAAGAAATGGTGGGAAAAAATGTATGCCTTGGGGTGGTGAAGCTGCCTCTTATTAATAACTCCAACCTGCCTAAATAGGTAGATAATGGAATTCCAAGAACAACACACCTAGGAAAAGAATCTGGAAGACTAAATGGTAGGAGCGCTCTTCTGGGAGGAATGTTCTGAGTAGACACCTGGAAGGATCAGGAAGCTGTCAAGCAGCGTTTTGTAGAATTACATCATTTAACCCTATTTTGAATCTGGAGCAAGTCAAAGAGAGTGGAGATGCATTTGATGTTTGATGACACTGAGCTTTCAGAAGGACTAATACCCAAAAAAAGGTAGAAGTGACATATTTGAAATCTATAAATTGCATTTCACGTTCATTTATCACCTCTAGGAAGAGCAGATAGAGTTTCTTCCTTCCCCTGAAGTGGATGATAAACGATTGCTTAGAATTGGGTGGTGGGAGCCGGTGTCACCATTATTGACTTTCTATGGAAAACAGTTCACCTGTAGATGCAGTGAGTGTAGCACACCCTGCAGGACAGGAGTAAACTGGTTCTAATCACTCATGGGCTGATCTGAACAGAGAATAATTACTTTCCTGTTAAGGGCAGACTCTTCCCATTGTCTCTACCCACCCCACTTACTTCCAAGTAGAACAGCAGAGATTTGTTTCAGAGGACTCAGAACTCTCAGTGTCACAGGGATCCATGAACTGCATTTAGCAGAAGCAGGGACGAAGAGGACTCATTGCTTTATTCATTCATTTGTTCATTTACAAAGATGTATGGACCTACTGTGGAACAAGCTTTATGCTAGGCAAACAAGCCCTCTTTTTAGAGAGCTCACTTCGGGAATCCTGCAGAGTTTGGAGTCATGCCTTTTATAAAGGTCTTTTAAAGTTCTGTCATTCAGATCGTATTCCAGAATGCAGAGGATTAAACACAGAAAAACACCCATTTATTCAGAGTCACATGAAAAGCCAAAAGAAGGGAGCTTCCCTGGTGGAGCAGTGGTTAAGAATCTGCCTATGCAGGGGACATGGGTTCGAGCCCTGGTCTGGGAAGATCCCACACGCCATTTAGCAGCTAGGCCCATGTGCCACAACTACTGAGCCTGTGCTCTAGAGCCTGTGGGCCACAACTACTGAGTCCACATGCCACAGCTACTGAAGCCCACATGCCTATAGCCCATGCTCCACAACAAGAGAAGCCACCACAATGAGAAAGCCCGTGCACCACAACGAAGAGTAACCCCTGCTCGCCACAGCTAAAGGAAGCCCACGTGCAGCAATGAAGACCCAATACAGCCAAAAATAAATAAATTAATTAAAAAAGGAGAAAAAAAAAAGCCAAAAGAAGATAGCCAATGTAAATCAGAAAAAACAGGGATCACTGAATATATTTAAGGAATGTAATCTATTACTTTTTGAGGAATATTCACTAATTTGAAGTTTCTATTTTGATAATATTTCCTAGTAGAATACCTTCTTGAGAAGATAGAACTTTATTATTATTATTTTTTAATAAATTTATTTATTTATTTTTGGCTGTGTTGGGTCCTCGTTTTTGCACGAAGGCTTTCTCTAGTTGTGGCAAGCGGGGGCCACTCTTCATCGCGGTGCGTGGGCCTCTCACTGTCGCGGCCTCTCTTGTTGCGGAGCACAGGCTCCAGACACGCAGGCTCAGTAGTTGTGGCTCACGGGCCCAGTTTCTCCACGGCCTGTGTGGGATCCTCCCAGACCAGGGCTCAAACCCATGTCCCCTGCATTGGCAGGCAGATTCTCAACCACTGCGTCACCAAGGAAGCGCATATTGATGGCTTAAAACTTTATTTATAAAGGGCATCATTTTCGTCTAAAGATTGGATCACACTTATTATTTACACTGTATCTTTTTTCTCAAATGGGTTAAACATTTTCTATTTAGGTCTTAAATTCTTTATTTGCTTACTAACATATTTACTTTTCATAACCTACAACATGACAGAACAAACTTTGACTCATTTGAAATATAATTACTAGAAGATTCTAATTTGAAGACTGAAATAATAAGATTCCACTAATCCAGTTAATAGTTCATTAAACACTTACTATGGTTCAACCACTGAACCAGTTGTAACCTAACTGTGTTGAAGCTTGTGATTAAGCAATTGAAATACATTGCATACAGTGGTGTGTATTAATGTGTGTGTATGCATTTGTGTGTTTACAGTTCAGGTGGAAATGAATATAGGCCATAATATTAAATGAAAAAAAAAAAACAAGCAAAAACTCAATCTGTGATATGATATGTAGCTGCGGATAAAGGAGTAAAAGGGGGTACAAACATGGTTTCACTTGTTGATGGGATAGGGTCAATTTATTTTTCTTTGTAAGTTTGTTTGTTTGTTTGTTTATTTGTGGCTGCGTTGGGTCTTCGTTGCTGTGCACGGGCTTTCTCTAGTTGCAGTGAGCAGGGCTACTCTTCATTGTGGTGCGCGGACTTCTCGTTGCGGTGGCTTCTCTTGTTGTGGAGCACAAGCTCTAGGTGCGTGGGCTTCAGTAGTTGTGGCTCGTGGGCTCAGTAGTTGTGGCTCACAGGTTCTAGAGCGCAGGCTCAGAAGTTGTGGCGCACGGGCTTAGTTGTTCCGCAACATGTGGGATCTTCCCGGACCAGGGGTCATGGCATGTCCCCTGCATTGGCAGGCGGATTCTTAACCACTGTGCCACCAGGGAAGTCCCTATTTTTCTTTTATTTTGAATTCTACTGGCAGTCTTACAAAGTTGTTTTTGCAATAAAAAATGGCTAAACAAAAATGGATCCAGACTGACCTGTTTGTTTTGAGTGGATTGGAGCAGAGATTTGAAAGAGGAACCACTGGAAGGTTTGTGTAATACAGATACATCTGTAAATCTTACAGGGGGGAATATCCTGACATCTTCTATAATTTCCAAAATGTCAGATTCCCAAATAAAAGGTTTTAAGTGAAGACTGTAAAGAAATGGTGAGATTTGGGTCTACATATTTTTAGTACCCAAAAGAAAAGATTGAGGAAGCCAGGAGTTTTATTTGCTTAATGTTAAATAACCATATGTTTGAAAATATTTGTATTATTCTACCTCCCCCATCCAGTAGTACTTAGATGCAGAATATCTCATACAGTTTGTTGACTCAGAGTATAAATGAGTATCAGAAGTATTTTAAATAAATGATAAATAATCAACTTGATTTGATGATATTCTGTAGGCCCAGGGTTTTAATTTTGATGAAGTAGTCTGCCAGGAGAAGCAGGTGGTGAGATCCGCACTTGTGGGTAGAGAGTAAACATATTCGGGTTTACAGGGAAATAGAAAAGCAGGGGGGTGGGGAAGATCACCTTGCCCGAGACAATAGATGCTCTAAAATTGAGCCTCTTCATATTATCATAGAAATTACTTGCTGGCAGTAGTGCAAAAGGCTGTTATATATGATTGTTAATTGTGGTTGGAGACACAAAGCAATATGATCATTTGATGACTTATTTGTTTCTGGAAAATGACAGCTTTTGTGTGCCAGTAAATATGAAATCCCCTGGAAATATTCTTGTAAACTTAGGAGGCATCTGATCGTCCTTGCTTAGTACGTACAATAGACTTTAATGATGACACGGAAGTTTGTACTTAGCAGATTACCTGATGGTTCTGCATCGGTTATCCAGAAAGGGAACACTGTCTGCTCGGTGACTACAAGACAGAGAGACCTATTACTTTGTCGGAATTTATGGTCGATGGACAGTGGCTTCACCAGAACATGGGAGGGGAGGCAATTAGTCTCCGGTTTTGTGTGTGCTCTACATCTTGTCCGGAACAGAGCTGACAGCCACAGCGTTCCGCTCACTCCACTTCATCCGTCCCTTTCTCCTCTTCGAGAAGGGCAGGGTGAAAGAACAGCGAGGAACCTGAAATTCATCCTGGGTAACATACACACAGTTCAGGCTGAGCGTGTCTGGTGTGAGATCGTTGTGTGCCATTTGCTGTGATCGGACACCACTTTGGAATATGACACTAACTATTCTGAGGTTTTAATACGATTGCCTCCAAACGCCTGAGAAAGCCCTGTGTGTTTGCCTGGCACTCTGTTCTCTTATGACAGGGCTCTAGTTTTTTTTTTCTTCTTCTTCCTTTCTCTCTCTCTCTCCTTTTCCTGGAACTGCCACATCCTTAGCTGGTAATCTTTAAACCCTGGGCTGCAGTGATCTCTCTTCATACGGCCACACATTAAGCACATCTTTCATGCTTCTCCAAACCAAACTCAGAAAGTGCCAATGAATAAGCTGTTGGGGAAGAAGTCAGTGGGTAGCATTAAGGCCACCTGACTGGAGGCGTTAGGTGTGCACTTTGACTGAGTGAAAGGCAACCTGCAGAGTCGGGAATGAGGTACTTTATCACATATTCCTAGAGGCGTAAAACAAGAGAGTAAAAAGCCGTTTTCAGAGCAGCTCCTCCGTCTTGCTCCTACTGTGGATTGTTCACACTGCTATGGCCAAGGTTAACCCTCAAAAGGAGAAAGTCCCAAGCCTCTGGAGCTGTGAATTTTTACATGAGTATAGTGTATTCTCTTGTCAATAGGCCAAAGATGGAGAAGGGCATCCAATGACGTTTTCCATGGAACTTACATTCATATCTGCTCAAATTACCCTGGGCATCTTTCTAGATCTATGTGACTACTCTGAAAACTTTCCATTCATTCCTTTAACTTTCGTTCATTCATGTCAAATATTTATTGAATATATAATATATGCTGGACCTCGTTCTAGCTGCTGGGAAGGCACTTGGGATAAAAATAGAGAAATATCACTATTCTCATGGGTTTGTGTTCTAGAAAGAATATATAGACGATAAAGAAAATAAGTAAACTATTAATATGTTAGCAGGTGGTAAAGGAGCCTTTGGACAATACCCAGAGCAGGCTTTTGAATGCACAGTCTTTGACTCAAGACTCAGAAAATCAGACTAAAGGCGGGATGACATGGGATATCGTTGATGTGAACAGGAGGGTTTGCCATGGAGAGAAAAACCAGCGGACTCCATCCTCTTTCTACTTCATTCCACCTTTCTCACAAAAGACTGTGACAAGTTTCATCCCCCCAAAATGGAGACTAGACAAGGCTCAGCAGGAAGGAGGGCTGGGGTTAGGGGAACAATGGGAAATATTTCAGATCAAGGAAATAACCTTGGGGAAAAAAAAAACCAAGGAGCCCTATAGGAGGGAAGAAAATGCACTCCTACATTTCCTCCTCCTTCCTTTCAGCCTGTCCCGCCTCTTTCACTTCTTGGTGAAAAGAGTTTCATGGCCTTGGTCCAAGGTAGGAGAGCAAACCTGACAGAGTCAAGGTCCTTGTTTGGCCAAGCGTTCTTTGCCTGTTCCTTTTCCCTCCCTTGTCAAAACTTTAGCTCATTTTTAAGCCTTGTAAATTTGCACACTTACCTTTCTGTTGTTTTCTTCCCTGAACAATGCTCTGCCACAGATTATGTTGCTCACAGACCCGGAGATTGAGAGCAGCTTACTGATCAGCTCGGACGAAGGGGCAACTTATCAAAAGTACCGGCTGAACTTTTACATCCAGAGCTTACTTTTCCACCCCAAGCAAGAGGACTGGATTCTGGCTTACAGCCAAGACCAAAAGGTGAGCGTGATCCCCTTGTTCGAGACTGTGGTGCACGGTTGTCCTAGGGAAAGACAACTACTTAGTCATCGCTGCGTTTCTTCTCAGCTGTCGGGTTTGTTCTGTGCAGCAGCTTGAACCCTGTGCCGGTGGGGCGAGGGGCAGCAATGTGGATCTCAGGTTGCTTGTCTGAGCCTTGTAAGCATCTGAAACAGCACACAAAGGCAAAGCTAGACCCTAAGGAAGACATTGTGGAGGAGCAGTTCTTACCTGGAAGCTTCAGGCCATCAGGAAACCCCCATGGAATTTGAGACAGTGCTTTGTGTATGTGAGGTGTGATCATTTTTTTTTTGGAATTAAGAACCCATAGCTTTTCTCAGAGCCTTAAAGGGAAGGATGGACCCTGAAAGAGTGAAGAACATTAGCTAGTGATATGCTAAAATAGTGAGAGAAATGTACCTAGATAACATTCAGAATCAGGCAATCTCAGGACTTTTCTTCTCTTGGTGGTTGGGCTGAAGGATAGGTCTACGTTTCAGGAAGGCATTGAATGAAGTTATGCTATCGTATGTTTATCTGTGTGTATATATGTGTGTGCGTGCACATGCAATATGTATATGTATTTTATGGGATAAATGCTGTAAAATATATCATGTACTCTGTACTGCAGATACATTATAGCATACATGTAGCTCCAGCTTTTAAGGAACTTACATTTTCAGCTAGAGTATAAGGCTAGCAACAGCAAATACCATCAGATTAGAATTAGAGGCAAAAAGTATACAAAGGCAAATGTGAGAGAGGCTGTAGCCATAAAAGGCAAAACGGAAATAGGTAAAATGTTCGAATGCTCTTTGTGAAATGCACGGTTCAGTGAGGTCATCCTGAGAATTACCCTCAGAGGAATTATATGTTACAAATTACATACATTTAAAGAACTACTGGACTTTCCTGAGTGAGGAGAATATTCTAGGGTTAAAACCCTAGTGTACTTAACCAGGTGGTTAAAACCGTCTGGGCTGGTATAGACGTATGGGGTTCTTCCTGAAGGGAGGGGAATAGTATAAACAACTTTTCAGGGTCTCTGCTGACATGAGCATTTTTGAGGAAGCAAATTACAATTCTCAGGATTGGAGTTTTATTCGCACCTGCCCTCACTGCCAAATAAAATACACATTAGCCTAAAAATAGGAAAGACTTACAATTAGTATTTTTTTCCTCTCGAGCAGCCTGGCTCCCCTTTCAGCAGAATGTACAATTTCATTCCTGGAGTCAAGCCACAGTGCATCTAGTCCAGGATGGTGCAGTTACCAGAGGCAGAGCTGAGCAGCTCAGGACGCAAGAGTATTAGTCATTTAATCCACTGGGTTTTTGTATTTTATTTGACAGTTGGTTAATTTCCCCCCCTGATGCCAGAGGCACACTGAGGGCCAGATTTACCTGGCTAAATGAAAACTATGCACCTTTGCAGTTGTGTCAGAGGAGATGCCCCAAAACTTAACCCTTCATGTGCCAGTACTTCAGACAGTGATGCCATGAGCACTGTGGCAGAGTGGATAACTCTGGAGGAGTTGGGACATGTGGCTCCGACTCAGCCACGTATGGTAATTGGTACTTGGGGTTGGCTTTCTTTGCCTTAAAATGTGTTTGTGTGGATAGTCATAATTGCAGGTGCACTTCCAATGAGATTGAAAAGAACAAAAAAACCCCACAAATATTAGACTCCACGTCTGTTTATGCGCTTGGTGTAAAATGACTATATCGAGGGGTATTCATTCCATCTAGGGAAAGAATATAAATGCACGTGAGTTCAGTAGCCTAAGAGGGACTAAAAAGGCAGATAGATTCTTCATTCACACATGGTAGATACCCGGTCAGAGTAGCTGGAAGGACTATATGAAATTGGCAGCCCAAGTTTAGGAGGTGGAGATCTTATAAAATGACTTCACCTGGACTTTAATGACTGTCGTATGTCTGTGGGGGGTGGAGGGGGCGCGTTTTGCACAAGAGGGATGTCATAAACAATAATATAAATTTGTAAAGTTAGAAAACTCATGTAAACAGGATTGTGAATGTGTCTATTTGGCTGAAACTGAAATTTGGGAAAGTTAATTATACATGTACTCCTGGAACCTAATCTTAATTTTTTTTGGACCACTTTGACTGTTGGGCAAAATAATTTTTGTTTTCCCAATTAGGAGCCTTTTGAACATTTTGGTCAGTGGAATTATGTGTTCAGAGCTATAGATTACAAAGATTAATCTGGTAGTAATATTAGAATGAACTATGGTGCTGTGAGGTCAAAACCAAGAAGACCAGTTAGGATGGTATCACAGTAGGCTCGGTCAGGACCACAAAGTATCTTTTGTGACCATAGACCAAATGAATTCTATCATTTTAGAGGTAGAAGAAGCCTTAACAGTCTTTGCTCTGTATGTAGCTAACAAACCAAAAATCTTAGACGTTAATGAATTTTCCCTTGTGTCACATGTCTAAGTTCAGCAATTGGAATTTGAATATGATATTCAGTAGGGTTCACTGCTAAATGGATGGTGATATCGGGAGATGAGCAAAGGGGCAGAAGCCAGCCTTTCTGCTAAGCTCTCTGTTTCTCCAGAAGAGAATGAAGGAGAAATCATCCTGGGAAAAAAGAATTATAGATCACCTGCTAATATGAGTAGGGGTTGGGGAAGGGCTCCATGTATCAGGGCTTGAATCACAGCATGAGGAGTGGGGCATTAGCGGGGAGTGGAGTGGGCTGCAGCCATCCAATGAGCCATTAGCTGGCGGTGTTGGCCCGAAGTCAAGTGGAGAAGGTCTGTGGCCACTCAAGCAGGTCAGTGATACAGAAATAATAGCTGGCAATCAGCCACGAATCACGGAGCTTTGAACCCTGGTGAGATGCAGCAGTGGGCCCTAAGGAGGGCCCCGTGCTAGTGTTGGCAGGCCAGTGACTTTTGGAAGTGGGAACACTTATTTTTTCATGTAAGTGTTGTTCATCAATATGTCTGTGACAGTTGCTCCTGTTGCAGAACTCTCAGCAAAGACGGTAGGTAGCTTTGGTGCTAGGATTCCCTTTGCCGGATGCTGTTTTCAAGCAGCCTGCGGTGAACAGAATCCTCAGGTAGAGAGCACCGTCCGTTAGAAGTTATTGCGTTGAGGTGGCAGCTCCGTCGGCACTCACCTGCGTACTGTCCCCCTCTCCTCTCTTCCCTTGTTCGCTGTCAGTCCTTTGAGGCGTACACTCCCCTTTTGAACACACAGCCACCTTTACTTTTCCCTTACTTCCCTGCCACTGCTTTCTCTCAACTTTACTGAATGAGACTCTGAGGGCCCTGAAGACAGTCTGGATCCCTGGCTTGCAGGAAAGAGCCCATGTGGTCCATGGCGTTCTGCTCCAGCTGCGTTTCATCTCGAGTGTCTGGACTCTCAGTAGAGGCTTTTTGATGTGAGCATTTTAAGGGACTCAAAAGAGTTTTGTTGAACAGATTGTGCTTTCTGGCCCAAGACAGAGTTTTACTGGCCATCGTTCCATAGGAAGCCAGATTAAAAAAAAAAAAAAATGCTTTTAATCAGGGAGAAATGTGTATGACCAAATGCTCTCAAAATTCATAAGATCAGGTTACTTTGATATTTTAGCCCTTTTTCTTATTTTTTCTTAGAGAGGTCTGCCTGTGATATTAAAGATGTAGGTGATTGCCAAGAGGTAAAATTTTTTTGAATGAGCATATGACTCTCCAGCCACCACTAGAATGACTGAAGAGATTTGGGACCTTTTTCCCTTTGAAGCTCTAAAAGAAGTAGCTTGACTTCTTAAAAAGCCCTGTTGGGGGACTTCCATGGTATAGACACAGGCGATAGACTCCTTGGCCTCTGAAGGGTCTATGTGAGGATGTGCCTTTGGAAAGCCCTGGAATTTTCAGAAAAATAAGCATTATAGACATTATGGGAAACTTCATGCCAAATGGGCAGAGGGATACATCTGTTATGTACAGCCACACCTTTTAAGCTTCTTACAAAACAGCAGTGAATCACTGTGGATGCCGTGAACAATTCCATAGCATTTATACCAGGACCCCCAATGTCTCACTCTCCATTATTTAGTTTTGTCATTTCTGTAATTAAGCAGTTGGCAAACCAAACATTCTGCTCCTTCCTTTTGTTTCTTGGCATTTGGAAACCGAGCAGCCAGGAGAACAGAGGTACAGAGCTTCCGCTTCTTTCCTTGTTTTCCCCCCACATTGTTGCCTCAGTACAGGAAACCACCCAAGGAAGGCTTAGCAGCAGGCCAAGTGTGCCAGATTACATCTTTATTTTAATTTGGCAATAAACTAGTGTACAAACTGTGCTATGAAACATTGCCTCCAGTGGCATCTCTCAGTCTGTCTCAAACACGTCGCTAAACATGATGTGTTGGGAGACAGTGGAAATGAGTGAAAACAAAACACAGATGTGACTGAAAGAAAAAAACAGGAGAAATGTGTAAGAATACGCATCTACCTCAGCTCTGCTGACCATCCTGGGGCGCTGGGCTTGGGGCCTCTCTGTTAGGGGTTACACTGCAGAGCGAATTGTATAGGGGCGAGTCTGCAATGTTGTGAAGCCAACGTGAACGCTCCTGGGACTCAAGAGTGCCTCACAGCTGGGGAGGAGAGACCCCCTTGCTCGGCTTATCCAGGTGGCAAGGCCTCTCCTACAGATGTACCTGCTGCCCCTGACCATAAGCAGGAGGGTCCACGTTTCTCCAGTCCTCTACAGTGAGCTTTTTTTCCCCACTCTGGGTGCCCAAGTCCTTCTAGACCGTGGACTCAGTTCCTACACAGATAACCAAGCAACTAAGTGAACACGGCGACTGGGTCTGGGTTGTGGGAAACTGGAGAACAGGTGTTCATTCAGGAGGGTGAGGTGTGGTGGGGGGTCTTGGTGAGCTCCAGCCTGCTGTTCTTGCCACCGAGGATGGCTCATTCAATGTCACCAGACTTCTCAGAGTTTTTCGAGAGAAGTAATCCTGCTTTGTTTGAGATATGACATTTTCCTATTTTTAAGTGTTTATAACTAACTCAAAAACTTAAAACAGAAAGCCGTGCAGGGCAGGTCAACCTCATCTGGTGCCTTGTCTTAGTCCCCAGATCGCCTTTTTGCTGATTTCTCTGTCTTTCCCATTCTCTTTGTTTTTCTCCTGTTCATGGATCTTCCTGTCAGTTTTATTTCAGGAAAAGTTCCATTGTTTTGTGAAGTAAAAAAAAAAATGCATGCAAATGAGTGATTAATTCTGTGGAGGGAGGACAAAACCCTTAGGACAGTTTGGTGGGTCACCCTTCATTTTGCGGCAGTTCTAGAATATTCATGAGTTTGTGTTGTCTCACTTGTTCTGGAGCCCTATGAGTCAGCAGTCCAAGTAATACCATGTGGGAGCTTGCAGGATCTCTGTTCTCTTCTATATTCCAAAGTTTCAAAGTTTATGAAAGAAATAAGAAATCCTAAGGCTTGCACGGTGGCCTCACCTTCAGTATTTTGGTAAATATGTGTAAGATACACTTAAAACCAAAACCTGGCTTTAAAGGAGGAAAGCACGCTTTCATAAGGAAACCCTATTCACAAATAATTGAAACCCTAAACATTAACAGCGGCATTCTCTGTATAAATGAAGGCAGAGTTTGAGTTAAAATCATATATTGATAGAAAAGGAAAATTATACTGCCAGTGTGTTTGAGAGCATACAATAGAATTTTAGTAACTTGCATAAAAGTAAATTTTTAAAAGAAGAACTGCTTTTAGCTTTCTCCCTTCTTTCTTTCTACCAGTCCTGCAATTTTACTTAAACAGTTTAATATACATTTCTTTAACAAAAAAGAAAAAAAGAACACAACTTTCTTTTGAATCTTTCCTACTTTTCCTGACGGAGCACTAACAGATGGCCATTGTTTGTCACGACAGCCTTGAGTGCCAGGAATTCTCTGGGAAATAATGACTGCTTGATATAAGGGAAGAGATGTCAGCATTTTCCAAAACTCAGTCATATTGGTTTCTCACCAGCGATAGACAGCACAGCAAGTGAGGCAGGAACATCAGCTCTCTGTCAGGCCCTCCAAATGGCCATGTGACCTTCAGCAGGTCATTTAACTTTTAGAGTTTCGCCAGCTGTGAAGTGGAACAGTAACAGTACCTGGCTCACAGGACTGTTTGAGGATGCTGTGATAATGTATGTAAAACACTCAACACAGAACCTGGCACATGGCTAGCACCACGTGAGTGCCAGCCAATGTATTATTCAAAGACCTAGGAGAGAGCCACCTGGTGTGGCATAACTAGGTTTAGACGCAAGGCTTCCTTAGCCGTAATCCGGTGTCTTCCCCATACGTGACGTTATACGTATTTAGTCAATGTTGAATATCCTCTTAGACAATCACTGAAAGGTACCACTGAACCAGAATGAACAGAGCAAGCAAGAACCAATATATGGTACTCAGAAATATTCTTGATTATAATAACAATAAGCCATTACATATTAAAGTATTTGCCTTTACAGCAACTCTGTTTGTTTTTGAGTAGACCTTGCAGCCCCTTAATGTCAAAAGGGCGAGATTGAAATAAAAGATAAATGGATCCTTCAACTTCAACCCCCTGGGGATATTCAAATGATTTCTGCACAAGCACAAACACTTAGGAAGCTGATACCTACCTAATGCCATCACGTTTCCCAAGGCACTACATTAAAAGGCACTCAGTTATTCATAAGAAATATGTGGAACGTTATATACCATGCTTTGGCAAGATTTCCATGTGCTTGAAATTTCCCAATGTCAGAGCTGATTTCTGATCTCATGAATATGTAAATAATTTAAGTATTCAAGTACAAAACTGGCAATTAGAGTGGAAACCAGGGAGCTTGCTGAACGTCAACCCCAATGCTTGTTTATAAAACAAATTCTCCAGCTGAAATGCCATCTTATGCAAATGAGGAAGGCCTGTGTTCACTTTAGCTAACTTGTTTAACCAGGTTGTATCATTATTTTTCAGTTGCTACCTGAAGCAGTTTGATCTACCTGTCCCCAAATTTGAACGAAATGAGCTACAAGAATAAGGAGAAATGGACATTTTTGAATGAGTGATTGGGGTTAAGGTTTGGACAGATAGAATTATGCTTTTTGGTAGCTATTTAAACTTTGAAGTAAATTACATTTTTGCTTGTGCAATTTTTTAGCCAGTTATTTTGATCTAAATGGATTAAGATGCCTGCTTAATCCAGGCACCAGTCTGGGAAAGTTTGAAGGACACTTGACATCCTAAGAGGACATGGACCTTTTTCTTAACTGAGCTCGAGGGATATCCAGAAAAAAATTATCTCTGAGTGTGGCCCTTTAGAATCTAGTAATGGTAACATTTTCTTGTATCCTGCCTTGTCAAGCATGGCTGCTGCCAGCAGTGTTGCCAAGGAGGGGAGTGGTTTGAGAAGGAGGGAGTCTTGGCCTTGTAAATAGACATATTTTGTGAGGTTATGACTCTGTAGGTTTCATACTAAAATTTTTTTTAAATGTTATCTTTTCCAACTTCCTCCCTTCAGTACAATAGGATATTGTAAGTTCAGATTACACATGGCACATGAGGTGTTCCAAGAGATCCAGAGGCCCAGCCAGGATCTCATAGCTGGCAAGAGGAAGAGAAACCAGAAGTCAGCTACCCTTCTAAAATGACCAGGTCCCTTTACTGAGCTAGACCCTTAGTATAAAATACTATGAGATGGCTTTCCCAGGACTTCCAGACGGGAGAATTACCCTCCTCACCTCCCTTTCCCACACCCATCCTCGCTTGCTCTTTGGCCCCTTTCCACACCTCCTTTTCCCTTCAAGTGAGAAAAGCCTAGTTCCCGAGCCGGTGGAGTGGGTTCCCTCGCCCCTGCTGCTCCCACCCGGGTCCCCCCTCCAGCCATCGCTACTGCCACCACCTCAGTTCCACTCAATCGATTTTTGCTGCATGTCAACACTTATTACCAAAGAAGTGATACATTTCCTCACCACCCTCCTGTTCTCTTTGTGAACAACAACATGCATTTTCCAAGAAGTTAAGTGAAACTAAGGATCCAGTTGGTGGCCACTGAACAGAGTGAAGGGTTGGGTCCTCTAATCTTCACGAGCAACAAGGACATTTTAATCATAATGAATGGTTCAAGTACTAATATCCCACTACTCCAGGTAAACAGTTAAGAAGAACATAGGCCTCAATTCAGTATTTATCGATATAAAGGATTCTTGCCAGAATGGTGAGTTCAGTCAGTGTATTAACATTTTTGGATTGCAAAGTATAATCTGACTATGAATAGCAGGTAATTAATATACCAGAATAATACTATCAGAATCAGAGTGGATAAGAATGGTTTTCTGGGCCTGCATGCCTGCCCTCTTGCTGTGCTCCTGATTAAATAAATTAGTCCTTCCTTTCCAACTTAGTCCCTGGAAAGAAGTTTCAGCCTGAGAGCTTGTGGGATCTTAGTTCCCAGGGAGGAGGTTGGGCCCAAGCTACTGCAGTGGGAGTTCTGAGTCCAAACCACTGGACTAACAGAGAACCTCACACACCAGGGAGTATCAATCGGAGTGAGGCCTCCCAGAGGTCTTCATCTCATCACCAAGACCCAGCTCTATGCAACTGCCTACAAACTCCAGTGCTAGACATCTCAGGCCAAACAACCAGTAAGACAGGAAAGCAGCACCAACCATCAGAAAAAAAAAAAAAAAAAAAAAAAAGACAAAAAAATTTGTTGCAGAGGAAGGAGCAAGGTAAAAACCTACAAGACCAAATAAATGAAGATGAAATATGCAACCTACCTGAAAAAGAATTCAGAATAATGATAGTAGCGGTGATCAAAACTCTCGGAAACAATGGGGAAAATACAAGAAACATTTAACAAGGATCTAGAAGAGCTAAAGAGCAAACAAAGTGATGAACAACACAATTTCTGAAATTAAAAATACTCAACAAGGAATCAATAACAGAATAACTGAGGTAAAAGAAGGGATAAGTGAGCTGGAAGATAAAATGGTGGAAATAACTGCCAGGGAGCAGAATAAAGAAAAAAGAACCAAAGGAAATGAGGACAGTTGCAGAGACCTCTGGGACAACATTAAATGCACCAACATTCAAATTATAGGTATCCTAGAAGAAGAAGAAAAAAAGAAAGGGTCTGAGAAAATATTTGAAGAGATTATAGTCGAAAACTTCACTAACATGGGAAAGGAAATAGTCAAGTCCAGGAAGCGCAGAGAGTCCCAACAGGGTAAACCCAAAGAGAAACACGCCGAGACACATATTAATCAAACTATCAACAATTAAATACAAAGAAAAAATATTGAAAGCGTCAAGGGAAAAGCAACAAACAACATACAAGGAAATCCCCGTAAGGTTAACAGCTGATCTTTCAGCAGACACTCTGCAAGCCAGAATGGAGTGGCAAGATGTATTGAAAGTGATAAAAGGGAAAAACCTACACCAAGATTACTCTACCCAGCAAGGATCTCATTCAGATTTGACAGAGAAATTAAAACCTTTACAGATAAGCAAAAGTTAAGAGAATTCAGCACCACCACACCAGCTTTACAACAAGTGCTAAAGGAACTTCTCTAGGCAGGAAACACAGGAGAAGGAAAAGACCCGCAATAACAAATCCAAAACAATTAAGAAAATGGTAATAGGAACATACATATCGATAATTACCTTAAATGTAAATGGATTAAATGCTCCAACCAAAAGACATAGACTGGCTGAATGGATACAAAAACAAGACCCATATATATGCTGTCTACAGCAGACCCACTTCAGACTTACGGACACAAACAGACAGAAAGTGAGGAGATGGAAAAAGATATTCCATGCAAATGGAAATCAAAAGAAAGCTGGAGTAGCAATTCTCATATGAGACAAAATAGACTTTAAAATAAAGACTATTACAAGAGACAAAGAAGCACACTACATAATGATCAAGGGATCAACCAAGAAGAAGATATAACAATTGTAAATATTTATGCCCCCAACATAGGAGCAACCTCAATACATAAGGCACATGCTAGCAGCCATAAAAGGGAAAATCAACAGTAGCACAGTAATAGTAGGGGAATTTAATACCCCACTTTCACCAGTGGACAGATCATCCAAAATGAAAATAAATAAGGAAATACAAGCTTTAAATGATACTTTAAACAAGATGGAAATAATTGATATTTATAGGACATTCCATTCAAAAACAACAGGATACACTTTATTCTCAAGTGCTCATGGAACATTCTCCAGGATAGATCATATCTTGGGTCACAAATCAAACCTTGGTATATTTAAGAAATTGAAATCATATCAAGTATCGTTTCTGACCACAATGCTATGAGAATAGATATCAATTACAGGAAAAAAACTAAAAAATACAAACACGTGGAGGCTAAACAATATGCTACTAAATAACCAAGAGATCACTGAAGAAATCAAAGAGGAAATCAAAAAATGCCTAGAAACAAATGACAATGAAATCACAATGACCCCAAACCTATGGGATGCAGCAAAAGCAGTTCTAAGAGGGAAGTGTATAGCAATACAATCCTACCTCAAGAAACAGGAAACATCTCAAATAAACAACCGAACCTTACACATAAAGCAATTAGAGAAAGAAGAACAAAAAAACCCCAAAGTTAGCAGAAGGAAAGAAATCATAAAGATCAGATCAGAAATAAATGAAAAAGAAACAAAAGAAATAATAGCAAAGATCAATAAAACTAAAAGCTGGTTCTTTGAGAAGATAAACAAGATTGATAAACCATTAGCCAGACTTATCAAGAAAAAAAGGGAGAAGACTCAAATCAACAGAATTAAATGAAACAGGAGAAGTAACAACTGACACTGCAGAAAAACAAAGGATCATGAGTGATTACTACAAGCAGCTGTATGCCAATAAAATGGACAACCTGGAAGAAATAGACAAATTCTTAGAAAAGCACAACCTTCCATGACTGAACCAGGAAGAAATACAAAATATAAACAGACGAGTCACAAGTACTGAAATTGAAACTGTGATTAAAAATCTTCCAACAAACAAAGGCCCAGGACCAGGCGGCTTCACAGGAGAATTCTACCAAACATTTAGAGAAGAACTAACACCTATCCTTCTCAAACTCTTCCAAAATAGAGCAGAGGAAGGAATACTCCCAAACTCATTCTATGAGGCCACCATCACCCTGATACCAAAACCAGACAAAGATGTCACAAAAAAAACTACAGGCCAATATCACTGATGAACATAGATGCAAAAATTCTCAACAAAATACTAGCAAACAGAATACAACAGCACATTAAAAGGTTCCTACACCATGATCAAGTGGAGTTTATCCCAGGATGCAAGGATTCTTCAGTATATGCAAATCAACCAATGTAATACACCATATTAACAATTTGAAGGATAAAAACCATATGATAATCTCAATAGATGCAGAAAAAGCTTTTGACAAAATTCAACACCATTTATGATAAAAACTCTCCAGAAGTTGGGCATAGAGGGAAATTACCTCAACATAATAAAGGCCATATATGACAAACCCACAGCCAACATCATTCTCAATGGTGAAAAACTGAAGCCATTTCCACTAAGATCAGGAACAAGACAAGGGTGCCCACTCTCACCACTATTATTCAACATAGTTTTGGAAGTTTTAGCCATGGCAGTCAGAGAAGAAAAAAATAAAAGGAATCCAAATCATCAAAGAAGTAAAGCTGTCACTGTTTGCAGATGACATGATACTATACATAGAGAATCCAAAAGATGCTACCAGAAAACTACTAGAGGTAATCAATGAATTTGGTAAAGTAGCAGGATACAAAATTAATGCACAGAAATCTCTTGCATTCCTATACACTAATGATGAAAAATCTGAAAGAGAAATTAAGGAGACACTCCCGTTTACCACTGCAATAAAACAAATAAAATACCTAGGAATAAAGCTACCTAAGGAGACAAAAGACCTGTATGCATAAAACTATAAGACACTGATGAAATAAATTAAAGATGACAGAAACAGATGGAGAGATGTTCCATGTTCTTGGATTGGAAGAATCAACATTGTGAAAATTACTATACTACTCAGAGCGATCTACAGATTCAGTGCAATCCCTATCAAACTACCAATGGCATTTTTCCCAGAACTAGAACAAAAAGTTGCACAATTTGTATGGAAACACAGAAGACCCTGAATAGCCAAAACAATCTCGAGAAAGAAAAACAAAGCTGGAGGAATCAGGCTCCTGGACTTCAGACTATACTACAAAGCTACAGTAATCAAGACAGTGTGGTTCTGGCAGAAGAACAGAAATATAGATCACTGGAACAGGATAGAAAGACCAGAGATAAACCCATGCACAATATGGTCACCTTATCTTTGATAAAGGAGGTAATAATATGCAGTGGAGAAAAGACAGCCTCTTCAATAAGTGGTGCTGGGAAAACTGGATAGCTACATGTAACAGAATGAAATTAGACCACTCCATAACACCATACACAAAAATAAACCCAAAATGGATTAAAGACCTAAATGTAAGGCCAGACACTATCAAACTCTTAGAGGAAAACATAGGCAGAACACTATATGACATAAATCACAGCAAGATCCTTTTTCACCCATCTCCTAGAGAAATGGAAATAAAAACAAAAATAAACAAATGGGACCTAATGAAACTTCAAAGTTTTTGCACAGCAAAGGAAACCATAAACAAGACGAAAAGACAACCCTCAGAACGGGAGAAAATATTTGCAAATGAAGCAACCGACAAATGATTAATCTCCAAAATATACTAGCCTGTCATGCAGCACCATACCAAAAAAAAAAGACCAACCCAATCCAAAAATGGGCAGAAGACCTAAATAGTCATTTCTCCAAAGAAGATATACAGATTGCCAACAAACACATGAAAAGATGCTCAACATCACTAATCATTAGAGAAATGCAAATCAAAACTACAATGATGTGTCACTTCACACCAGTCAGAATGGCCATCATCAAAAAATCTGCAAAGAATAAATGCTGGAGAGGGTGTGGAGAAAAGGGAACCCTCTTGCACTGTTGGTGGGAATGTAAATTGATGCAGCCACTATAGAGAACAGCATGGAGGTTCCTTAAAAAACTAAAAATGGAACTACCATACGACCGAGCAATCCCACTACTGGGCATATACCCTGAGAAAATCGTAATTCAAAAAGAATCATGTACCACAAGGTTTATTGCAGCACTATTTACAATAGCCAGGACATGGAAGCAACCTAAGTGTCCACTCCACTGACAGATGAATGGATAAAGATGTGGTACATATATACAATGGAATATGACTCAGCCATAAAAAGAAACGAAATTGAGTTATTTGTAGTGAGTTGGATGGACCTAGAGTCTGTCATACAGAGTGAAGTAAGTCAGAAAGAGAACAACAAATACCATATGCTAACAAATATATATGGAATCTAAAAAGAAAAATTGGTTCTAAATGAACCTTGGGGCAGGACAGGAATAAAGGCACAGATGTAGAGAATGGACTTGAGGACATGGGGAGGGGCAAGGGTAAGCTGGAACGAAGGGAGAGAGTAGCATTGACGTATATACACTAGCAAATGTAAAATGGCTAGCTAGTGGGAAGCAGCTGCATGGCACAGGGAGATCAGCTTGGTGCTTTGTGACCACCTAGAGGGGTGGGATAAGGAGCGTGGGAGGAAGCCGCAAGAGGGAAGGGATATGGGGATATACGTATGCATGTAGCTGATTCACTTTGTTCTACAGTAGAAAATAACGCAACACTGTAAAGCAATTATACTCCAATAAAGATGTTAAAAAAAATTCTATGAGATAGAGTCACAAATTCTGATCTGAAAGGCTCTCACTCTCTTGACTTGCTTAATTCCAATGCCTGCCTGGCTGATCTAAGTATAGCCATGATGAGAAAATGTCCCAGAACAAGAAGACTTGTGATCCAAAGCCAAACCACCTCAGCTACTCCAGGAAAGGCCATGCTAAGCAATATCCAACCTCAGAGGCTGGATACATGGATGCATTGTTTAGGGTCCTTCCTTGGCTTCCTGAAAGTCAGGAGGAAAAAAGCAATAACAAGTTCTTCTCCTTGCCATTCCTCCTTTCCTCAGGGCCTGTGGACAGCTCAGGCTAGAGGCAGTAATCAGCAGAAAGGGGAGAGTGTGAGAACTAGTATTGACCTTTTACTCTGTGGGAAGCTTTATGCCAGACTTTGCACATTGATACCTCAACTCTATTCTTACATGAAACATCAGATGTATCATTATGCCAGTTAGAATTTGGGGAATCTGAGGCTCTGAAAGGTTAAGAAAATTCCCAAGGTGGTTGGTATAGCCAGGAGTCTTATCCAGGTTTGACCCTCTTCACTCAGTCCTCGCTGCACCAAAACGCTTGCCTCCCTACAAAAGCCATTGCGATCCTTTTCTTTTTTTCCTTTTCTTTAATGGCCAATTTTTTTTTCTATTTTTATGTAACCATCTTTCCACTCTCCAACCTACCGTGAGACCTGTTCTCTCTGACAGATGCACTAGTACACATTTCAAGAGCTGAGTTCCACAGCAGAGAGAAAACTGTTGTTTGAAGATCACACAGCAGAGGAAGGGAGAGGGAGGGACCGGCAAGTCAGAGGGTCATTGCCCCTGGCTGCTTCCCAGGCAGCCAGCAGTCCCTTGTGAACCCTCAGACCAGCTTGTGACTGAAACACTGTGACCCCTGCTCATCTCTTCCAACCTTGCACCAGCTCTAGCCCCAGGGGTCTGTGTGTAAAATCTCCCCCTGCCCAGGTAAAATGACTGGAGCTTTCAGAAGTGACCCTCTCTGTAAGCTGGTGCAGTCACTATGGAAAACAGTATGGAGATTCATTAAAAAACTAAAAAGAGAGCTACCATATGATCCAGCAATCCCACTCCTGAGCATTTATCCAGAAAAGATGAAAACTCTGATTCAAAAAGATAAATGTGCCCCAGTGTTCATAGCAGCACTATTTACAACAGCCAAGACATGGAAGCAACCTAAATGCCCATTGACGAATGGATGAAGAAGATGTGGTATACATATACACACATGCACACACAATGGACTGTTTATTACTCAGCCATGAAAAAGAATGAAATAATGTCATTTGCAGCAACATGGATGGACCTAGAGGTTATCATACTAAGAGAAGTAAGTCTGACAGAGAAAGACAAATATATGATATTGCTTATATGTGGAATCTAAAAAAATGATACAAATGAAGTTATTTACAAAACAGAAACAGACTCACAGACATAGAAAACAAACTTATGGTTACCGAAGGGGAAAAGGGGAGTGGGGGGAAGGATAAATTAGGAGTTTGGGATTAACAGATACACACTACTATATATATAAAATTGATAAGCAACAAGGTCCTACTATACATCACAGGGAACTATATTCAATGTCTTGTAATAACCTATAAAGGAAAAGAATATGAAAAGGAATACATATATGTAAAAAGAATATGTATATGAAAAAGAATATATACATGCATATATATAACTGAACCACTTTGCTGTACGCCAAAAACTAACACAACATTGTAAATCAACTATATTTCAATAATAAGTAAATTAAAAAGCAAAAATAAATAAATAAATAAAAAATAAATCAGTGGTCCTTGGAATGATTAGATTAAATATCTGGATATTCCAGAAAAGCATCTAAAGCCCATCATTCAAATTTAAGACAAAATTTATAGTTCCCTGTGTGTATATAGCACAGGGAACTGTATTCAACATCTTGCGATAACCTATAATAGAAAAGAATCTGAAAAAGAGTATATATATATAGAGAGAGAGAGACACTCACATATATATATATCTGAACCACTTTGCTGTACACCTGAAACTAACACAGCATTGTAAATCAGCTATATCTCAATTAAAAGAAAACGTGACCCTCTCTTACGCTCTACTTCTAGTCAGATGTTTTTCCTTTTAAAATTTTGTTATTATTTTGTTATTGTTTTGTTATTGTCTTTCCTCCTTCCCACACCCAGGGGCCCTGACTCCCCCAGGCACCCATCTCTTCCCTGCCCTGATGCAGTCACCTTCTAACTGATCTCTCTCCTCTGTTCCATCTTCACTCGGCTAATGGATCCATCTTACGGAGGCACACTTCCAGTTATGTCCCAAGTGACAATTTTCTCCTCCTGCTTATTTTTGTCTCTCAGAACCTGCTGAGCTTCATCATATATTCATTTAAATAATGGTATGATTACATGGTTATTGAGGGCTATTCATTTTTTCCCATCAGTGTCTTGATATTGGGGATCTGTGATACAGATCTTTACTAGCTTCTAATTATTTTACTTATCTTCCGTTTATTTCCATATCTATATTATAGAAGCTTTAAGGCCGAGAGTCCATTTGAAATTTCCCTAAGTACCTCCAGACGTGGGAGCACAGGAAGAGTCCGTGAACTGAACTGGTCCACAGCCACATATTGACGCTTGTTGCCCAGCCAGCCCCAGTTCCATATGTCGAATCCCCCAAGCCTGCCTCAAAGTGCCAAACACAGCTATGGGGTATGTGACAGACTTCGGTGACAGCTGGGGAATGGCCAGTGACAGATTTGATAAATCCAGCCTTCAGAGAGATTGATGGAGCCGGTGACATGTCATCATTCCTGCTCTCTCTTCATCAGCAAAGCCTGAGCGCTCAGCCTTGGTGCCCTTGTTTTTTGACCTTTGGGAACAGTCTCCATTAGCTCCCCGCAAGTTATGGTAGGATTGCATTCATCTAGTCTGCTCCCAGGCCATGTTTATAGCCTCTACTCCCACTTCACTTCCCTTTATGCACCTCCACCAAACTGGGTCTCTTGAAGTTGACAAAAGAAGAACAAAGATACCGCTCTAACCTTTGCTGCTCTGTTTATTTGCTCAGACTGACCCACTTGCCCTGGAACACTCTTTTCTCACATCTTCAAACTAAGAACTTTTTACTGTATTCCTAGTCCCACCTTGAAAGCTTTGGCAGATCCCCAGCTTCTTCCTGTCTTACATAAGCCACCATAACACTCTGGACAAAATATAACAACACTTACTATACTTTGTGTGTGATATCCCCTGAGAAGCTAGCTTTTTCTCTGGGGAACTTAATCTCTCGGGGTTTGGGGGAGCTGGTCTGGGATGGGTCATCATGGTTCTCTATCTATCCCTGTACCCACTGGCCAAGGAGAAGGCTTGTGTCAGCGCTGGGTGGAATTTTAGGTCCTTTATAATGTGATTTCCCCTAAGAGTGGGTTCTGGCTTCCTGTGCTGTGCAACTAGAGCAGCAGAGCTTATCTCTGAAGACCATGGATTTCTCTCCAATCCCATCAACCAAAGACTGAAACATGCTGTCACTCTTACCCTCTTACCTTCTACCAAATGGTGTCCTTGCACCAATTTCCTAGCTGCAGAAGAAAATTCCTGATGTGTACCTATCTAACGATCTAAAATGAGGGGCTGCACTCATCTGATTTAGAACTGTTGAGAAGACTTTTTGGAGACAGTGGTGCTTGCAAGCTTTTGCATTAACACAAGGAAGTGAATTTCTATTCAGAGAAAGATGCCACTCTGCTAGGGACTCAACCAAAATGTGAATGGTAAGAAGATGGAAAGTGAAAGTTGGAAACAGCTGCTCTCATACCCCACTTCTTTCGGCCCATCTTAATCTGCTATAGTTTAGGTACCCTGAGCAAAGTCAATGAATCTCACTTTTGCCCACCTCCAAGCTACTTGTCCTCCTGTGGCCTCTCTCTTTATTCTCCCTTGGAACCTGTGCCCCTCAGCCAACTTGCAGCCCTGCAGGCCTCTGGAGCATGACACCAGAGATGATTGTACAATTGGTTAAAAGCTCATAATAAAACCAACCCTTGAAACTGGATCCTTTGCAATTAACTGTATTTTTATCTGCACTCGTCTTATAGCAGACAAAGGCAGATGGCAGGAAAACAAGTCAATGTAAGAGATGTCAAAAAAATATATATAGGAGAAGGAAGGAAGAAAGGAAGGAAGGAAAGAAGAAAGGGAGGGAGGGAGGGAGGGATGAAGGATGGGCTAAATCTTCAGAGGAGGAGCATGACAAGAAGTGTTGACAGCCCCAGACCAGCATAATAAGGAAGTAGAGGGTTGGGCCCTGAGGCTGCTAATAGGTCTTGAGCATAGATGAACAATGGGTTTGTCCTCATTAAGTTGTATCTACTGAGATGGGGAAGTGATCTCAGCTAGTTTAGAGTGATTCTAAACAGGAAGGATTGTCTGCCCTGCATTCTTAGTTAACCAGAATCCTTCCCCCCTCCTTTTCTAAAATGTCTACTCGGTTTTTTCCCAATATTTTGTACCAGTGTTAGGAAAACAAAACTAAACTAAACCCCTCCAAGAATGGCCTTTGGGGGTTCGTGACAGAGGGTTAGTAGATGAGCAGCGCTCTCCTAAAACTAGTAGAAATATTCTCTTCCTCCCCCTGATCTTTCTACCTCACTCGTTCTCTAGGCTTGGCACTGCTGGAGAAAGCGGCCGATGCTTTCTCTGATGTGACAGATAGTAATGATATTTCTTAGTTCTGTGTTCTGACAGAGCTGAGAAACCTTGGAGCCGGAGACAGACAGGGAGGGAAATAAATCTTGCTTAGGTGCTGCCAGCACTATGAATTTTATTAAAGGACATTGACTCGTTCAACAGGGAAAGGCTTCCACTGGTGGCTGAGAGAGTCATTGGGTAAAAAAGGTTTTGATCGCAGTTTTTAGTGGAGGAAAACTTTGCTGCCGGACTCTGCAGGTTTAATTAGCACATTATCTTGGATGGCTGTGAGTTGTTTTCTTCTCTTCTTGGTATAACATCAGGCTGGACAATTAACTTCTTAGGGAGAAAAGGTTTGAAATAGTAGGTGAAATGTATAGAGCAGCTCTGTCTAGGGGTGAATATTCAAGACCTTGCCTGCAAGTCCTTGCAAGTTTCAAACGTACTGATATTTATAGTTTTGTTTGTTGGTTTTAGGTACAGACCTCTAGCTACGGATCCATGGAAGTAAAACATATTCCTCTGCTAAATTACCTTTGTCTGTCTGTTGGGAAACCTGAGTGTTTTACTAGGTAGATCCATTACTAGGTAATTTGCATGATGTAAAGTCAATAGTTTTTTTTTCTACCTGCATCATCTACTATGTGCTAGGCGCTCTATAGACACAGAAGGATGGGATTCCAGACACCTAAAAACTTTGTGATCTCATCAAAGAGGCAGTGAGTGATCTCAGATATTTTAGAGTGATTTTAGATAGGAAGGAATTTCTGCCTTGCATTAATAAAAGGCTCTCTTGAAAGGCTGCTAAGAAAGTTAAATATAAATATGTGGACTACAGTTTGATAGCATTCCTTGTGCCATAGTTCTTTGGAAATGAGGCCCCTGGGAAATCTCGGTGTGTAGGAGAGGGTTCATAGAAAAGATGTCCTCTGATCTGGACTGAAAAAGAAGACTGGCATTGAGGTAGGCAAGTCTTGAAGCCACCTCTGCCAGAGTGGGTAGCACCAGTGAAGGCATGGCAGGAGGCACGTGCCCACGTGCGAGTGGAAAGGTGAGGAAGCGAGTCCACTGGCACTAAAGCGCACCTTTTGAGATAGGAAACTATAAAAGATGTCACTGAGCTAATAAGAGAGACTTGGTTTATTGGATTGTTTGGTGTACCCACTGCTTGAGGGGCCTCTGGATGCTCACCAATAACAAAGCATCCCCTTGAAGAGGATAAAAACAGATATCATGGGACATACCTGACTGGTCCACAGGTTCTGAATCCAAGCCTAGGGGGATCAATTAAAAAAGACATAGAAGAAAAACAGTATAGACACACAGACGCTGGAACCCAACAGTTCCTCACAGAGATGAATTCTGTGTAAAGGCAGAGATGGCAATCCCTTGGTGTAGCCTTCGGAGAGCTCAGAGTTTATATATGATTTTCAGAATATATGTGGCGAGTCTAGCCTTCACAGAGAATTATTATTATTTCAAACCACCCTGATTCTCTTACATTTGCATAAATCTTTGTATATAAATATAGGTATTAACATACGTTTATAAATAGATATAGGCACACACAGTGGTGTGATCTCTGTTTCCTTTAAACTTGTAGAAAGCAGTGCAGCTCTGGGTTTCAATTAAAAAAGATGGTGCAAGCGGAGAGGAAGTATCAGACACTCCGGATCAAGTGCTTGCTGTTGTAATCCAAGTCTGAATATTAAAATGCAAGTGTTCAGGACATGCTGGGAAACAAGAAGCAGGACGTGCACCCTCTGGCTGCTTGGGTTCTGAATCAAGACGGAGGATATTGTCTTATCTTCTGTTATCTCTAGGAGGGGAGCTGTCTCCCCATTTCTCCTTGGTGCTCTTAAAATGAATCAAGCATGAAATGTACCCAGGAAACCTTTCTCCCTCAGACATGATGGGGCGGAGAAAAATAATAAGACTTGAAAGAAGCCACAGGTTCTTCTTGGCCGGATGCCCAAATACTCTGTAGTTGGGGCCAAGTGAGCTGCTCGCTTTGGTAGCCAAATATTTCAGCCTTTTTTTGACTTCAGGATGTGTTCTGATCCAGTGGATACAATGTCGTAGTAGCAAGCTCTTCCAAGGGTCAGTAAGTACCCACTTGAGCTGACTTATTTCTTGGACATGGCTGGTACATATGCAGCCTTGGTGAGTCACTTGGTGAGTCATTTGACCCTTCACTGAGTGCTGGGACTGGAGAGGGAGGAAGGTCATAGTACTCAGTGCAGAGTGACTCACCATCCATTCACTGTGGGATTTGGCAAATGCAGTGGTGGACGACTGCGATGTGAGTGGGTTACAGACCAGGCACATAGAAAGGAGATGTTCCAAATGATACTTTTCAAATCAGCAGCCAAATGTCCATGGGAACCAGAATCCCTAGAGTAATAGGAATCTCTGGGTTGCCATCAGAGGATACTTCTAGAGGCAGAAAAGGTTCCATGGTGCTCTAAAAATTACTGGAGAAGAGCAGGGGTATGGAGCAAGCCAGCAATGAAGAACGAGATGTAGGAGAAGAAAGACCTTTGGAGGGGAAGGAGTATTTGGAGGGTTAGACCCTGTCTCTTGAGAAGTGTTTCCTTGCAGTTGCCCTTGGAAAGCACTGAAGCAGTGTAGCTACTGACTTGAAATCTTCAATAACCATCAGTAACATGGCCGTGATACTGGGAGTGATGGTGTGCGGATTAAATGAGGGAATGCAGGAGAAGCACTTGGATCATAGTAAGACCTTAGTCCATGTGAGCTGCTGTTAGAGCCTGCTTCCTTTTTAAAAAACCAACACTGGCTCCTCTTCCCTGCAGGATCGATTCTGGTCTCCCTAACTTGGCCTTCAAAGCCTTTTTCAAGTTGCCCTCAACATTTTCATCTAAATTTATTTAGATAAGCCAGGCTTATTCATATACCGTCCCTGCATTTCTCACCTTTGACCCACGTTGTTCCCGTTGTGAGTAATGCCCGTCCCATTTTTGTCAGTTTGAATTCTGCCATTCATTCAGATCCCAGTTGACTCCCCACATATCTCGGAAGCATCCCTGATTGACTTCTGAGTCTCCTTCCTTTGCGTTCCTTTATCACTGGTGGCAGCCTCATTATTTCAGTCAGGTTTTGGCTATACTGTTGGCTTTCTGAGAGCCAGGTCTAGATTTTGGACTTCTTTGTATTCCAGACAACAGTCTGCCTATGGTGGGGCCAGCGGTACAGTTCACCAGGCAAAACGGGGTATGAATCCCAGTTCACTCTAATATTTAGTGGCATGTGATTTCCAACAAATCACTTAATCTTTGTGAGCTTCAGTTTGCTCAACTGTAAAATGGGCATATTAATGTCTACCTTGCAGAATGTACGTGGGGAGTGGAACTGATACGCAGAGCACTCATCTGGCATAGAATGGGTGCTAAATAAATGGTAGATATTATTATTGTTGATAATAATAATCCAGTGAACTGATGTTTGTGCGTTCAGTGTACCGTAAAGTCGTGGTGTTGAATACTTTCTGTTGTCCACAGTTATACAGCTCTGCTGAATTTGGGAGAAGGTGGCAGCTTGTCCAGGAAGGGGTCATACCGAACAGGTTCTACTGGTAAGTCTCACTCTATTTTCTAGCACATTTAAGATACCACCTGTGAAAATGAGCATTGGAATCTTTTCCTCACCCAGAACTCTCACGTGAATTCTGTTCTTATTGGGTTACGCACACATCCCCTAGGGCAGAAGGTGACATTGGGGTGGTAAACATCTTAAGGGAATGTTAAAGCAGTGTCATAAATCACTTCACAAACCCAACATAGATAACTGAAGATTAATGGACAACAGGGGCTTTGTAACTGTTGTTTTGTTATATTTTGATGAGACTTTGAGACAGACACTTAAGAACATTTTAATAGTGACTTTTATTGCTAAAAGCATGATACACACATATACGGCATGTTCATATAAAGGTTTTCAGTGTAAATAAGTAGATCTTATTTAGTCTAAAAGCAGATCCTCTTCCCATACCTGCTTTCAAGTCTTCTAGACATTCTCATCATCTTATGGGGCACAACCATTGTTTTTCATTTCTTACTTATCCTTCCATAAATGTTCTCTGAATTACTAAATGCATGTAAATATTAATATACATATTAGTAATTGTTTTTTCTTAGTCAGCTTTGACTGCTATAACAAAATACCATAGACTGGGTGGCTTGAACAACACAGAAAAGAAGGAGGCAAAGAAAGTAATATTCTGTTTTTGTCTTTTTTTTTACCTCCTGAGCCCACCCCCCTGGTTAAATTAGAGGTGGCCTCCCTCCCTGGGTTACTACAATTGAAAAGAAGGGATAATACAAGTTCCTTTCAGCTTCTGAGTTTCCAAGGGCCTAGATCCCAGCAAAATAAGAACAAAGTATGAAGTATTCTAGTGTAATGTTGACATTACTTATCAATCGCTTTTGAATTTACAACCTAAGCCCTATAAAAGACGTGATTCTGCCTTATCCTAATTTATCTAATCTGCCTATGGAAAAGGCATCTAGGTTGTTTCCAGACTTCTGCTAGTATGAACAGTGCCCTGCAGAGCTGGCTCAGACAAGAGTTTAAATATCCCTTGTTCACATCATTGAGAATCATTGGCGCAATGACCTTTTCGGAGCCAGTGAGCTTCCTGCAGCTAGGACAGTAAAAGTTGTCTCCCCTTTACTCCTCCTGAAATCACACTGCCTCTCACCATGCCTTGGGACTTCCATGTACCTAATAGCTTCCCCCACCACTCCAATTGTCTCACTTCTAAGAGGAATGCATTTTTATCTTTCTTATTTTCAAACACTGCCCTAAGACCCTGTGGGATTTGAAAGCCAGAGAACAGATAAATCTCTTAAAACACTAGTGAAACTGCCTGAAAAAGTAAAAGACAAGTTATTTGCAAACAAACTGGCTCAAAGTTAACACACAGAGACTTCTATATGGAAAGATACTTTCTCTTCCCGCATCACAGAGACATTGATAACTAAATAGGGTTTCTGTTGCTTAGAACTTATTCACCTCTTCCCTGCTGCTCCCACTCAGGAATGGCTGAAGCTTTGTTTTTGGCATCTAAGTTGGATGCCCTTCTCCAGGAATTCAGTTGTAGCTGTCACTGCGTCTCCCTTCTCTGATCAGCATTTCTTCTCTTCCTCACTTATTCATTCTGTCCCTTATTCATGAGATACCTTGCATCTCCATGTGTTTTGCCTGTAAATTATAAAGTCACTTTTTGGAAAGCAGGTCCATATTTTTTTCTCTTTTACTGGGTGTTATACGTTCATAGAAAGGCCTCAGAGAATAAATAAATAAAAGACCAAACTAAATTAATGTGGTTCCCCTGGTTTAACCCGGAAATGAAGTTGATGCTTTGCCAGCGAGAAGGTATGAGGGACCAGTCATTCCTTAAGTCCTGCTTCCAAGTGACTGAATATATCTGCACGTGGACCCAGCAACTGAAGGCAGAAAGTTGCAGTTCTCAAATGACTGGAGAGAAGTTTGTTCCAACCAATAGAAACAAAGAAAAACATTGACCAAAAAAACCAAAAAAAAAAACAAAAACGGATGAGAGAATTTCCCATGTTAAGCGGTACATGGTACACAGTATCTTCTAGCTCACTGAAGGGCTTATTTACACACAGCTTTGGGAGGTGAACAAATCCATCATTGCTTTGGCTGGTAGTAATTGAACCATTCTTATCTGTTCTTGGAATGGGGTCCTTCTATCTGTAAGCCTGATTATCAAAGCCCTTGTAACCAAATGTTATTTCATTATCTTTATCAAAACTAAACACATGATCATATATAAATTCTAATTAATCTGTCTGTTGAGTGAAATGAATGATACCCCTGCTCTGCCTCTGGGAATGGAGTCTCTCCATTCAAGTCCTGATATTGTGATAGGCATTATTCAAACTTAAGCAATTTGATCCTCAGAACAATTCTATGAAGTAAGCATTGCATTATCATCCCTAACAGATCGGGAACTTTTGGCATGGAGAGGTCGAGTAATTTAGCCAAGGTCACACAGCCAGAAAGTGGCAGAGCCGGGATTCACATGCAGGCGGAATGGCTTCAAAGCCCGTGAGCTACTAAATCAGTGGACTCTATTGCTTAGGCCTCTTGGAATTTTTTTTTCTGGGCTGCAGCTGTGAGCCCTAGAAATCTAGCCCATTCAGGCAGATGAGTAGAGAAAATCCAAAGCTCTTTTGGCCACCATGCCTGTGTGTGTCTCTCTCCAGCTGGGCTTGGCAAATGGCCTCCTTGGGTTCTTTAAGCTAGGTTGGTTTTTCCAGAGAAAGCATGAGACCTTGTAAACTGCCCAGTGCACATTGACTGTTGATGAAATCTCTCGGTCTCTGGCCACATGGTCTGTATTTTCTGACTCTGAGCAGCTTCCAAAGGCTGGCAGAAAAGGTGTCGTTCAAGGCAGTATTTATTAGACTCCTGGAAATCAGTTGCTTCAAATTACATAAGAACTATAGGGCTATCTAGGATTATTCAGTGAGCGTAATTGAAAGAAGCTCTCATTAATCATTTCTGCTTGAAGCCTGGCTGTGGGAGTGCAGAGGTGACTAAGGGGAACTTTTCTAGTGCTAAATTGAATTGACGAGTGACCCTGGGTAATAATATAGCGTTTCCCACGGAGAAAAATGAAGATGAATTCATATCTTTTCCTCATCACCTAGTACACTTAAGAAATATCTTTATTTTGGGTGGCAGTAGTAATGCCACCCCTGGAAGTAATCAATGGCAATTGTGAAACAGTTATGGAGTTGAACAGTTTATCCTTATATTCACGGTGGTTGTTGGTAGTACTCTCATACTGACATACATATGAACTTTCTTCCAAGGAGTTTAAATCGCTCCCGAAACTGATTTACATGTTTAGGGCATCTTATAAAACATATTTTAGCACAATATTGCCCTTAATAGAATAGGTGTCTTTTTATTCAACTAACTGCTATAGCAGTCTTGTTCTTTACTATGTCAGAAATCAATTATACTGGGAGGCAGTACAGCCTGGAAGTTAAGGGGCTCAGAGATACTGAGGTGTGAGTTCTAGCTTTGCCATTTACTAAGGGGTCATGGGGAAGTTAAGTTCTGTGTGCCTCAGTTTTTTTCCCCTGTAAAGTGAAGATAATTAATACCTACTTAATCAAATGAGATGTTTTTTTGTGAATTGGTTATATGCCTGTCATCTAAGAGTTGTATTAAGTTCCCACTGGCTAATAGTAATATTATTAATAGTAGCTGACTTTTTTTTGTGTGTGTGGTACGCGGGCCTCTCACTGTTGTGGCCTCTCCTGTTGCGGAGCACAGGCTCCGGACGCGCAGTCTCAGCAGCCATGGCTCACGGGCCCAGCCGCTCCGCGGCATGTGGGATCTTCCCGGACTGGGCACGAACCCGTGTCGCCTAGCATCGGCAGGCGGACCCTCAACCACTGCACCACCAGGGAAACCCAGTAGCTGACTTTTTACGTCTCTTAGTTTTGTTTCTCCCCCATGCTGGCTTCATTCTCAGGTTGCTTTCCCCATTCGTAGCAGTGATGGACATCATCAGCTTTGGTCTTACAACCTAACAGTTTGGAAGCTCCATCAAACCAGTCTGCCTCTTTCCTCATGTTTCCAGGGATTGAATGCCAGTAGTCTGCATTACTCATGTAGGTCAGACACATATCTTCCCTGGGAACTGAAATAGGAGATGGTGTTGAGTCCCAGTTAAACTGCATGGCTCAAGGTTGGAGGAGAGAAGATTTCTAAAAAGGAAAAAAAAGAGAAAAAGATTCTGTTATCATAAAATAGAGGGATAGATTTTCATTACAGAAAAAATACAGATGGGAGAACTGAGTGCCAACAAGATAATGTTCCATAAAAGGGATTTGTATTTGTTAATTAACTATATACAATGGTCTGGGCGCATGATAAATCATGCTCTTTGATCCTCATAACAGGACTGTGAGGTAGGGATTTTTATTCTCGTTTTGATGAAATAGAAAAGTGATGTAGTTTACCCACCATAAAATATAATACAGCCGGGTTTTGAAACTTGGTCTCTCTGGGTCCATGGCTCTTGCTTGCGATAGTAAAGATCAGCTCAAAACTCAAGACTTATTTTCCACCTGTATCCCCCATAATAACTGTTAGTTTAACAGTTGGATAGATAAGAGCCAACGTGCTGCATTTGACACTGAAGAACAAGAAATGGAGGACCAATGTTAGCCAAATGCCTTGAATAAGTGAAGCTTTTGCCAGAAGCCAAGTTTACTATTAGAGGTTGATGAACGTGGTTTGTTGGCATCTGATTCGCGTTTAGGACAAAGCAATGGAAGGCAGTTTTCGTTAGAAACCAGTCAGTGATCTTTATCTATGCAAAAGATAAAGCAATCTTAGAACTGTTTCACTTAATTAAAAATACATTCAGATGTACCTTATTGATTATGTCGTTCTGATGTATAGGGGGCTGGCTGGAAACAGGGACAGCTGAATGGCGATTACATGTTTTCTGTGACAAATTCACACATGGAAAATTAAGAGTCGGCTCGACAATGAACCTGTTGTTATTCTGGAATGCCATCTTGTTTCAGTGGTATCCCTCCGGGGGCATAAGACAGCTGTATTATATAGCAGAGGGATATAGGGATACTTCTGGCTCCATCCTCAGTGTGTTTGAGCAAGTTCCCACATTCTCATTCATCCCCATTGTTCAATGCCAGTCAGTATGAATGACTTCCCATTGCACATCTTTGGCAACAAGTCCCATTTCTTGAGCACTTACTGTGTGCCAAGCTCTGTGCTGAGTGCTTTGCATATGTTGTTTTAAACAATCCTCAAATCAATGATGTGAAATGATTTATTGATCAAAACTCCATCAAGACCTGTGATAGAAAAATGCAACCTGTTTTAAGAAAAAAAAATTTTAAAGCAGTATTGGCTCATGGATCTGATAAATCAGGTCTAACTTTTTCTAGACTCTACTTGATCCAGAGGCTCACTGAAGTCATCAGCTCTTTTTTCTTTCTTTTCTTTTGTTTCCAAAGGCATTTTTTTTTTATTGAAGTATAATTGATTTACAGTGTTGTGTTGGTGTCAGGTGTACAGCAAAGTTATACATGAAGTCATCACTTCCTACCCAAGGTCCTCTCATCTAACCTCAGGCATAAGAGGTAGATTCGTACACTTCTGTTAACATATCTGGCTATAGTCAGAAAACACTCTGGGACTTAAAATAGTTTCTCTCTGTGCTGATTCATGGCACTACAGCTCATCATCTAGTCCTTGTTGAATATTGCTACCAAGGCAATTTCAGCATTTTATTTACCTTGTTGTTTGATAGCTTGTTTTATATTCATCAGGTCACCGTGACCCTTCCTCTTCTTCCTTCAGATATGCTGGCATTCAACACAGCATCTTCAAGACTTCTAAGCCACTCACACCGAAGGGGCTTGGAGGGGATATGGCATGGGATGACTCTTGTCTCTCTCCCCAGATGGGTTTAATGGATTCAGTAACAAGAGAATTCTCTCCACTTTTCCTTTCTCAGGTTTTGCAAACTGGAAATGGGGTGAAGTCTAATGATGTCACAAAATAACAAATATATATATGTATATATACATATATATGTAAAATGTAATGTATAAAGTAAAACTCTGCTATCAAAATAACTAGAAAATGTGATACTGTATTTGATAGTATTGGATTAGATAGGGTGTATGGCTATTTTTTAAAGATACTCTGCCTCATCCTTCACCCACATCTATGAAACTAGTCATTTTCTGCAGAGAACTTCTTAAAAAACACCATCACTCGCTTTCAATTTTATGTGAGCTGGCAGTGGAACGTCCTGCCGTTCAAAATCAACTTTTTCTAGAGCTTCCATATTTCTGTATTCCCTATATCCCAGCCTCAGTGCCTTAGAGTCATATTCAACTCTGCTCTCTTACTCACTCTTTTTTTTTTTTAAATAAATTTATTTATTTTTGGCTGTGTTGGGTCTTTGTTGCTGCTTGCAGGCTTTCTCTAGTTGTGGTGAGCGGGGGCTACTCTTCGTTGTGGTGTGCGGGCTTCTCATTGCAGTGGCTTGTCTTGTTGCAGAGCACGAGCTCTAGGCATGTGGGCTTCAGTAGTTGTGGTGCACAGACTTAGTTGCTCTGTGGCATGTGGGATCTTCCTGGACCAGGGCTCGAACCCGCGTCCCCTGAATTGGCAGGTGGATTCCTAACCGCTGTGCCACCAGGGAAGCCCTCTTACTCACTCTTAAATCTTTGGGTTTCCAAGTCCCATTGGTTCTACTTCAGGGAAGTTATATCTGTCCACCTCCTCTTCCACCCTCCCTAGCATTACACTGTTTCAGCATCCCCCCCACTAGGAATAGTGAAAAGGCCCCTCCATCCATCCCTTCATATCGTAACTACTGCCAAAGGAATCGTGTAAGCATTTCCCTGATCGAGTGTTTGCCCCATTCCTCATTGCCTACAACATAAAATTAAAAAGAGTAAGAATGTAACCAGGTTCTTGCAAACCTGGGTTCAGATATATATTTTCTGAGCCAACTGCCATGCTCCTAGTTCTTTGTGCTAAATTCCAGGAGGCCAGATAAAAAGTCTAAGCACTGGTTAGTCTATGGAGCAGTCTATATCTCTTATCTCTATGGTTTTATACAACTCTTACCTGGGGATAAACTGTCCTTTTTTGTTTTTGCAGTGGTTAATTTTAGCACCTACTATGTATCAGGACAGTTTTGGTCTTTGAATGCAAAGATAATGTATGAGGGTATTTGTCATTATTAGGATCACAGTATCAGACCTTTATGGCCTTAGGTTGATGGCTGCGTCTCCCATGTAGCCTTCTTTGGCTCTTGCTTCTTGTTTTTCTAGGCAAGAAGAATCTCTTTCTTTGAATTTAAATGTGATTATGTCATAAACAAAACATAATGTTCATAGCATGCGTTGTATTACAGGTCTGCGTGTGGGATTGGTTGAAAGAGTACAGGCTTAGAGCCAGCATATGAAGCTTCAAATCTTAGCTTCACTATCTACTTACTACCTGGGTGATCTTGAGAAACTCCTTCACCTGCCCGAGCTTCAGTTTCCTTATTCGAAGGCTTATTTTGAGAATCAAAAATGGCATATTATCATAATTATTATTAAGTAACTTAGCACTTAGTATGTGCTCTATCTTTTTATTTCATTTCCATCTCCTGATGGAGGATAAGTTCCTTAAGGACCAAGACTGTCATTAACGTATTACTATCTTGTGTACAGCAATAAAAGGAATAGCAGAAACTAGTGTTCACACACACACACAGAAATTCATCAAGTACACACATATATATATATGTATATGCACAAACATAAACCTCCAGTTGAAACGCATCTTGAATGGACTTGTTCAGGGAACCATAATAGATGACCTGTTTTTCCTTCCAGCCTGAACAGGTTAGACTTCTAAGCCATTGATGCCATCAAAGTGTATATTGAAAAGTGGGGAGGATTCTAGATCAGTAAAAGGAACAATTTTCTATGCAGTAGGTTGTTTATTAACTCGACAGGCTGTCCTAAGGAGTCATGAGATCCATGTTAGCAGAGGAATTTAAACAAAAACAGAGTGGCTGCCTCCTAGACTGCTCTCACAGGGAGCTGTGCCATAGAATATTGACAGATCCTCTACACACTTCAGAATATGGAATTCAGGTGAGGAACTCAGAACCCTCCGTCCTTTGGAGCCTGGACTTTATTCTCTCTTCTCTGGCAGCCTCTTCTGGTTCTGAGACTCTGAGCTGAACCAGGAGCAGAGAGAAGTAGCAGGAAATCATTCCTGAGATCACATACCAAGAGCTCCAATGGGGCATTCTGGCACCTATACCAGGCGTGCTGGATAAGAGGATTTTCATTATCCTCGAGAGGACTGGTGTTTTATCTTTTTTTTTTCTGTTAATGAGCTCCGCTTGAGTGCTATTTCCCTATCCACTTGCACCTTCCTCCACTTCTTAAATCTCTTCCTGTGATTAGCAAGTTTTCCCTACAAATTAAGTTAAATTTCCCCTGCTACACTGTGAGCCCATCACTTTTCTCGTGACCTGCATTCACTAATGGCCATTATTGATTCCTGTCCTCCTTGATGACTTCTTGGCTCCATGGACTGTAATTCCTCTATCTCTGAGCAACTGAGATTCAGTCATTTCTCTAGATTTCCACTAAGAACTCTTACGATGGCAGAGTACAAGAGATGGCAGTGAAAGAGTGAAAGAGGGGGAAATCCTCATAATTATGGCTTCCTAATTTATACTGATATTAAAAAAATTTGACTTATGCCCTAGTGATCAGACTTCATTTAGCCTTCGAGTTCAAGAGCCTGTGGGTGTGTCCAGTGTCTGTGTCTGTGGTTTCCCTTTTGCTCAGTTAATCATTCTCCACCTTTGTGTGTTCCATTTAGCCAATGAGAGATGCTGTTTGGTGTCTCAGAGTGAGGGATCTGGAGTCAGAATGCTTGTGGTATCAACAGAATCCTGTTTTCAAGGGGTGTGACGATGAGCTATTTAGTTAACGTGTCTTCATTTGTATCACAGTCATCATAATAGTGTCTTCCTCATATATTTGTTGTCAGGATGAAAATGAAATTCCAGGTTACACTCTAAACACATAATACATGGTGAATAAATAGAAACTATTACTTAAAAGAGGGATAGGACAAGGTGGGTATTAATGAGTTTCTGCAATGTGGCCATCTCACTCTGATATTGATTTAATAATTTATATTTCCAGTGAGCATTTTTAATGTGTGTATGAGTTTTGTTTTTGTTGCCCCAGAATTAAGAACAATGGATAGAGGGCTTCCCTGGTGGCGCAGTCGTTGAGTTCTCAGATAGGCGAAAACTCCTATCATACAATTCATTTAATTTACGTCAGTTGAGGCATTTTCAGAGCTAACTCCTGGCCATAAAGATAGAGGAAACAGCCCCTGCCCTCAAGGGGGCCTTCAGCTGCTGAGGTGGGGTTGCAGAGGGAGCCCCTAGAGAAGTCTGTGGAAGGATATTGCCCCTGCATAGCTGCCCCTCTGAGTTTGCAGCCAAGCATTTGGCTTGACGCCTAAGGTCATAAGACTGGAAGTTTGGAAGAAAAGCTGGACTTGTAATTGTGAAGGGAAGAGCAAGGACAAACTAGATAGAAACTACCAGTCCTTCTGCAGTGCCTCCCACCACCTCTAGCCAAGGGACCTTCAGAGTGAAATAGCCACTACTTCCCTCCTGCCTTGCAGATGTCACACATATTTCCTTTCAGTCCATTATAACTGGAAACCATACAGAGACTCTGGAAAACATAGTCTCTAAGGAATGGCTCCTAAGGAAAGGAATTTTTCTGTTAATAGGCCAAAGAAGAGAAGAAATTGACCCAAAATCTAGGATAGGGCTTCCCTTGTGGCGCAGTGGTTTAGAGTCCACCTGCTGATGCAGGGGACACGGGTTCGTGCCCCGGTCTGGGAAGATCCCACATGCTGTGGAGCGGCTGGGCCCCTGAGCCATGGCCACTGAGCCTGCGCATCCGGAGCCGGTGCTCCGCAACAGGAGAGGCCACAACAGTGAGAGGCCCTCGTGCAGCAAAAAAAACCAAAAAAAAATCTATGATAGTAAAGTGCCCAGAACGGTACCTGGTATACACCGTGTAGCTTCAAATCTAAAATTTCATTAAATGAAGATGCACCCTTATTTTGTGTATCTGTCAAAATAATTCTGCCTATTAAACTGTATCATTTCAATGATTTTAAGACACCTACTAATTTAAGAGATGTTAAAATTAAAAAAAAATAAAAATGAGTGTGGGCTTCCCTGGTGGCGCAGTGGTTGAGAGTCCGCCTGCCGATGCAGGGGACACGGGTTCGTGCCCCGGTCCGGGAAGATCCCACGTGCTGCGGAGCGGCTGGGCCCGTGAGCCATGGCCGCTGAGCCTGCGCGTCCGGAGCCTGTGCTCCGCAACGGAGAGGCCACAGCAGTGAGAGGCCTGCGTACCGCAAAAAAAAAAAAAAAAAAGACACCTACTAATTTAAGAGACGTTAAAATTAAAAAAAAAAAATAGCGTTTTAGAATTGATGAGATGGGTGCATAATAAATATTTGTTGAATGATCGAAAGGTGAGGAGTGGATACTGGAGGTGAGACAACCATAGATATTTATTTTTCAAACCGAAGGTTAGATAGGGTTGTCTAAATAGATAACTAATGAGATATGGAATGGTGAATTCTACACAGGAGGGTAGTGGAGACCCAGAACCTGGATCATTTGACTGGGTAGGAATGAAATGCAGCGTCGGCTGAGGAAGATCTTAAAAGCAACAGTAAGATGCTGAATCCTTGTAGATGACTAGCCCTGATGTGTTTATGCATCAGAATCTCAGGACTCTTAAAAAACTTAGGGCTCGTCATATCTGGCTTCTGACTTGCAGGAATCCCTTCTACAAAATTCTAAGTAAGTGGCTGAAAACAGCCCTTTGGATTAAGAATGGAATTTTGTCTATCTTGTCTGTCAGGATCTGTCTTCCTCTGAAGACAATAACTAGAGGAAATACACTAGTCCCACTGTTTTTTCATTGTTGGCTCTCTGGCACTTAAAACATGAACACCTCTAAACAGAACAATTCTATAATTTAGAGAAAGCTGTCAAGGTTTTCACAGGCATGGCAAGATGTGCCCTGGGGTGGGGTGGGGGGAATGGAATTTGCTGCAGCATTTATGAGATTTATGGTAAAGGTTTTTACACAAGTGTTGAAGTTTAAGGCAGATAAATCCCAGAAGACAAATGCCACCAGTAATTGAATCTCAAAGCCATTATCACGTGCTGAGCAGAGCAACTTTATGACTCTGTTGTGACAAGATGAAACTTGTTAGAATATTTATGTGCCTGGGATAGCTTGTGCATCACCAACCCCAACCCAGAGAACAAACTGGCTCTTCCATGTGCCTCCTATGAGCAGTTAGCCTTCCTGAGTAATTCAGTAGCCAAGGAAAACGAGATGCTTGAGAGGAATCTGAAACAGCCATAACCTCACATCTGACCTCGAATTTCAACAGCTCCTGGGCCCAACATATTCATGTTGTCAGCTGAAATCAGGCTTTTCCCTTGGTAACCAGGGCAGCCCTAAAATAAACAGACTCTCGCTCTCCACACTGTTTTCTATTTCTAAACAAATGGAGAGTAAAAACCTCCCAGTAATAAGAGCCATTTCTCTGATCTTAACATTTCTTTCAAAAATCAAATAACTTCATCTTTTGTGATTGTTGAAATCTATGAATCATACACTCTTGACAGTGGAAATGAAACAGTTATTTTACCTGCTTTACAGGATGAAATGACAACAGGACCAATCCACTCCTCGTGATAACAATGATTTAGTTACAACAGATTGTGTTCCAGCTTATAGTAGCTTTGCTATAATAGAGTCTATCCTTGTGAGATGTGGGTAGTTTTCTCTCCCTAATTTTTTATTTTGAAATAATTTTAGAATTGCAGAAGAATTTCAAAGAATAAGAGAGTTCCCATAAACTTACCTCATGCTAACATCTTATATAACCAAGGTGTGATATTCATAACTGGGAAATTAACCTTGATTTAATACTATCAATTAAACTGGAGACTTTATTTGGATCTCTCTAGGTTTTCTACTAATGTCCTTTTTTTTTCCCATCTAGGATCCAAATAAGAATCCTACATTCATTTATTTGTCATGTCTTTTTTCGTCTCCTCAAATCTCCCACTTTCCTTGTCTTTGATAACCTGGACAGTTTTGAGGCCTGCTAGTCAGGTGTTTTGTAGAATGTTCCTCAGATTGGGTTAGTCTGATATTTTTTCATGATTACAGTGTTATATATGGTTGGGAAGAAAATCACAGAAATGGTGTGACCTTCTCATGACATCACATCAAAGAGTGCAGGATATCAATATGTCCTGCTACTGATGATGGTAACCTTGATCATTTGATTGAAGTGGTATCTGCCAGGTTTCTCCATTGCAAAGGTACTGTTTTCTCTGCTCCAACCTCTGTTTGTTGGAAGCAAGTCCCTGAGTCCAGTTCCCATGCCAGGGAAGGAGAATCAAGCTCCAACTCTTGGTAGAAGGAGTATTAAAAACTGTGTGAATATATGTCAAAATCACCATGATCTGGGGCTTCCCTGGTGACGCAGTGGTTGGGAGTCCGCCTGCTGATGCAGGGGACACGGGTTCGTGCCCCGGTCCGGGAGGATCCCACGTGCCGCGGAGCAGCTGGGCCCGTGAGCCGTGGCCGCTGAGCCTTCACATCCGGAGCCTGTGTTCCACAACCGGAGAGGCCACAGCAGTGAGAGGCCCGCATACCTCAAAAAAAAAAAAAAAAAAAAAAATCACCATGATCATTAAATATGTTGAGAGAGATATTTTGAGGCTGTGTGTTTTGCTCGCTAATTTTAGGACTCTTCAGTCAGTCCTGCCTGCAACAATTATGACTGTGGTATTCTAATGGAAATTTGCCATATTGATAATCTCATATATGTATTCATTGGAATTCTTCTGAAGGAATAATTGCTGCATTTGACAATTTATTTATTTATAGCATTATTTAATTGCTCAGCCAATGAGGTGACCAGAAAAGACAGTGAATAAGCCCATTTCTGGATTACGTTTTGTTATTTCTTCTTCACCTCAGGAATCTCTGTTCTTTGGTGCTGAGCCTATGGTCAAATAATCCCCGTTAGGCATTAAGGTGCCATTAATGTGCCACCTGCTAATTCAGGGCAAGACCTCTCTGCCTAATAAAGTCCTTCTTAAAGGAACATTTTAAAGTCTGACCTGGGATGAAGAACTCAGAAGGGAATACCTTTTCCCAGTGACACTTTTGCCTTAGTGGCCGTGGAGGTAGGGATTCCCCCAGAAGTTCTGGGCTCTCCCCTCTGTTCAGTTGGGCATCTCACAGCATCTTCACCCTAAGGAGGGTGACTTGGGGGTACGTGTGAACGCACGCACGCGCACGCACACATGCACACTTTTTTCCCTTTCCCCATCTCTCTTCTTTCCTAGGCATGGAAAAATGCAGGCTTCAGGCTCTCTCCAAAACAAAACAAACCTCTATAAAGTATACTGACCTCTGTTGCTCAACCATGATTTTAATTCCCAAGACAAAGAATGCAGGTTCCAAATTGACCAATTGAAAAATATATGAAAAATGCAGTATAGGAAATGGGTAGGTATTCTGAACAGTTAAGTACTCTTATAAATGAAAAACCTGAATGAAAAAAAAAATGTATATAGATGTAAGGACCAAGAGCAGGAAGAGGCAATTTATGAAAGGAAAGAAAATGGCAGTTAACATAAAAATATTGCATCTCACATGCAGATATTTACCTACAGAGATAATCGGTACAGTGTCATGTACAGACCTAACAGTACCCCATGGTCAGAATGTTAGTTAAGGAAACAGACTATTGTACAATTGGCAGAACAGTGCATTCCAATATTCTGTTATGTTATGTCAGTGCTATGATGCAGAAGTCATTTAAAAAAAAGGAATGCCTACACAAACAGAAAAAGCACTAAAGGATCAACAACAAAAGGTTAAGGTGGTTATTTCTAAGTGTTTAATTTTCCTTTATATATTTTGGTGTACTTTTCATTATACTTTAAATGAACACATATTACTTCTACAATTAGAGTTTTTAAAGCAGTGTTATTTAAATAAATTATACCAATAATAATAACAATAAAGCAGTCAAGCATATTTCCCAAGGGTTGGGGACGGTGGGGGACAACCAACAGAGAGACGCTGCGAGCACGGCAGGATAGCCCCAGAGAATGCAATCTCTTCTCTCCTCCTCATGCGTCCACCTCTTTCATATACTCTTCTTTTTCTCCCCATCTTCTCTCCCCCACCTCCTCTTTCACTCCCTTTTCTGCCTGTTCTCCCTTCCTCCTCCCCCACCTCCCCTCCTTTCTGATTGCCTTTCCCCTTCTCTCCTTCTCTCCTCTCCCTTTCTACTCTCTTCTTTTTCTATCACTCTGAAATGTTTCCATCCATAGTGGGGTACTCATTTTTTTAAGGCAATTTAAAAGGTGTATATTTTTCATTTTCCACCATCACGTTGGTTTCCTTGGCCAAGCAATTAATAAGAGTTCAAAGGCCAACTGACACAGCGTTCAAAGTATTTTCACAGGATATCATCTCTGTATTTGCCCAGTTTCAAATCTCTTCATACCTTGTATTCAAAACTCCAGAAATGCTTTGTGAGTAAACAAAATACTAAGGAGAATAGTTGCCATTTGACACCCCAGGAATTTGTCTCTGTGGTGAAGATAAATCTAATTTCCTCCTGTATCTAACCCTCTTTTACCCTTGTTCCCCACCCAAGTTCTACTGACCAGATCTCTTTCCCTTTTCCACCGAGGGCCTTGTAAGCAGTAGCCTCTCAGGGTACTTTTTCAGAAGTACCAATACCCAGCAACAAAGCAAGAGCATGTTTTTGTGTAATCATAAGCTGAAAAAGTATAGAGAAGCTACTCGGACCAGGGACGTGGCAGCCCAGTGTGGAGACTGATACTGTGTTTCTCAGAAAGGTCAAAATTTATTAGTCATTTTGCAAGTAACTACAGAGAAGCCACCTTCAGGCTGAAGCCCTGATACTTGAGTGTCTAAACTAAATTTTTTTTTCTGTTTCTTTTTTTTTTATTGGGATTTAGTTACTTTACAATATTTTGTTAGTTTATACTGTACAGCAAAGTGAATCAGCTATATGTATACATATATCCCCTCTTTTTTGGAGTTCCTTCTCATTCAGGTCACCACAGAGCCTTGAGTAGAGTTCCCTGTGCTATACAGTAGGCTCTCATTAGTTATTTATTTTATACATAGAATCAATAGTGTATATGTGTCAACCCCAACCTCCCAATTCACCCCAGCCCCCTTTTCCCCCTTGGTATCCATACATTTATTCTCTACGTCTGTGTCTCTATTTCTGCTTTGTAAATAAGATCGTCTACACCAATTTTTTTAGATTCCACATATATGCGTTGATATACGATATTTTTCTCTTTCTTACTTCACTCTGTATGACAGTCTCTAGGTCCATCCATGTCTCTACAAATGACCCAGTTTCGTTCCTTTTTATGGCTGAGTAATATTCCATTGTAGATAGGTACCACATCTTCTTTATCCATTCCTCTGTTGATGGACATTTAGGTTGTTCCCATGTCCTGGCTCTTGTAAATAGTGCTGCTATGAACACTGGAATGCATTAAACTAAACTTAATATCCATTCTGTTTCTAACCTCTAGGACATGGAACCCTCTCGAATATGCCTTGGCCCATGCAACCGTACTCCCCAGTACGTTTGTCTTAGTCCATTTGGACTGCTCTAACAAAATACTACATACTGGATGGTTTATGAACAAGAGAAATTATCTCTCACAGGTTTGAAGTCTGGGATTAGGGTACTGGCATGGTACAGTTTTGATGAAGGCCCTCTTCCAGATTGTAGGCAGCTACCTTCTCACTGTGTCCACATATGGTGGAAGCTGCAAGGGAGCTTCTCTGTCCTCTTTTATAAAGGAACTGATCCCATTCATGAGGGCTCCACCCTCGTGACCTCATCACCCCTAAAGGCCCCACCTCCTAATACCATCACCTTGGAGTTTAGGTTTAAACATGTGAATTTTGGAGAGACACATTCAGACCATAGGAACACTTAATCCTTGCAGGATTTCAGAATGTCTGAAGTTTTCCCATTATTTCTCTTTATCTTTTTAGTGTAAGACACACACATTGCCTTCTGAGTTAATCCTGACTTTTCTGAGACACAAAGGGGTGAAAAGAAAAGGGATTTTTTTTTTTTTTTCAAGAGAAGGATCACGAGTGAGTCAAGAGCCTGGGTTAGTAGTTCCAACCTGACACTCTCTGAGTGGTGTGACCTTGGGCAAGGTATTTACTCTCTTGAAGCCTTGGTTTCCTTAATTGTGACATGCGGTGTTTGGACTAGTTCCTCTCTAACAGTCTTTTCATCTCTAAAGGATCCCTTAATTCATACTATTGGCAATAGTGGTAGCTGTGTGTACTCTTTCTTTTACTCTTTAAAACACTATTATTATAAAGTATTATTATTGTCAACCTTTCTACAGGTGGTACATGCAGTTGTAGAGAAATTAGAAAGCCTGGGTTCCAATCTGATTGTATCATTTATTAGCCCTATGACTTTAGGCAAGCAAATTGCTTTCAGGGCTAACATACCCTTTCTCTTATCTCATCATTATTTTTCTGAATTTGTGTCATATGTGAATTTTCTAGGCACATGATATGTATTCTTATCCAAGTTGTTGACTCTTGTTGAGCAGGACACTAACAAGGGCACAGCCTTGGAGGCCCTATGTGACATCCATCCCACAGTTAACAGATGGACACCAGCCATTGATCAACACCATCTGACAATAGTTTTTTTTGATATAGTTTAAGTCCCTTATATATATATATTTTTCTACATCGCTTTCAAGAAATGACACATTGTATATAATATACACCTGATATGCATTTATAGTTATACACTCCTGTCTTCTCTATTGAAATGTAAACTTCATGAGGGGCAGGGATTTTCCTCTCTGTTATTCACGGCTAAACCCTCAGCACCTAGAACTACCGCTGGCACATTGTTGGTATTAACTATTTGTTGAACTCATTCATTCATTCATTAAAAAATTTAATTGAGGATCCGCTGTCTGCCCTGCTGTGTGTTAAGTGTTAAGGATGTCCCAGGAATCCTCAGTCTAGAGCAACAGTCTCCATGGTGAGTTACCTGCAACAGCACCCCAGGGTGCTGGGAGGTTTGATGATTCATGGAGACGTGGGGAGAAAATATTAGAATTTCTGACTTTTTGCTTGCTTATATTTTGATTTCTATTTTGTGTATACTTTTTAAAGTTAACATATAAATACTCTAGTGCATTTCCACAGCTTATTACTAGCAACTCATGTATGGGTGCTTGCTTATATTTTGATTTCTATTTTGTGTATACTTTTTAAAGTTAACATATAAATACTCTAGTGCATTTCCACAGCTTATTACTAGCAACTCATGTATGGGTGCTTGCTTATATTTTGATTTCTATTTTGTGTATACTTTTTAAAGTTAACATATAAATACTCTAGTGCATTTCCACAGCTTATTACTAACAGCTCATGTATGGGTTCGTGCTCATTTTTTTTCTCTTGCTTGTTGTGTTCAAACAAAAATTTTGGAGATTGCTGCCCTTGGAATTCTCTTATGGAATATAATTTCTCTGGGTCAGATTGTCTCTAGCAGTAATATAAATACTCTAGTGCATTTCCACAGCTTATTACTAACAACTCATATATGGGTTTGTGCTCATTTTTTTTCTCTTGCTTGTTGTGTTCAAACAAAAATTTTGGAGATTGCTGCCCTTGGAATTCTCTTATGGAATATAATTTCTCTGGGTCAGATTGTCTCTAGCAGTAAAATACTCAGGTTTCCATTCCTTTACGCTCCTATTTGTTCTACCTGCTAGTCTGAAGTTCTTTGTCCTTAACAGATATGGAAAGAAAGGGGAATTGAAGTTCTCTCCTCTCCTTGTCTTCTGTTAATATGGCCCCTCCAGTCCCAAGCAAGACCTTCAGACCTTCCTCCTCTCACTCTGAATTTAAGATCAGCACAAACACATACCTCCTGGTATCCCCGGCATTTTTTTTTTTCCTGTCACAGCCTAAGCCTTGCAAGCACTCTCTACTAAGGTGGTACCCGAGTTGTAAATATTCTGAAGTTTAAGGAGATTCCATATCTCCTCCTCATACAAACATCACTCATCTCTCCTCTCTATCCCTTTGTCATTTGCACCCATCGATTACACCTACCTTAGTCTTTGTTTTCCTGACTGTAGAAATTTTCCTGTTTATATCAATAGTACAGGTTTATTGATATTAAAAGTAATACATAAATACATCCTCTTTGTATTAAAAGATTACTGATAAGTATAATGATCCCACTGACTATTACCCCACTGTTCTAAACCCTCCCAGAGGTGACTACCATTATGAATGTGCATTTCCAGTAGCATTTTTTTTCCTTTTATATACATTTTTGCTTTGGGTTAATCAATAGACAATAGTTAGATAAATTGGGTATTTTCATTTAGTAGATTGCAATAAAGTAGTTAGAGATGTCTCTCATTAATGTTATGTTCTGGCATGGAACAGTCTCCAAGATACATTATTGAGTAAAATTAACAAGTTGCTGCAAATACATAAGGTATGATACCACTATAGTTTTAAAAGATAACAAGAAGCCTTCTTAAAAAAAATTGTGAGCCCCTCTTTTACCTCAATCCCACACTCCTTGATCATTTAAAGTATATTTCTCTCTATCTCATTGGCACTGTTGTTTCTGTCTGGGGATCAGGCTTGTGATCTGGTCAGGTTCCCTGGTGTCTCTCTAGATTTCCTCATCTGTATTCAGGAAACAACAAAGACAAAGATGGGGAGGGGCTATAAAAGTGGGAAAATAAGAGGGAAACAGGAAATGCAACCAGTGCTATATGAAGCAAAATCATTACATTAGAACAAGGGAAAATGGGAAAGGATAGGGAAGCACTGTAGAAGAATGGTTTGCCTCGACCGATTTAGAAGAATGGTTGATAACTGGAGAGACATGCTGCTTACTTCTAAGCACTTTCATTTCTCTTTCACCTTTCAGCTTTATTTCTACGCAGCACGTCATGCAACAAACCTCACCTCCCATAACCATCCTGAGCTTTATGTATTCCTTCACTCTAGGTCAGACACCCCATTCCTTGCTTTGCTCTCCTACACACACTTTCTCTTTGTCTGTCTTTCTGTCTGTCTCTCTCTCTCTGCTCTGCCTTTTGTTGTAAATGTCATAACTTAACAGTCAGGCTTCTGGTTTGGGGAGTAAAAATGACAAAATGCAGAATTTAAGGAGCTTAAGGATGTTGGCCATGCTGATTCTCTGTAGCCATTATGCATTAAAAAAAACTAAGCACCATTTTTATTTGTCTGTCTATTTGTTATTTGTAGTAGCCCCTTATTTCTGGGAGACCGGTGTAACCGTGTAGAGACCAGAAGAAAGCAAGCAAGCATGTTTCTTAGGCTTACAGGGGAGGTTAAAATGCCACCTTTAGGCTGCTTTTTATTTTTATTTTTCTAGCTCATTCCCCCCACATGGGCAGGAGATGAGACCTCAGCCTAAGCTGCTTTGTTCAGGAGTAAAAGTTGCAGCATCAGCCGGGACCTTCCTGACGATGTTTGTCTTGGGAGCCTAACTGTAGCATTAGGTGAAGAGGAAACCCTTGACCACAGAAGAGGAAATCAGGGTATCCAGCCACTAATACAGGCGGGCACTTTGCTGCTTCTCTGTGTAGCAGACAGGACCACTTGCTTCTCTGGGCTTTATTTACGAAGAGCCTGCAGGAACATGACTGCTCCATCTAAAACAAAAAAGGAGGAGTGCAGGTGTCTCCAACTCCCCAGCCTCTGCTCCTCTGCATCTCTCTCCACATTCCTCCCTTGACCATTAGCTGCAAATCTAAATCTGAATCAATAGGTGTTCTCCCGTCACGGTGTTTACTTTTTAATACTTGCTCTGCGGTTATCTGTATCAGGACATTTTGTGGCTCCTCAGCATTTATTGAGCCGTATATTAAGTTGGTATAAACTCAGACAAAATGCCAGGAGAATGGTAAACTAGTGACATTTTTGAGTTTCTCTGTGGAGAGTGTCTACAAAGGCTGCATTTGGCCGATTGTATTTCAGAAGGCCGATGTTGCCCTCCTCACTTCACGGCGCGCTCTATCAGAGTGAGTGTTTTATTTGCGTTCTTGACTATGATAATCCTTAGATTTTATTCCCAAACAGCTCCTAAATGTGAGCATCAACTTAAGATGCTGGAAGCAGAGATGCACGAGGCTGGCTTTGTCTTGTTCGTATCCACAGAGCTGAGTCAAGTATGTCCTAGAGGACCTTCACCTTACGCTTTCCTTGGGCAGGGAGACCTACACACAGATAGATGCGGGCACAAGTTCTTCTTTTCAGCCATTTGCAAACTTCTGTGCGTAACTTTTTCAGTGACGTCATGTGGCTTTTAGGATCAAATACCACACCTTAGCATGATGTACACAGGGCCTAAATTTCCATTTTATCTGCTACTGCTCTACTGTGAAAACATTAGATCCACCATGTTGACTTACTAGTAGACACCTCTGTGGATCAACCTGTCTCTGACCTGGGACCTTTTTACTTGATATTTATCTCTAAGGAGAATGTTCTTCCACTCCCACTATCCATTGATCATATCATTCCATATCCTTGAAGATTCAATCCATTTACTGTAAAGACTTACAGGACATTCATTCTCCTCCGGACATTTCTCCTATGTCTTCAAATACCAACTTGAATATTAGAACTCTTGTTTCATTGGATTACTGTCTCTCCCATAGCTCTAAAGCTTGTAAAGCCAGGGAATCTGTAGCCCTTGTTCTTACCACATAATAGAGCATTAGAGTGTTTCGCTAAATAAATAAATGATTTTATTTATTCATATAGTTGATCTCTGGGCTATTGACTCTTTTATTTTGTCTGTTGATTTACGATGATAAATCATTTTTGCTAACAGGCTACCCCTGATATCCCAAGAAGCTTTTATTACCAACACGAATTTTAATTTTCATATGAGGATTAATTTTCACATCAGGATTAATATTCCCCATCTGTCTACACACCCTTGCTGTGTGCCAGGAATCTGCTTGGTGCTTTAAGATGTATATTCTAGGAGAACTTATTTTAGTCTCATCTTATCATTAAAAAATAAAATAAGAGCTTCCCTGGTGGCGCAGTGGTTGAGAGTCCGCCTGCCGATGCAGGGGACACGGGTTCGTGCCCCGGTCCGGGAAGATCCCACATGCCCCGGAGTGGCTGGGCCTGTGAGCCATGGCCGCTGAGCCTGCGCGTCTGGAGCCTGTTGCTCCGCAACGGGAGAGGCCACAACAGTGAGAGGCCCGCGTACCGCACACACAAAAAAAAAAAATTAAAAGAAAAGAAAAGCACAGAGATTAAGTAGCTGACCAAATGTCACACACACAGATCAACTGATGACTGCTGATATGGCTGGTTACGTACTTCTCCTTTATCCAGAAGCATTCAGTAAACACTGATTGAATATCTCTATATAGCATGCATGGTACCTGGCACAGAAAAACAGAAAGGTTTCAGCTTGTCTGTCAATAAGGACAGACAAATGAGCCACCTCCTGAAACATGGCCTAATCTGTGCTGTGCAAAAGTATGTGCACAGTTCTGGAAGTCTGAGAAGGGGTAACCAACTTAGCTTAAGTGGCACCCCCACTGGGGAGACTGTTTTCAACTTCACTCGTCTGCAGCTGAGCTACAGACCACAAGAGTTAAGAAGGCAGAGGAAGGGTAAGAAGTTATTCCAGGCAGAGGTACCAGCACGTGCAAAGCACGGTGTTCCTTCCCTTCCGTGAAATTCAGCTCAAGAAGGGAATTCATTTTCCCAATTAGACATAAAGGCGATATAAAGCTGTACAAGATACAGCCACCTATTGTCTTTTTATATAATTAAAGGATCCTGAACCGAATTTTTTCTTCTCATTTTGACAGAGAGATTCTTTCTGAGTCCCAGACTTAAACAGCCCAATATATCAGATATTATAGTAAATATTGACCAGTGTAAACACGTCTATATGTCTCTTGAGGAAACATTCTTCCCTATGCTCCGGTAAGCACGGAGAACACAGTGACAAAAAACAGAGCACCTGCCTTTTGGGAGCTCAGTGAAGTAAGAGAAGCATTTATGCAAAGAGATCCAGCAAATCATTATGAACCATGACAGGGATGTGTACAGGGCAGTCTAGAAGCGTAAAGCAAAGGTGTCCAAGCCTTTGTGCTTAATACCTGAAGTCAGGGTTACTTACATGATTGGATAGAGATTCTTGAAGCCATTCTTGAGATCTCCCTCCAAAAATGAGATCGTTAAGAGAATATTTTGGATTAAATTTTATGTTTAAGCTGGTTTTCTTTGATTTCTTATTTTTTGGCTTTGTTGAAGCATACCTGACAAATAGGAGCGTGATATACTCTGTGTACAGCGTGATGACTTGATGTACATACACATTGTGAAAGGATTTCCATAATCGATTTAGCACATTCATTACCTCACAAATACCTTTCTACTGTCTCAGCAAACTGCAATTATATGATACAGCATTTTCAATTATAGTCACCATGTTATACATTAGATCCGCAGACCTTATTCATCTTATAACTGAAAGTTTGTGCCCTCTTACCATTCTCTCCCCATTTCTCCATCCCCACCCCACAAGCCTCTGGCACCTACTCGTCATCATCATCATCATCATTATTAATCACAACAATTGGTCTTCAAAACATGCAGAAAACCGTTAAACTCTGCGGTCCCAACTAAAATGCATAAACGGGCTAGAAAATGATACGTCGCAGGTCATCTGCAGTGGTGTGTTTCCACAAGGTGTCTGATCAATGACAGCACCATTAAAACCAGCACATCTGTGAACATTTAACATTGTTTGGCCTCACCTCTTGAGAACTCACCAGTGCCACAAAGTAAAAGCAGCAGTAATTCTTTATAATGCGTGACTGCAGATCTAGAGGCACCCTTAGGCCTTCAGGAAAAAGGGCGAGCACATCTGCCAATAAAAATTGTTGGAAACACCATGGCCTGACTTTAAAGTTTTATTTTATTGTTGCAGTTGTTTTACTAGACATGGAAAGAATTTTAGGCAGGGTAAGGGAGTTGCCACAGTAGACTTTGGAAAGACAAAGGATTCTGTTTTGTCCCTGTCTCTTTACATTAGTTGATAAGAGGGACGTGTCACGTGAAACAACAGCTCCTGCCTTTAGAGATAATAAAAGATCTTAAGAGATTACTGCTATTATTGACTTGTCGTCATATGCACATGGAAAGATGCAACTGGATGCAGGAGAATCATTTTGCCTCACGTTGACCCTAAGCACAAGCCAAGCAGGTTTGGTTTGCGTGATAGTTGCAACCCTGTGTTTCTGGGATGCCAGTGTCATAGGTACTGGTCGTTTCAAGGAAGAAACTTGCATCAGGTAAGGTGGGAGGTGAAGAACATGTTACTACCCGATAATAATTTACAAAAACCAGTTACCTGCTGAGCTTTCTAGTTTGAGGGTTGTCAGAAGGGGAGCTTGTCTTTTTTTTTTTTTTTATTGTTCATGACTTTGGCCTTGTCAGTAGAGGTCACCTATGGATGCAATCAGTGCTTCACTATGGGAAGTGCAGAGCTACCGTCTCTGTCTGACCAAGCAGTCACTCGAGTACGTGACTGAAATTATGGTGAAAGTATCACCATCCACCTCTGTACGGATTCTAACCAGGGGAAATGTCCAAGGCCACATTCCCTGTCTCTTTGGGGAGAATTATAAAACCCTTGTTAGGACATTTCTGCTTCCTGGGAGAAGAAAGCAGAGTTCAGTGTTTCAAACATAGGCTCTGAATTTCAGGCCATGTATCAATCAAAGAAAAGTTACTGACAGTGATAGTAGGGCCTTAAGGAGACTTCTTAAGATAAAGAAAGATTAAGCTAGCTAGGCTTCAGACTCTGAGTTGGGAAATGAGTTCAAATAACAAGAGTTCTGGGAATGCCCTTAGGACTATGATTCATTTACTTATTTCAGAGAGCTCACAGACCATTAAACACTCTCCCTCCCTTTCTCCCTCTCCCCTCCTTCCTCCCTCCCTCCCTCCCTCCCTCCCTCCCTTCTTTCTTTCAACATTTGTCTCTCTGTTACATCTCAGCCATTATTTTATTCATATATACATGTGAATATAAAGTGTTTAAAACAAAGCTACTCCAGGGCTCTCAGTTTGGTGTGCGTGTGTACAGGGTGGTGGGATGCTGCTTTTATATAGGGAAAGATATAAAATAATTACTTGTAGCAAACTTTTACAAAATTTGTATTAAAAAAGAAATACTTAGGAAGAGAGCAGTTTTCCTGGTATAACTGGGAAATAGTTAATGGAGGAAGTGACCTTTCAGATGTGTCTCAAAAATGAGTCAAAGAAGACATGATGAAACTGGAGAAGGGCCTTTCAAGCTGGAGAGAAAAACATACAGAGGCTCCCAGAGGGCAGAGGAAAGGAATGAGGCACTTTGAGGAGTGGCAGATCTTCCTGTGTGGTAGGACATGGGGCAGAAAAAGTGAAATGGGTCTTGGCGACCACACTGAGTCCTGAATGTAATGAGCGTTTTTAACATCTTCATATTCTCGTATGGATTTGATGGTGGGGCTGAGGGCCTCCGGGGAGGCAGAGGAAGACCAGTTTTAAGGCATGTTACTATTTTACACATGGAAATGGAACAGATTAAATGGATGTCTGCAAATCCTAATGAAAAAAATTATAGATAGTCCCAAGTTTAGTTAATCTTGCTGAATGAAAGTCTTAAAGTATGATGGCCCATATTGCTTATATAATAGAATACTTATTTTCGATTTAATATGGCTCACTGCAAGATAAGACTAAATAATACGTGCCTCCGGGCATTTTATTTTGTATTGTTTTTTAAAACATTTATTGGAGTATAATTGCTTTACATTGTTGTGTTACTTTCTGCTGTATAAGAAAGTGAATCAGCTATACATATACTGATATCCCTATATCCCCTCCCTCTTGCGTCTCCCTCCCACCCTCCCTATTCCACGCCTCTACGTGGTCACAAAGCACCCAGCTGATCTCCATGTGCTATTAGGCTGCTCCCCACTAGCTAGCTATTTTACATTCGGTAGTGTATATATGTCCATGCCACTCTCTTACTCCGTCCTGTTGTATATCTTCTTTGGAGAAATGCCTATTCAGGTCCTCTGCCCATTTTTGGATTGGGTTGTTTGTGTTTTTGATACAGAGTTGCATGAGATGCTTGTATATTTTGGAGATTAATCCTGTGAGTGTTGCTTTTTAGCAAATATTTTCTCCCATTCTGAGGGTTGTCTTTTCATCTGTTTATGGTTTCCTTTGCTGTGCAAAAGCTTTTAAGTTTCATTAGGTCCCATTTGTTTATTTTTGTTTTTATTTCCATTTCTCTAGGAGGTAGGTCAAAAAGGATCTTGTTGTGATTTATGTCATAGAGTGTTCTGCCTAGGTTTTCCTCTAAGAGTTTGATAGTGTCTGGCCTTACATTTAGGTCTTTAATCAATTTTGGGTTTATTTTTGTGTATAGTGTTAGGGAGTGTTCTAATTTCATTCTTTTACATGTAGCTGGCTGTCCAAATTTCCCAGCACCACATATTGAAGAGGCTGTCTTTTCTCCATTACATATTATTATCTCCTTTATCAAAGAAAAGGTGATCATATGTGTGAGGGTTTATCTCTGACTTTCTATCCTGTTCCATTGATCTATATTTCTGTTTTTTTTTTCTGCATACAGGTCTTTTGTCTGCTTAGGTAGGTTTATTCCTAGGTATTTTATTCTTTTTGTTGCAGTGGTAAACGGGAGTGTTTCCTTAATTTCTATTTCAGAGTTTTCATCGTTAGTGTGCAGGAATGCAAGATATGTTGGCTGTGGGTTTGTCATATATGGCCTTTATTATGTTGAGGTAAGTTCCCTCTATGCCCACTTTCTGGAGAGTTTTTATCATAAATGGGTATTTAATTTGTCGAAAGCTTTTTCTGCATCTATTGAGATTTTCTTACGGCTTTTGTACCTCAGTTTGTTAATATGGTGTATCACATTGATTGATTTATATTTTGGAAGAGTTTGAGAAGGATAGGTGTTAGTTCTCTCTAAAAGTTTGATAGAATTCACCTGTGAAGCCATCTGGTCCTGGGCTTTTGTTTCTTGGAAGATTTTTAATCACAGTTTCAATTTCAGTGCTTGTGACTCGTCTGTTTATGTTTTCTGTTTCCTCCTGGTTCAGTCTTGTTTATTTGAGATGTTTCTTGTTTCTTGAGGTAGGATTGTATTGCTATAAACTTCCCTCTTAGAACAACTGCTGCTGCTGTATCCCATAGGTTTTGGGTCATCGTGTTTTCATTGTCATTTGTTTCTAGGTATTCTTTTATTTCCTCTTTGATTTCTTCAGTGATCACTTCGTTATTAAGTAGTGTACGGTTTAGCCTCCATGTGTTTGTATATTTTACAGATCTTTTACTGTAATTGATATCTAGTCTCATAGCGTTGTGGTCGGAAAAGATACTTGAACCAATTTTAATTTTCTTAAATTAACCAAGGCTTGACTTGTGACCCAAGATATGATCTATCCTGGGGAATGTTCCATGAGCATTTAGGGAGGGAGGAAGGAAGGAAGGAATGAGGGAAGGAAGGAAAGAAGGAAAGAAAGAAAGAAGATAAATTAAAATAAAATAAAGTAAGATAAAATATAATAAAGTTATTAAAATAAAAAAATAATTAAGAAAAAAATATTAAAAAAAAAAAACCCTAAACAGACGGAAAGAACCCTAGGACAAATGGTGGCAGCAAAGCTATACAGACAAAATCTCACACAGAAGCCTACACATACACAGTCACAAAAAGAAGAAAAGGGGAAAAAATCATAAATCTTGCTCTCAAAGTCCACCTCCTCAATTTGGGATGATTCGTTGTCTATTCATGTATTCCACAGATGCAGGGTATATCAAGTTGATTGTGGAGCTTTAATTCGCTGCTACTGAGGCTGCTGGGAGAGATTTCCCTTTCTCTTTGTTCTTACAGCTCCCAGGGTCTCAGCTTTGGATTTGGCCCCGCCTCTGCATGTAGGTCGCCGGAGGGTGTCTGTTCTTCGCTCAGACAGGACGGGGTTAAAGGAGCCGCTGATTCGGGGGCTCTGGCTCACTCAGGCCGGGGGGGAGAGAGGGGCACGGAGTGCGGGGCGGGCCTGCCGCGTCAGAGGCGGCGTGACGTTGCACCAGCCTGAGGCGCGCCGTGCGTTCTTCCGGGGAGGTTGTCCCTGGATCCTGGGACCCTGGCGGTGGCGGGCTGCACAGGCTCCCCGGAAGGGGGCTGTGGATAGTAACCTGTGCTTGCACACAGGCTTCTTGGTGGCGGCAGCAGCAGCCTTAGCGTCTCATGCCCGTCTCTGGGGTCCGCGCTTTTAGCCACGGCTCGCGCCTGTCTCTGGAGCTCCTTTAAGCAGCGCTCTTAATCCCCTCTCCTGGAGCACCAGGAAACAAAGAGGGAAGAAAAAGTCTCTTGCCTCTTAGGCAGGTCCAGACTTTTCCCCGGACTCCTTCCTGGCTAGCCGTGGCGCACTAACCCCTTCAGGCTGTGTTCACGCCGCTAACCCCAGTCCTCTCCCTGCGCCCCGACCGAAGACCGAGCCTCAGCTTCCAGCCCCTATCCGCCCCAGAGGGTGAGCAGACAAGCCTCTAGGGCTTGTGAGTGCTGGTTGGCACCGATCCTCTTTGCGGGAAGCTCTCCACTTTGCCCTCCGCACCCCTGTTGCTGCACTCTCCTCCGTGGCTTCGAAGCTTCCCCCTTCTGCCACCCGCAGTCTCCGTCCGCGAAGGGGCTTCCCAGTGTGTGGAAACCTTTCCTCCTTAACAGGTCCCTCCCCCTGGTGCAGGTGCCGTCCCTATTCTTTTGTCTGTGTTTTTTCTTTTTTTCTTTTACCCTACACAGGCACGTGGGGAGTTTCTTGCCTTTGGGGAAGTCTGAGGTCTTCTGCCAGCATTCAGTAGGCGTTCTGTAGGAGTTGTTCCACATGTAGATGTATTTCTGATGTATTTGTAGGGAGGAAGGTGATCTCCATGTCTTACTCCTCCGCCATCTTGAGGGTCCTCTCCAAGGCATTTTATTTATTTATTTATTTATTTATTTATTTATTTATTTTTGCGATACGCGGGCCTCTCACTGTTGTGGTCTCTCCTATTGCGGAGCACAGGCTCCAGACGCGCAGGCTCAGCAGCCATGGCTCATGGGCCCAGCCGCTCCGTGGCATGTGGGATATTCCTGGACCGGGGCATGAACCCGTGTGCCCTGCATTGGCAGGCGGACTCTCAACCACTGTGCCACCAGGAAAGCCCTCCAAGGCATTTTAAATAGACTTGTATTTTACTTACACTTGTAATTTCTGGCACATATCGTAATATGGGTGCATCTGTATTTCCCACTCACACAGGTTCAACAATACAGAGAATGGTCACTCTAGGCTGTTCTGGCCACTACGTTGGTTGGGTCATGTGGTCTGTTCATAGGATAGTAGTAGGTAGTTCTGCAAATTTCAAATGAAAACATTAACTAGATCAGTTTGCTGTGTGTAAATCACTGCTCAAGTCACCCAGGTAAAGCAGCTTGCCTGTCATCTGCCTGACAACTCTTGAAAGTTTAATATACTGTCAGTGAGACTGTTACATATGACATGCATGGCACTCATTTGCAAGTCGGAGTTAATAACACACAGTATCCTTGCCACAGTCAAGCCTGGCCTTCATCAAGTAAAGGATTTTTTGTAGGTTTTATTTGAAGTGAAAATTGTACTGTCAGGCTATATCAGTAAATACACTAGATGTATCCTAAGGATGTGGCTTTAGAATCCCGTGAGCATTTGTAGTTTGTGGGCTCATCTGAGTTTCCCTGAGGCACATGGGAATTCATTAATGTTGATGTTTCTCCATCATTTAGGTCTGTGATGGGGTCGAACAAGGAACCAGATCTTGTGCATCTCGAGGCCAGAACTGTGGATGGTCGTAAGTAAAGCAACTTTAGTAAAGCAACTTTTCCACAAAGTTAATAGTAATTAATTTTATCGATCTGCCATGAATCGCATCTGTGTTAAGGGAAATCACAGTGGCGATCATCAATAACCTGAGTTGTTTGGACCTGAGGACTTTTTTTTTGGCCTCAGTTACCTAGAGTTGTCTTAATAATTCTCTACAACTCTCATCCAGTCAAGGGGTTTTTCTTTGCAGGAGATGATAAAATTCCAAAATTTCTTATTTTTTAAGTAAACACTTGTTATTATTGCATTATCGCTGCTCTTTTGTTTTGATTTGTTTTGCCAGTTTCCTTATTTTATCAGATATCATCCAGGCAATGCCTCACTGTCTAGTGGGAGATTGACCAAACACTTGGAAAGGGCTTGTAGAAGAGCATCATCCTGTCTGTCCCCCATCGTAAGCGGCAGGAGGCAAAAGTCAGTTGGTGGTTCTGAACATCCCTAGTTAGGTTGGCTACAGTGAAAGACTGTGTTTCCTATGGACATTTTGGCTTCAGCACACGATGGAGAGCAAAGCTGAAGATCCACAATCCGAAGCCATGTCTGCATGACTCACAAGTTCACTCACTCACTGTGTGACCTTGAAAAAGTTACTTAAACTCTTTATGCCTCCATTTCTTCACTGTAAATTAAAGAAGTTAATAATAATGATTCCTAAAGTAGCTAATATTTACTAAGCACTTGCCCTGTACCAAGAATTATGCTAAGGGCTTTCTATACTTTATCACAATTAATCTTCACTACAATTCATAGGTGGTGGTTCCCATTTTACAGATGAAGAAACCAAGGCATAGAAAGTTTAAGTAATATATTTAAACAACAACAACATGGATTTCCTTCCCCTTCGTTGTTCCTGAGGTTCTCCAGGAGGGCTAAGCCTTTCAGGGGGTACTACTAGGGAACTACAGGTGAAAGGGAAAAAGGAAAAAGAGAAAAGGGGGTAATGCGTAGAAGGAAAATAGTTGAGGGGAGAAAACCCAGGTGAAAAGAAAGAGGTCTCAAGTGCAGAGAAAAGGAAGAGAACAGACTCTGCAGTTACCACAGTGCCAAGAGGCTGGTCGAAGTTGTTCAGCACTGAGCCAGAGGGTGATAATCTAATTTTTGAGACCTCCTCTGTTTTAAAAATATCCCTCGCTATTCACACACTTCATCATCACTGACACTGAGCCTGTCCGCTTGCCCTCCACTTTTCTGATGCAAAGGCAAATGATACCCATGGTTTATCAGCTCACAGCTCAAAGAAGCTGGTCACCCCTGCCATCCAGACTCTCCAGAAACCACACCTACTCCATTACTATGTGCGCACAGGGAGATATTTTTATCTCCAGAGGTTTCTTTCCCCCTTTGGGGAATGAATATATTCTTTGGCAGAATCAGTGTGGGATAGATCAGCGTCCAAGCTGACCATCTCCTTTCTGCTTTATAAACTCAGGCAGAGCTCTGATATCTAATGTGCCCAGATTATACCTGACACAGAATAATCTCAACAGTTTAGAGCTGCTTTCCCACCTCTTTTGTTTGTTTGTTTGTTTGTTTGCGGTACGCGGGACTCTCACTGCAGTGGCCTCTCCTGTTGCGAGCATAGGCTCTGGACGCGCAGGCTCAGCGGCCATGGCTCACAGGCCCAGCCGCTCCGCGGCACGGGGGATCCTCCCGGACCGGGGCACGAACTCGCGTCCCCTGCATCGGTAGGCGGACCCTCAACCACTGTGCCACCAGGGAAGCCCCCCACTTCTTTATAAAGTGGGCTCTCTCTGGTGGTGACCAGAGCTGATAATATTATCTTGGATGCCATGGTTCAGTTCTCAGTACACAGTAGCCAGAGCTGTCTTAAGTCAGAAGTTGCCATGCCGTCTGTTTAGAGCTTCGTTTTAGTTCCCATTGCTCTAGTAATAAAGAACACAGTTCTCACCTTTACCCGTAGCTGCAGCGTAATCTGCCGCCTGCCCACTTCCTCAGCCTCATCTCACTCTGTGGCCTCCTTGGTCATCCCCTGCAGGCCTTTGGGTTTGCGTTCAATTCTTAGAAACTGCGAAGTTCTATGTCTCCATAACAAGATTCTAATACCTACTCTTTCCTCTGCTTGGAATACCTTTCTTTATTCCCCCTTCCCTGACCAATTCAGTGTAACGTATTACTGAAGATGGTTCAGGTTAAGATTAAGCATCATTTCTAATTTTTTTAACTTTTTGAAATAATCTTAGGCTCACAGAGAAGTTGCAAAATAATAGTATGGAGTTCCCCTGAACCCTTCACCCAGCTTCCCCCAGTGATAACATCCAGAATAACCGTAGAACTAGATCAAATCCAGGGAGAGCATCCACTTCTTAAGGAAGTCTTTCTCGAAGTCCTAATCTAAACCAGTTTATTTTGTTTGCTTTCATCCAACTCTATTATTTTTCTTTATTGTATTCATCTTAGTTTGAAATTACACATTCCATTTGATCACAAGTTTTCCTCTCCACCAGCCTATTAAGTTCTATGTGTGCAGGAGCCAAGTATACCTTTGCTCAGTATTGCATCTCCAGCACATTCTACAGTGTCTACATGCAGATGGAGCTTAATAAATATTTATTGAATGAATGAACACATAGTTGACCAATTGTCAGGGTTACCAGCTGGCTACCTAACCTCACTTACCAGGTTATCTGATAAATTTAGAGCATTGCATCTCAAACTTGAACATGCATATGACCCACCCAGGGATCTTGTTAAAATGTGGATTCTGATTCAGTAAGGGCCCAAGAGTGCAGGTGAAGCCGATGCCTCTGGTCTGTGGAACACGCTTATAGTAACAAAGTCCCACAACGAAAGACTAATGAAAGAGCTTTAGGGTCTGTTTCCCATGACTACACCCCTTGTTTAGAAAGCTCTGGATGGAATTGGTAGCATCCCAGGTTGATCTTATTTTCAAGCTTTGGGAGATAATGCTGCTTTCTGGCTTGTGTCATTTAATGCACATTACCCCGTATTCTGAAAACAACACGGCTGTCGCTTTCCCTGATCGGCACGTTTTCTCTCACCCAACATTATTCCTGTGCTCCCTGCAGGCACGGAGGGTGATAATGCCAAACTGTCATCTCAGGCTCAGCTTTCACAAGGCATGAAATATATCCGTTCTAATTTTATTTATTTTATTTTACTTTTCAGCAAAGACAGCATCTTCAGAAACTATCCAAGTGTGAAAATTCAATAAAGGGATTTAATCTGAAAAGTTATCCCTGTCAAAACAAAACAAAACAAAACCTACCAATTGAAATAAAGGATCTAAGCATAACTCCTGACCTGACTAAATATAAAAATCAATGAGATTTTCTCAGTATCATATTCCCTCTGTGTGTCTGTCTGTCTGTTTGTCGTTCTCCAAGAGAGTCAGTAAACATGGCTTTAGGTCAAAGAAACAGGAGGAGGAAGGAAAGAACATGGAGAGAGGTCAGAGTAGCAAGCTATTAGCAAATATAACTGAGAGTGTATTTATCAAAATCAGACTCCAGGGCTTCCCTGGTGGCGCAGTGGTTGAGAGTTCGCCTGCCGATGAAGGTGACATAACCAGCCATAAAGCTCCTCTCCTAAAAAAAAAAAAAAAAAAAAAAAATCAGACTCCAGGCTGGTCATTTGCTCCAAGAAATCCAGTATCTCTATGTTATCTCTCTCCGCATTCCAGAATTGGGATCCCTCTTTTTTCTCCATCCTTTCATTACTGTTTAGTATATGAAACCCATTGTTTATATTCTAGGCCATACATCTGGTAGGGTGTATGCCAAAATAATATGATTTTTTTTTTTTACTTTGTAACAAGTAATTTTTTTCTGATTTTAATGGGTTTAGGAATTTTGTAGACAATGCACTGAGACATGTGACACAGAAAAAAATCCCTCCTTGCTTATTTTGCTTATCGCCATGGGGTGGATGGCAAATGCTTATGTGGGCTTGTTATTCGAAGTTTAGTTTTAGTGTCGTTTCAAATCTCCCTGGATTACGTTTTATAATTAATTTCTGTTTCAATTGAAGTCTCCATATTTGAGGGGAGGTGAGCTCTGGAAAGCTTTTGCTCTACGAAGGTCTGTGACCTACACAAACATTTCTTGCCAACTGTGCTCTGAAATCTGGATGTTTCGTAGTTAACAACCACGACAAGGATGTTATTCTTTCTTGTACTACCTCTCTGCCTTGGGAAGCAAGCTGAAGAGAGTAACCTAAATTACAGTCAGTCACAGGAAGTATTATTGGAATATTATTGGATGTGGCATTTGTTATTGGGCCCTGTGTTCAACCGAGGACAAATTGACAGGTCCTCATCCAGTAAACAGAGATTTTACTGTTTAAATACCCTCTGTGTGTGTGTATGTTTGCATGTGCACACGCATTGTGTACACCTAATACATTAAAACTGCTACCCAGTACATTATAATAATAAAAAGGAAACCTACATTCTGTTGATTTACCTAATATAAGTACAGGTGTGTGTGTGTGTGTGTGTGTGTGTGTATGTATGTAATCTACGTAGTTAGAGAGAAAACGTTGACCCAACTCTTGGATTGAAATCTTTGTGAAAAACTGTATCTTATTTAATCTTGGTTCCATTCACAAAACGTAGCTCAGAGCCTGGCACATTGATGTGTGTTGACTTAATAAATATCTGTGTGTGTCACCATTGGGCACGTCTTCTTACAGAAGGGCCTTTAACCATAGGGTGTGTAGAGTCCCTTAGGGCTAATGGATGAGCATGAGAAACTCATGACTCCCTGAAATTGTATGCCAGTATGTATATGTAATTTGGAGGAAAAGAATATAAGTTTTTTTTGTGTGGTACGCGGGCCTCTCACTGCTGTGGCCTCTCCCGTTGCGGAGCACAGGCTCCGGACGCACAGGCTCAGCGGCCATGGCTCACGGGCCCAGCCGCTCCGTGGCATGTGGGATCTTCCCGGACCGGGGCACGAACCCGTGTCCCCTGCCTCGGCAGGCGGACTCTGAACCACTGCGCCACCAGGGAAGCCCCAAGAATATAACTTTTATCAGAATTCTCTGCGTGGTAATTACACATGGGTCTACAGTTTTATATTTATGCTCACCTATATGCATCATCTTGTAAGACAACCTGCAGTACCAAGTTTGAGCTTTATTGCTTCTCCCTTTTACTTCTGAAATGAAAGACCTGGCCAGTGACCTGAATTTTTTCCTGTACTTGTAGTGATCCGTGCCAGCAGGGACAAGGGACAATTACTGGTCTCCATGTGTATATGCTTGAGTGACTAACCTTGTAACAACTTGCCATAGGACTAATCTCTTTCACTGGAGAAAAACAACCTTGGCCCTTTAACCAGCTATGAAAAAGACTGCCCCCAAACTGTTTCTGAAACGAAACTCAAACCAGCATTTTATAAGCTGAGATAAAAATCAAAGGAAAATCACAACTTTGTATAGCCACCATCTCACTAATTCTTGTTGTGGGTAGGAACTGGACATCTCATTTCTGCTTTTCACTTTCCACCCCTCCAATCGAATTTCCATATTGAACGGCATGCATATCAATATCTGGATAAGGCGAGCACTGCTGAGATACTGCGGGAAGGCGATAGAGACCTCAGTTCTCATCAGTCCCCAGTATATTAGCAATGAAATGGTTTGAGTTTACACTATAAGCATTAATTACTTTTATACCACCAGAAGTAGCAACGATGACAATAAAAAGATAAGTAGTATTCCAGTGTATCAAGGGAAAAGTAGGTCCACTTCCTGACTTCATTCTCATTCCCCAAAGTTGGTAATTTTATTTATTTTTTAAAAAATATTTATTTAGGCTGCACCGGGTCTTAGTTGCGGCATGTGGGATCTTTACTTGCAGCATGCGGACTCTTAGTTGTGGCACGCATGCAGGATCTAGTTCCCTGACCAGGGATCGAACCCAGGCCCCCTGCATTGGGAGCACGGAGTCTTACCCCCGAACCACCAGGGAAGTCCCCAAAGTTGGTATTTTTTAAAAAAATATGTCTTCTGTATTATTCCAGAAATTGTTTAGGCTTATGCTGATAAATATGTATGTGTGTACACATACATACACACTCACAAATATTCATGTTGTAAAACTATTATGCCAGATTCAGTGTGGGTGAATCAGTAGCAAGTTAAAAATCTTTCTATATCAGTGTATATATATGTAGCCACTTCATGGCTAATAACTACATAGGAACCCCATTATACAGCCAACTATAATTTTGTTAATCACATCTCATTAATAGATATATAGATGTTTGGCTATTTCAAAGAGTGTTGATACATACATGTACGCACATATTACCTATGTGCTTAATAAGCATTCAGACGTGTTTAGGGAGCAAGCACTGCTCAAAGAAAAATTACTGACGGGAAATCCCTGGGATTTCCCTGGGAAATCCAAGAATGTGTACATTTTTAATTTTTATAGGCATTGTCACATTTCCCTCTGAAATAGATACATCATTGCATACTCTCTAAATATGAGAATGCCTATGTTTACGTACCCTCAATAGTCCAGGTTGTTATGAGAATTTTTTTAAACATAGCCTGTCTGATGAGCAAAAATGTGGCATATCCTTATTGTTTTAATTTGTATTTATTTACTTAGGAGTGAGGTTAAGAATTTGTATTTATTTTTCTTGGTTATTTGTATTTCCTCTTCAATGACCCTTCAAAAGCTATCAAATCTCTTTAATGTTCTAGAGAAGAATGTTATGCATTATTTGCATTTTTATGCAAATCTAAAACATATCAAACTTGCCACTCCAGCTCTAGTACACCAATTGGCATTATTAGACCCCATGTTTCATAGCCTTCTTTTACCTTCTTTTTCAATCAGTTAATATATTAATCACTTCTAGGGTGGGGCCCGGGAAGAGGTTAGAAGTTTCCACTTCTGGTCAGTTTCAGATTCTGATAGCTCCCCGCCACTGAAGCCGAATCTGGCCTCTGTACCCCAACACCGAATTAAATCTTGGAGACAGAGTTTTGGGTGAAGTAGAAAAGAATAGTTTTATTGCTTTGCCAGGCAAAAGGGGCCACAGCAGGCTAATGCCCTCAGAACTGTGTGTCCCGGCCTGTAGGGGGTAGTGAGGAGTTTTATTGCAATGGTTCAAAGAGGAGGGTGTGATCAGCTCATGGACATTCTTCTGACTGGTTGGTGGGAAGGTAAGTGGGAATTAGCATCATCAACCTTCTGGTTCCAGCAGGTCTGGGGTCTAAGTGCTTATGGGCAGCATACCATTAAATTCTCCCACCTGGTGGGGATTTCAGTATCTGCAAAACAGCTGTTATGTATATCCCTTGAGAGGAGAACCAGGACCCTGCCCCAAGGCTGCACTATTGTTTCTTGACTGGTCCTCCCTTGTCTCTGCATCCCCTCCCTTCCCTAATGAGCAACCATTTGAACCTGCCTGTTGGAACTCAGGGAAGGTCTTGGAGGCTGAATGAAGCCTATTTCCTGTAATCAAGAAATGGGGCCACAGAAAGTGTTTTGTGTCCAGGAGCCCCACAGGGTCCTGCTTGGTTTCTTCACTTCCCCACACGTTTACCAAATGCCTTCTCACCTCTCCTCCCCTGTGCTTAAATCAAGCTTCCAGACTTGGAGAGTCCAGTGGCACCTACTGACCTTGGAGAGGCAGCAGGGAGTGGTGGTGTGAAGCAGGATCTTAATCCCCTGCCCAGGAATTGAACCTGGGTAGCTTGGATGAAAACCAGGAATCCTAACCACCACACCCCCTGGCTCTTGCCCCCAGTGAAAAATGCATTTCTCACAGAGGCAAAAACTGTAAAAACACGTACAAAGTTTATTATTAGAGACACAGCACAACAAGTGGGAGAGCACACAGAGAAAGTTTGTTAAGACAGAAGTAAGGCAGAGATGCACACCCAGAGAGAAAGAGTTTGGGCGTCCTCCCTTAATGAGGAGTGCAGTTAGTCAGAAACTAGGCAGAGATACACACCCAGAGAAGAGTGTGGGCTCACGGGCCCAGCCGCACTGCGGCATGTGGGATCTTCCCGGACCGGGGCACGAACCCGTGTCCCCTGCATTGGCAGGTGGACTCTCAACCATTGCGCCACCAGGGAAGCCCTAAAGAGGTGATTTAAATCGCTTATTAGGACAGTCCTTCTGGGTCTTTGTTTATCTTTGGCCAATTATCTTGTTTCTTTTTTCACACCTGAGTGGTCCTAGGAGGCTCCCCAACATGCATGTGCAACTATTTGCTAAGATGGATCCCACCACAGAGGCCTGTGGGTACATGTCCACACATATTATGGGGTGATGCCCCCTCCCTTTTTGACCCCCAAGGAGCCTTCCTGCACATGTGCAGATAGGGAAGTTTTCCTTGACCTTAGGAGTGGTCATCTTATCTCTTTACTTCAGCAGAGCTCAGCTTCTGCCACTAGCTTTGTCCTTGGAATGTCTGGGTGAGAACAAAGCTTCAGTTTTACTCCACTTGACAAACACCAGCTGTCCAGCGCAGGGGCCCGTCTATCTCCTACCTCACCTTCCCCCTGAGAGACATGAACCCCAAGAAATCTTTGCTGGGAGCATGAGGGACGATGGGCTGGCTTCTGTCGCTTCCTCAGGCTGGCAAGGGACTCATAGACCGTATCTAGTTGGGGTCATGGAGCTCTCGCCCTGTCTCATTAAGGGACCCCAGGGTGACTTACGCTGGTATTCTGGCAGGATCTGTTCTGAGGAGTGGCTGAAATCTCTGCAGCACCATTATCCTGATGTGAAACTGTTGCGATCTGAAAGAGACAAACTTACCAAGTTTGCAAATATTGTAAATATCAGTAAAAGAATCATTGTAACCAGTGGCCAAAGCAGGAGTAAGAACCAAGTTATATTTGGTAACAATTTTTGATCCTGGTCCAGATAGAGTCAGCGCTTGGGTTACCCTGCCCAAAGGAATGGAGCCATTTGGTGTGGTCATATATATTTTTTGATGTCTTTTTTTATTACCCTAGTGTTATTGATGTAGATACAACGGATTCAGAAGTAGTTGGAGGAGTGACAACCTGAACATTAATAGACAAAATAGATCTTTTTTTTTTTTTCAGGAAGATAAGCCTGAATCCTAGTCTAGACCTGGCACTTTGAGGAGACCTGTAGTCAGGTAGCCAGTTGTCTAGTTTCATCCAAGTAGGTTTTAACCTTTGGTGTGGTATTAACACATAAACCAAAGCAGTTGTCACTGTTAATGATTTTAGTGTTTTTCTAGGTATGAGAAAGGTGAGAATTTGGGCTCATAAAAATCCTTACCTGAAAATATCTAACCATCTGAAGGCCTGTTTGGTCAGTTTTTTCCCAGGGCACACAATGCCTCATTCCTGATCTCCACCCTGAACTCCTTTCAGGGGGGCATTGAAGGTCAGCAGCTGCAGCAGCTTCAGGTTTAATCTTTGCAGAGGCAGACAGCACGTGCCAGTTTCCTGTCGGCAGGGCCCCTCCATGGTCATAAACTTGACCGTGGTTGGGGGGCATTTTATGACTGTTTTGTCCCACAGTGCTAGGAATGCTCAGTGTGCCATTACTGGACTAGGCCTTGTGAGTAGCCAAAAGTCTTTGGACCTCCTGCTTTACTAGTCTCTTACGGTCTAGGAAAATATTCCCTCTTGGTGCTTCTTCCTGTATCTACAGTTTCACTCTTACAGTCATTGATCTCATATGGGACTATATACCATCATTTTATCGGAGGCTCAGTCACACATTTGGTAATGTAAGAAACAACAATTTTGTAAAACAGGCAAAAATAGAAATAATACAGCTAGCAGTATTAGTAAGGTCATAAGTAAGAATTCAAGTTAAGAAATTTTCATTAGGTACAGCCTAGTACATCCCCAGCTTGTCTGGCTTAGTCTATTTTTCACCAGGCCTTATCTTTAAGGGAAGTTGTATACATTGGCATTGTCCATAAGGCATTTAGCCCAATTTCCTAGTGTTACCAGGCTCCTTATCCTTAGCATAGTCTAATTGTTTCTTTAAACTTGAATGACTGTAGCCTGCTGTTAATCTCCTGGTTGTAGATCATGGAGCATCTGATCTTTATCCAAAGATTGATTACAAAGTTAGGCTTCAGAAACAAACTTAGAGTGTCCCTTTAGTAACTCAGTTAAAACTTGTAACTATAACATAACAGCAAGGAACTATCTGGGAAGTGAGTCTTAGTAAACACAGAACTTAACTAATGAAACTACGATGATATTTAGTGAAACATAATTTTTTCTAATTACCCCCATTTTTATTAAACACACCCAAGGGCTTCCCTGGTGGTGTGGTGTTAAGAATCTGCCTGCCAATGCAGGGGACACGGGTTCGAGTCCTGGTCTGGGAAGAGCACATATGTCTTCCCATAGTGCTGACTGTTTAATCTGCCGCTATTGTTGACCCATTTTAAATTCCCTGGTTTAGGAGTAGACCATTACCATGCTACAGGACATCAGGGTGGCAAAAGTCTGACAATGGGGGGGTCAATCTCGTAGAAGCAGAATGAACTTTCTCTACGTGTGCCATAATCTTCATAGATCATTGTGAAATAATACTTAACCAAAGTAACAAAAGATTTCAAAAGCAAATATAAATCATTTAAAGGCAACGAAATTTACACAGTCTGTTATCAAAAGCAGCATTTCTCTTAATATAGAGAGAGAACCAAATTTCAGTCTGGTACCAGCTTACTGTTAATAGCAAAATTTATTCACCTAATTCATTTCAATTTAGTCTTAATCAGTCTTAACAACGTACCAAATTTTTTTTCATAGTTCCTTTTCCACAAAACTTTTATCACTTCCTGGATCCATATTATCAATAACTTGCCCATTTTTTTTCATCTGTAAACAACTAACTGTAGGACAAATTTATTATCATCACTTTCCCCAACAAAAATATCTCCAGTCTTTATATCTTCTCTGGCCAACAACATATATCCTACTTGCTTTACGCACTGAAATGCTTCTCTTGTCACTTCGGTAGCTTTGATTACGTATTATAATTTTTAACCCTTAAAAACCCATGACCTCTAGTGAAAACCAAGAAGAAACCAGGTGTAACTGTTTGTCATACTGGCGTTTTCTGATTATCAAACTCAAGATCACATTCCATAACCTCTAAAAACATGTATTTTTCCAAAGCACATTTTTTTTTCTCAGTGTGGTACAAGGTGTGTGTCAAATAAACCCAGACATCTTTAGTTTCTGTCTTGTATTTAGAATTGTTTGATTTGTGAGCACTTACTTTTCTTTTCTAAGCCAGTTAAATAGAGCTCATTTACAAATTTACTTCAGCAATATTATGCGAAGACAAAGACACATGCTGAGACATACATATATCCAGACAGAGATCTCATAGTTTCCCTCTTGAGGCTTAAATTGTCTCTTTGCCTGTTTTTTTTTTTTTGACTTGAAGTTTCACTAAGCCACCCAAGGCCGAAGTCTCAGGCAAAGTGGGCTGTGTTTGTTTCCCAAGGACATGATAAGAGTTAACCTCAAGCTTTCTCCTAGGCATATTTTTATTCTCTCAGGGTCAGAATTTTGAAAATAAACCAAAAAGCATTTTAACAAGCTAGATTTCTCTAATTGCACATGCAAAACGAACCGGTTTTACAATTTCAAAAAAAGCTTTATTTTAACCAGTTTTCTCCAGAGTCTAAAGAATATTGTGGCCATATTGTCAAAAAAAAATCACCTTTCCTTTCTGTAGTCATAGTTTCATAGCTAAAATATGACCGCATGGTGCTAAAACTGGCCCTAATAACGGGCAGACTGGCTGATAAAATGTTGTCCAAGCAGGGATTGTTTCTGTGGGGAGCTGGGGTCTCAGTTTGATCAGAAGAATCTCTGGAGGAGTGAGGGAACTTGCAAGAGTGGGGGAAACTTGGTTCCCCCCTGAGAGTTGGGAGAAGTTAGAGGGGATCATTTAGAATGTTAGGAGAGATTTTCTGTTTCCTCAGGCTTTTGATTATGGAGCCACATAGAGCAGGATTATGATATAAGGCCATGAAAACTTGAACATAGGGAACCTTTTAGTCCATTTTCCCATCCTGTGGCAATAAAGATCCAATTGCAAGATACCCATTTTCAGGCCATTTTCCATCCCCCAATTTATATAAAAGCCAGGCACTCTTACAGTAAAAATTAAGTTTCCAGTTCTTAAGGATATACTCCAGAGGTGTTTCTTCTGGCTTAGAAAGGGATCCTCCCATGTTGAGTAACCTGCGACTGAGAATAGAGAGTGATCCTAGAAATGTAACCCAACGTCCTAGATACATTTAGGAGCCACCTGAAGGGACTTCAGAGCATCCCCTGAATTCCCTTCGACCTTATTGCTTGACGGGGATTTGAGTGTCCTTTACTCCCCCACCGATTTCTAACCAGACGTCTCCAGTTGTTCCTGGTACCGTGCGCACAGTGTCCTCCTTTCATACGTGGAGAGGACATTCAGACCAGTGTAGAACGTTTGCCAGGTTTCTCCTTGAGCTTTATAGGCAACAGATAAAGCCTGGGATGCCCGCTGCTTGGAAGTGGCCAGCCCAATAAGTAGTCCTTGGGCTGCCAAGTCCTGGAGTGAAGGGGGAACTCCTGGAGGAATTGGAGTTGGCCACAATGGAAAATGCTGCCAAGGCCTGGAGTGAAGGGGGAACTCCTGGAGGAATTGGAGTTGGCCACAATGGAAAATGCCCCTGAGGATTTTACTTGACACTGAAAACAATGGGCTGGGCAGCAGAGAGGGTACACTTAGTCCTTCCCCCAGAGGGTGTTAAAATATCAGGTAAAAAGAAACCTTGCTGTGCAAGTAAGGTCGGAAAGAAAATCACAGAAGCGTGGGAGAGAGAGTGAAAGTCAGGAGTCTCCAGCCAGCGGTTTGGGCGCGACCTCTACTTTACCTTGAGCTCCCAGGCTTTGGCACCACTACCACTTTGTCTTTCTAGCAGTGTCCTTCTGACCCCATTTTTCATATTGCAAAAGTCTCTTAATTTCAAAGACTATTGATTTCAATTTGGCCTCTCTGACTTAGCAGCCTAAAGACAACCCTGAAAACCAACCAGGAAAGCATAAAATAAGAGAACACGAGCCTCCCCACACAGCAGTGAAAAACCTGACAGTGACAGTGCAGTAACAGGCTCAGCTGGGCAGCTTTCAAATTAGGTCCTTTGTATCCATTATGTGCTACTACTTCCCCTGCCTCCTGTGTGCTCACCCGTCTGTGAGAAAGTCTGTGTCCTTACCTCCCGTCCTGAGGGAGAGAACACAGAGGTGCAGGAGAGAAATTTGTCTTCTCCAGATCTTTTCTGTGTGTGTATGTTCTGAGAAAACTTTACTAATGGACCCTGAAGTTTGAATTTCACATAATTTTCACAGGTTGTGAACTGTTACCCTTCTTAGGACTTCTTTCAACCATTAAAAAATGTGAAAGTCCTTCATAGTTCATGGGTCACACAAAAACAGATGACAGGCTGGGTTTGGATGGACCAGAGTTTGTGTCAACCTCTTAATTACATTGTTGCAAACACAGTTGAAGCCCACAGTGCCTTTTCCCAAATTGCATCTTCTGAAATGGGTGTCAATCATTCCTATTCATACCATTACCTTCTATTGTTTGTGTCTGTATCCCTAAACAGTGTATAATATTGATTTGCATATTTTGAACTTCATAGAAATGGTATCGTACTTTGGGTTCCCTTCTGCCTTGTCGCCCAGTACTTTGCGTGGCACTCTGTCCATGGTGCTGAGTGGAGCTGCAGTGCAGTCTTTTTCACTGCTGTATCGTTTTACAGGGTGTGACGATTCTGCCTATGTTATTCGTTCCTGTGCTAGTGAATGGGCACTTAGGTTGCTGCCTGCTAAAGTCCTTTCTTGACATGTCTCATCTCTTTTCACCTTCACCATGACCTTGTTAGATGTCCGGGTCTTAACTCTAGGACAAAGGACTGGGTTTCTCCTGGGTCTTCAGGCTCCCCCAGGACTCAGCAGCGACAGTCCATATAACATGCATGTGTGGCAATTTCTAAGGGTTTGAAAAATTCCTGTTTCTGACTCCTGCTTTAAAACAAGAACAAAAGGTAGCGTAAAGACCTTTCCACTTGCTCATACCTCCCCCTCCTTTGCCCCATGTGTTCTCAAGCAACACGGATGCTAGGATCATGCATTATATTCCTATTATTTGGCTGGCGCCACTGCACTACTTACAACAACTCTTGGAGGCAGGACCTATGATTATTTTCCTCACGTTAATTGTGAGGAAAATGAGGCTTACAGTGACTAAATATTTTTGCCATTGCCACAGGCTAAAATTTGAAGCCAGGTCTGGTTCACTGCAGACCTATTTATTATCCATTCATTTGAAAAGCATTGCTGGACATCTGTGCTAGGCCAGCTGCCCTTCTAGGCGTGAACGGAGGATAGTAAGGGATGTTGCAAAGGCCCGACTCTCATAGAGCTTAACCTTCTGGTTAGGGGAGACAGGTTATAAACAGATGCATAGTGCCAGGTGATGGTGTGTTCTAGGAAGCAAAACAAAGCAGAGTCTAGATAAAAAGTGACGGGGTGGGGCAGGGGCCGCTGTCAAAGAATCTCTGATAAGGTGGCATTTGGTGTTTCAGCCAAGTCCTTATGGAAGTAAGGGAAAGAGCTGGGTCTGCTGGGTGGAAGAGCATTGCAGACAGATGGAACATCACGTGTGAAGGATACGGAGTATGGGCGTGTTTGGCGTGGCTGAGGTGTAGCTGGAATATAGAGAAGACAGACAAACGTGTCATCTCCTTCTGTTTATTTCACTGTGGAAGGCAAGGATCATGTCTTATTGATCTTTATTGAGTATTTATCATGTTCCAAGTATGATATTCAGTGTCGAGTGTGATGAAAATAGAAAGTTAGTAAGTGAAGAAATAGTGGTTTGGATATACCCACGTGTCTCAGAGGCTGTCCCTTGAACTGACCCTCTGTCCTGGCATTCATCATATAACACATGAACACATCTAAGTAAATAGTGCACATCCCTCTCCCACAGAAAGCCCTGGAGAATACATGCTGTGTATTTTCTCCCACATGCACAAAACTGCTTTCATTTCTTCCTCCCTTCCTTCCCTCCCTCCCTCCTTTCCACTTGCATTCCTATTTTCTTTCTTTCCTACTATTTGTCCTTTTCCCTGTCTCTGTCTCTCCGTCTCCCACTCCTTTCTTTGTAAACTCAATTTGGAAAGTTACTGGAACAAACATGCTTCTCGGTTTTTCACGGCTGGGTGTGACCTTGCAGATAACTTCGTGTCTTTTCTTGGCGTAAACTGGAGTTCTAGTGTGACTTTCTCACAGAAGAGGTGACTGACATTCCCTAAGCCCGTCTCCCATCCTCTCTCATGCCCCCGTGCTCTGGCCCAGTGCTCTTGCTTTCTGGAGTGATGTCTCCCACCCTGTCACTGCTCCAAGCAACTTCCAGGCTTTTCTCAGCTCTTCCACGCAGCCTTCCCTGGGTGTCCCCACCCTCAGCCCTGCACAGGGAACTGTCCCTCTGTGACTTAGAGTCAATAGTAAAATAGTCTTTATATTCAGGTGTTCTATAGGCCATGAGGGCACAACAACTCTGTGTGATGCAAAGTAAAATAAATGCAGAGTCGCAGGAGAAGTCCTGACACAGAGTAAACCATCCGTGGAGAGGTTTGAAGGTCAGATGCCCCTCACCTGGGGACCCACAGAACCTGCACCTGCACTCCTCCTAGGATACACTCACCCCACTGCATCATCCTTGGTGAAGGACTTTCTTTATTTCTACTAAATTATTTTGCCCTCCTGTCCTCTCTCATGTCCCCATTTCCTAGCCCCATGCTTGGCAAAAAATGTGTAATTCCAGAACTTTCCCTGTGGTAATCATGGCCTCCTGAACGTCCAAAGGCTAACAATACAAGACGATACTTAGAAAGTTATACTGGGCCCAAATCAAGAGATTGCCTAGAAGAAAGCAATGCCACAAGCTTATCTTGCCAAAGGAGGACATTTGATCTAAGTTTATAATTTTCACAGAAACTTCTTGTCCTCAGTATAGTCTTTCAGGGGTCAAGGCTGGAGTCTCACTTTTGAAGATCTCAGTTTCTAACTGGTACGTGCCACAGAGTGCCCTAGACCCCTGATGGGAATGAAGTTTCTGTGAGCACAAGCTTGTTGATACATGTGTACACACACGTGTGTGTGTTTGTGTGTGTGTGTGAGTGTGTGTTGGGTGCAAATATGTAATAGGAATGTTCCAAACCAAATAATAGGACAGTAGAAAGAACAAGATAAAAATTTATATACAGATTATGGGCTTTAGAAACTGTTCTGCTTCAAAGTTGAAAATTAGCAGGGGATGGGAGAGAGCTTTAAAGTGTTCATGCTTGCCAGCCTAGTTTATGGTTTTATTTAAAATTCAGCTTTTACAATGTTCAAATATCACCCCTAAGTCTGGAGTTCTTTACCTGTAAAAAGTACCTTATTCTGGATTTTCTCCAAAGTTTAGAAGAGAAAAAGCATGGGGTCCATTCAGCACAGTTCCCGACTCAGAGGAGAGGTTGCTCTGGTTGTTTTGGAGGTTAATGCTGCTGTCACTATCAATGGAGCCATTGTGGGAAGGGAGAGGTCTGCCCAAGCCTCAGGAAAAACTCCACAGAAGGGCCCAGGAAGTATTTGGATAGGATCACAGGAAAGGAAAAGGCAGTTCAAACCAGGGGAGCTCTCTGAATGAACACAGGGTGTCAGCCAGGAATGCACGTGCTGTTTAAAAAGAGCGGAAGCCCCAGAGACACAGACTTCCCAGCAACATCACAGAGCTTTGTTCCCTTGGGCGAGAGTGAGAAGGGAAGAGGTTTCAGTGGGTAAAGGATGGTAAAGACCTTCGGATCTGAAAGTCAGTAGTCTGATTTTAACATCCTCCTTTGATCCTAAAATTCTAATAACCCACGTTTTATAGAGAAAAAGTCTGAAGCCTAGCTTGGTAAATGACCTTCTCAGAGTCACATAACACAAGAGAGAAAGAGCTCGGACCTAGCCCTTCACTCCAACGGGAGGGAGACCCTGCACAGCAATCTGGCTGCAGGCGGGCTGCCCTGTGTGCTGGGCACCAAGGTGACTTCTGTGTCATCTCACAGCCCTAGTTAGTTTCCAGTTCTGCCCCACCCACTACCTCACACTGCCTGCATAGAATATTTATTATCTATTAATTACACCGGGAGAATACTTTTCATGGTGTTTTAAAAAATTACTCAAAAAAATTAACCCAAACCAAAGCATGAATATAAAGGAAGCCTATTGTCTCAGGTAGAAATGTCTGTAGTGCTTCCCAGTTGGTTCCCTTGAGACACAGTGAGCAGTACTGGTGATGAAAGAGGGGGTGCTTCGATCACAGCCACAGCTCCCACTACGTGAGCACAGTCCAGCCAGACACAGGACTGAACACATTTCCCCACCGAGGTTTTAAGTCCTCATAACCGCTGGCAGGATGGCTCCTGTTTATTCCCATTTTACAGATTTGAGAAGTAAAGTGATTTGCTTAGGTTTACCAAGCTAAGCCTGCATTTAAACCCTCGTTCCCCTGCTCCAAGCCTGGCCTTTAAAAAGCAGCTTCCCTCCCTTAGAGCAGCGCAGGGGGCATGGGAATTGCATTATCCCAAGCACCAGCTGTTGCAGAGAGCGAGATGCTTAGAAAGACCCGCACAGTGTCCTAATTACCTGTGGCAAGGAAAACATCTGTGTGGGAAAAGTAATGAAATTAATTCTAAAGTCTAGCAGTTGCCTACATTAATTGATGTTAATTAATGCCAAATTACAAGATACTTCCTATGAAATTGCATCATAAACTCACCGGAATTGAATATGGAAAGAGTTCATCATGCTTAATGTTGTTACAGCGAGCCCCAAGGGGAATAAGAATGATTGGTCCCTCAATATGAAGTGCAGCCAGTTTCTTTCTGTTTCCATTAGGAGGGGAAGGAGAACAAACCAGGAGCAGTTTACCACAGGCAGGCCACTGGGAATTGATCAGTTCCCCTTCAGCTTGCAAATTTCACTTCGAACCTCTCCAGGAAAGACATGGTTTCAAGACCTCTTCCTGGGGCTTTTCTTGGGTCCATCGGTTGTACATTTTGTAATTCTCAGCTCAAGAAGGGCTCATTGCAGTTCTACCTCAGTATGTGGCACGGGGAGTGAAGAGAGATAGAACAAGCAAAGGAGTTAGAGACAGTTCTCTAATTCTTGCAAGCAGGATCCCACAAGCCCACCGTGACCCCTGGCCCCTTTCCCCGGCTGAGAGGTGCTGACCAAAGACCTGGCGCTGGTTGTCTGCCTCTCTCACATCTCTGCCTCTGCGCAAGTGTTGACATCACATGTATAACTTTTATTCATTTCCCCATGTAAACATACATATGTAGACATCTCTATATATACCACTTGCACAAAATCGTGTCCATATGCACATATTTTGGTAACCTACTTTTTAAAAACTTTTATTTGGGAATAAATTTAGATAAACAGAGAAGTTAGCAAGATAGCACAGCTTTACCCGGCTTCTCCTAATGTTAACGTCTTACACAACCATGTTCTCTTTCTCAAAGCTAAGAAATGAACATTGATACAGCATTATTAATTGGTAAGCTATTTTTATGATATAAAATGCATTAAGCATTTCTGTAATTCCTCATACATAGTCTAAAGGCAGAATTTTAGTAGCAAACTATGCATGTGCCACAGTCTATGTAGTTGTTCCTCAATTGTTGGCCTTTTTCTCTTATTTTTTTAAATTATAAACAACACTATGATGAATATCAGAGTAGATAAATCTTGGCACAGATCATTAATTATTTCTTCAAGTCGAATTCTCAGAAATGAACCCGAAAGGATGTTGATCCATATTGCCAAACGACCCTGCACAAAAATACAAACGTACAGGCTTTTTTTTTTTTTATTTTAAATCTAGGTATATCCATTTATACTTGGGAGCCAAAAAACATGCTTAACAAAAATTGGCCCCAACCAATTGGCTGCATTATTTCCACTATGCAACATAGTGGAAATAAACCAGACTTGGAGGCCAACCAACCCCGTCTGAAACCGCCTACTGCCATTTCTATAATCTCTTGGGGTTTCATTCTCTTTATCTGCAAAGTCAGTTGATAAATTATGCTCTATAGTATTGTGAAGATTAAATGTACCGCATAAGTGTGAACATGCTTCAGAGTACTTGGCACATAGATGTTCAACAAATATTAGTTTCCCTGTTCTTTTAATTTCTCCCCAGATCCCTCAGATTCATAATTTTTATATAGTTGAGTTACAAAAGTGAAAAGTCTATATTTTCCATCTTATTCTTGCTCAGGGACCTTTGAAGGGGAAGTTGAGGTCTTAAGAAAGAAACTATTAGACACCATTATAGATAAAACAAGCACTGTGTATTCATCAAGAAGTCCTCATGGGGTGGCAGTCTGAGAAATTCGAATGGAAGTTGTATTAGTAAATTGAAGCCTGAGACTTCCTAATTCTGAACCTTTGATTCAAATTGTTTTCATTCATTATCTCACATAACAAGAAGCACAGAGACAGGGCAGCCCTGGGTTCAGTATAATCAGTACCTCAATGATGTCATCAGGGAACAGGTCCCTTCCGCCTCTTCATCATACTCATTGTGTAAGTTTAACTCTAAGACTCCTCCATGCGCAAGAAGGCTAGAGCAGTCCCACACGTCATGTTGACTCAGCGTTGTATGGTAGCAGAAGAAGGTCTTCTGTGCTGTGCCTCCCTGTAGCCCCTTAAAAGATCTCTTTCACTTCTTATTTACTAGAACTGGTTTAAATGGCTTTCCCTAAAGCAAATGATGGCAAGTAGAGTGGGCATAGACTCAAGAGGATTATTCCCTGCACATCAGAGCTTCTGATTCACGTGGAAGAAAGATGAGCCACCAGGTCCAGTACTGGCTTTTCTGGCAAAGAGGCAGGGAGGAATGAGCATTGGATAGGTCACCGATAGTACCTGTCAAATTCAGTTTCCTTAAGGACAAACTGTGTGCCCCAAACTGATGTAATCACTGTGAAAAGAAGCAAAAGGGAAAATAGGAACACTATAGTTGATAGTAACAACTGACATTTGTACAACTTTGACTTTCAAAGCATTTAGCACATATATTATTTCAGTAAATCCTTAGAGCCAAACTACAGGATAGTTGCCATTGGCATCCTCATTTAATAGATGAAGGTAGCAAGACTCAGGAAGGTAATTTCCTTTGAATTATGCAGCTGTGACCACACCAGAACTCAAGCCCAGGACTCACAGATGCCAATCTCCATTTCTATGACCCTGAGTTGCCTTTTGAAAAACAGAAGTCAACTAAAGCTGTAGAAGGGTCTGATGGAGTGTGAAATTGTCAGGTACAGATTTTGTGTGGCATAGGGAGAACTGTTCTGGGAAGGGATGAATCCCAGAAATTCTCTTCAGGGAGAAAGATCATGAGTTATGCCCTAAAATGAAACTATAAGAATGTCTAAGAAAGGAGATAGGGAAGGGAGAGTAAAAGGCTTTTCTTCCGGTATGCTGGCCTCTCACCGACCATTGCGGCCTCTCCCGTTGCGGAGCGCAGGCTCAGCGGCCATGGCTTACTGGCCCAGCCGCTCCGCGGCATGCGGGATCCTCCCAGACCGGGGCACGAACCCGTGTCCCCTGCATCGGCAGGCGGACTCCCAACCACTGCGGCACCAGGGAAGCCTGAAAGGCTTTTCTTTAATTTCTCTTTGGAGGACTAGATGGGTTAAAATACTTGAGAGCTATCCCCATCACCACACATGGCAGCGTGATAAAGGAAGATTGTAGATAAAGCTCTCCTTCCCTCTCCTTAGAGCTTATCAGCAGCTACGTCAGCCATTGGTCAGTTGGAGCCCTAGCGGCACTCCTTGTAGAATACAGGTTTACCCAAGTTCTTCAGGAAAAGTAGTGCTAGGAATTTCCTTCAGGGAAGTCAATTAGTGAATCCTAATATCTAACTCAACATACGATTGCCTACCCCCCATTTCATGTAAATAATCATGTCCTGATTTCTTCACACATCTTTGATGTCCTAAAATTAAACTTACCCACTCATTAAGCACCCAAAAAAAGGTAAAATTACTTCCTTTTTCATTCAAAAAGATATATTCCAGTAAAGTGGTATGTTCCAAGGAATATTTATTTATTACGTTAGTACTATGTGCCTGGAACAGTATTAGAATCTGGAGGTCTAGGAGAAAACAACAAAGACAAAAGAGGTCTCTGTCTTCATGGAGCTTATATTCTAACAGGGAGAGGGGCAGAAATAAATCATGAGCAAGGTGACTTTAGATTGTGATAAATTCCATGAAGGGAATTAACAGGATGGAGTGTTATCGAAAGTAATCATGGAAAACCCTCAGAAGTAACAGTAAGCCGAAATCTAGACTTTTGTTGGGGAACAACCTGGGGAGAAGCAGTTTAGGCAGAGAGAATACAAATGTAAAGCCTCTTTAGTGGTAGAAAGTTTGGCCAAATTCCTGAACATATCGCAGTTTAGATTAGAAGAGTCACAGGGAGAGAAGAGACTAGCATGAGGGGCAGTTGAAGCAGTGGTGGTAGAGGGTTTGAATTTATTCTAAGTGCAAGGAGGCAAAAGGACTTTTAAGTGACATCTGATTCATAGAGAGGGCAGAATAGTTGGGGTTGAAAAAGTGACAGCCTCCCTCATACAATATACTTCCAGCAACAGGGATCAAATCTATTGAGTTGTTATTACTGATATGTTTATCACCTGCTGTAGTCTCAGGTGAGATGCAGGGTCTTAGTTTACTCACCTATAAAATGAGGGCAAAGTTTTTGAGTTGGGAATCTCCTCTCAATTCTGTTTTATTTCCAATTAGTAATAGAAGAAAAACCTTCATCTTCACATAGCACCTTATTGTTTATAACAACAGCACTTCTAGCGTGAGGTGATTGATGATTGCACATATGTGTGTGTTTCCCAGTTTATCAAAGGTCGAAGTGTGGAGGCGAAGCCTATAAATGAGAAAAAATAACTAAGAAGGCACAAGTATTATTGCCAGCTTTTGAAAATATTTTCATTTGGGTTTGGAAGGAAAAAATTTAATTAACAGGAATTTAATATTCTAGGATGACAAGAGTTGGTGGAGGTACTGGGAAATAGTGATGGTGGTGTTGACAGCAAGTGAGTAAAATAATACTGATAATACTTTTAACGACAATAGTGACAGTAATGTAGTGAATAGAGAATGTGAGGTTTGTGGAAAGGCTTGAAGACAGCAAGAGAAGTAGATGTCCACTCTGACTCTAACATGCTGTGTGTATATCACCCCACCCTCGTTTATTTCAGATTCACAATACCTGACCTGCGGAATGCAGAACTGCACAGAGGCCAGCAGAAACAAACCTTTCCCAGGCTACATTGACCCAGACTCTTTGATTGTCCAGGATGATTATGTGTTTGTTCAGGTATGAAAGATCCACTTCCATTGATTGTGTCAAAGACTTTTCCCTTCCCTGCTTCTGTCCCTAATGCAGCCCCTTTGCCCGCTTACACTCCCTGAAAAGCAATAAAGAAAGGAAAAAAAAGCATTATTATTATTATTTTTTAACATCTTTATTGGAGTATAATTGCTTTACAATGGTGTGTTAGTTTCTGCTATATAACAAAATGAATCAGCTATATGCGTACATATATCCCCATATCTCCCCCATCTTGCGTCTCCCTCCCTCCCACCCTCCCTATCCCACCCCTCTAGGTGGTCACAAAGCACCGAGCTGATCTCCCTGTGCTATGCGGCTGCTTCCCACTAGCTCTCAATTTTACATTTAGTGGTGTATATATGTCCATGCCACTCTCTCACTTCGTCCCAGCTTACCCTTTCCCCCCCACCACCAAGGCATTATTTTTTTAACAAAAAGAACATTACCAATTTGAAGCTTCTATACTAACAGAATAGTAATTCCTTCCTTGGGGTGGTGTCTGGAGGACTTGTCAATGTGGGGTGCCTGGAGGTGGTGAGAGGTAGAGCCGATAGGGCATGATCAGCCTCTGTTGTTTACAGGCACGACTGAGATCAGGGTCAAGAGAATTTAGATGAGATGCATTCAGACAGGTTTCTCACCTCCGCAAGAGTGGGAAACAGCTTGAGAAGCTGAGGGTTCAGGAGTGGTTAGAAGAGAGAAGGAACAAGAATGCTTTGTTTCTTTTCACATTTAAGGACAAATTTAGGCTTGTTTGGACAAAACATTTAAAAATTCCTTTACTGCTTTCCATGTTAAAATTGACAAAGGTACAATAGCTAAATAGTTTATATATATAAATAAATCTACAGTTTCACTGTGATTGAGACATTCTAGATACTAGTATGTTTACTTGGACAAGAAATCATAATTTAGAATATTTAATCCCATGTATTGGGAAGTAAATGTTCAAATTCCTTACTATCAGCCTATGTACTTTTAAAGTAGTTCACAGTTACACACACACACACACATGCACACTTCCTTTTCCTCTAGGAAAATGAATAATGAGCACTCTGATAACTTCAGCATCAAATTATCAAGTGACATTAAAATGGGAAATGGTTACCCATATTGGTTCTGTGTATAAATCGTTTCTCTATCAGTGTTGCTTCCAGGGACCTTTCCTGTTTTCTAGTAACAGTTTAAAATCCACATATATGACTCACAAATGAAAATCAATTGTGCATTTAGAGTTTTATATATTTTCTACCCAGGCCACTATGAACATATAACCCGACACTAGGACCAAGAGTTGGTCTGGCCACGTCATGGTGAATATAACTTTCTAGTCACATTTTTACGTGTCTGGTGAAAATTCACCCAGAGCATTTGTTGACATTCTGAGTATGCAAACTCCAGATGACTTCAAAGTCCAGATGTTTATATGGGTTAAGAGTAGCAACAGGAATTCATAGAAACTGAGAGTAAAAAGGTGGTTTTCAGGAACTGGGGGCTAGGGATATGGGGAGATGCCCGTCAAAGGGGGTACATGTCCAGCTATATGATGTATAAGTAATAAACAGCATTTTGGCTATACTGTATTATATACTTGAAAGTTGTTATGAGAATAGATCTGAAATTTTATCACACACATAGACACAAAATCTTAATTAAGTAAAAGGATGGAGGTGTTAACTAACCTTATATGAGGTAATCATTTCACAATATATGCATATCAAGTCATCATATTGTACACTTTAAACTTGCATGTGCTGCATGTCAATAATATCTCAATAAAGGTGGGGAAGAAAGAGTGGCTCCAAAGGAGAAAGAGAGTGGCAGTGCACTGCTCACAGCCTGCACCTCGTGGTGCTCAGCTGAGTTGGAGACCGCAGCGCTTCTCACCCTCCCTCAGACTCACAGGGTTCTTTGGGCTGTACATTCTGGGCAGACCTGGGGGAGGTAGCTCACCATTTGTTCTCTTCTGGGAGGTTGAGGTCTAGAATGATTTTGAACCACGATCCTGGCTTGGATTTTCGTCTAACACATCAGCAGCACTGCTGTGTGTGGGACATGCTCACAGCCAGCAGTGTGACTGCACAGAACCGGAATTCAGTGCCGAGATGGGGGCTCCCGTTCTGCCACCTTGTGACCTGGACCATTCCCTTCTCATCTGGCACAGGGACCTGTTTGTGTGGTCAAAGTCTTGGGGCTAGATGGCTGGGCTGCTGAGGGACACAGATCCAATATACCCTAAGGCTTGTATTATTAAAAAAAAAAAAATCGCTAAAAATGTCTCCTGACTTCTGCACCACAGGGCAAATTGAAGAATTGTATTTTTGTGCAGTGGGTTCACTTTGGGCCTCTGAAATCACATACACTGTCTAAGTTGTTTCTGAACTGAATGCCAATTCTTTACACTGGCCCACAATACTCACTTACGCTGTTGTGTTGGCAGCTACCCCCTTCCATTCAGGGGCTGTCCTTCTGTGACCTGTAGTAGTAGCTCTTCTTACACCCTTTATGTTTACGCTCCAGCTGACATCAGGAGGACGGCCACACTACTACGTTTCCTACCGAAGGAATGCGTTTGCCCAAATGAAGCTGCCCAAATATGCTTTGCCCAAGGTATGGCCTGAATCCGTTTCTCTATTTCAGTGTCTACTCTTTTTCCCCAAGGACTCTTTCAGTCTCTCGTAGTTATTTATTTCTTTTCATCCTCCATCTCTGTTTCTCAAGTTCACTTCTTTACTTTCCTTTTTGCCAACCTCCTTATCCTTCTTTCTCTCTCAGTGGTCCATCCCTCCCTCCCCCACCTCTCTCTTTCTCTCTCTAATTCTTTGGAATTCTTGCTGTAGGAGCATCTGAGTAAATTGATAACTGACGTGCTTTTGCTTTTCAAGTGGGATGTATTGGTTTTCTAGCAGGACAGAAACTATGCTTTGGATACACAGTATATCAGTGCAACAGGTATGATACATATATATATACATATACATATACATATACATATATATATATACATACATATATATTC
>NW_020185331.1:8949193-9005163 GCF_003031525.2 Neophocaena asiaeorientalis asiaeorientalis | reverse complement strand
ATTAAGGATGGAGAGGTGATGCAGCTATGTAGCATCCGACATTTGCTTTCTTTCCCGGTGGAACTTACGAGACTGGTTTTCTTTAGGGTTCGGAGACACAGCTAATTTTTTAGACTTTCCCAAAGACATACTCCTTTAAAAAGAGTGGCAGAAAAAAGTTAAAGACTCCCAACCGCTAACATCCCCAGACTCTCTCGCCACAAACACTGAAGAACTGCGTTAATATGGAGCGCCACCTAGTGGAAGTGAAACTGACTTGGGAGCTCAAAGCTGTGGATTTGAGGTCTTGCTGCCACTGTGATGTATTTTAAGTAGCCAGGAATTGTTAATGTATTGTGCCTTTTTTTTTTTCCTAGCAACAACCACTGACATGTGAGTGTTTTTATTTTTAAATTTTTTATTGAAGTATAGTTGATTTACAGTATTAGCTTCAGGTATACAACATAGTGAGTCAATATTTGTATAGATTACAAAATAGTGGTTATATTTTCCTGTGCTATGAAATATATCCTTGTTGCTTATTTATTTTATACATAATAGTTTATATCTCTTAATACCATACCTCTATCTAGCTGCTCCACCCTTCCCTTTGCCCACAGGTAACCACTGTTTGTTCTCTATATCTGTGAGTCTGTTTTTTTAATATACATTCGTTTTACTTTTTAGATTCCACATATAAGCTATAACATAGAGGATTTGTCTTTCTCTTTCTGACTTATTTCACTAAGCATAATACTCCCTAGGTCCATCCATGTTGTCACAAAAGGCAAGATTTCATTCTTTTTTATGGCTAATATTCCATCACACACACACACACACACATCTTCTTTATCCATTCATCTGCTAATGGGCACTTTGGTTGCCTCCATATCTTGGCAATTGTAAATAATACTGCTATGAACATTCAGGTGCATTTATCTTTTTGAATTAGTGTTTTTGTTTTCTTTGGCTATATACCCAGCAGTGGAATTGCTGGATCATATAGTAGTTCTATGTTTAGTTTTTTGAGGAAATGCCATATTGTTTTCAACAGTGACTGCACCAATTCACATTCCCACCAACAGTGTAGGAGGGTTCTCTTTTCTGTATATCCTCCCGAACATTTGTTATTTGTAGACTTTTTGATGATGGCCATTCTGACAGGTGTGCCTTGATCAATAGAACAAGGGAGACGTGTGTGGCTGTAAGAAGGGGACTGTGTAGGTTTAAATATAGCTCAGCTTTGAAACCTTTGGTTGAACAAAGAACATAAATAACTTCTTTTTCAATTGTGTTTTCATGACTCTTTGTCTTGTATTTTTATCCGTGACTTTGTAGTTTGCTATCTTGGACCAACATCAGCTACCTGCCCAGGGAATCAGTGATAGATATAGCACAAGGGCACTGCAGATCTCCTCTCCCAGGAGAGACAGTGGCTTCTCCAGGCAGAATTCTCGTCCTTGGCCATCACTCTGCCCCTAACCCTAGCATAGTGAAAAGTGAGCTGTAAACCTCAGCCCATTAGAGATAATAACACACATTAAATTACACTATTAACTGCAAAGAACTATTTCCATATTAGTAGTTATTTTTTTCAGCTGCTAAGAGATTAATGACAGTGGTAATTGCCCAGAACTATGTGCCTATGCCTGTGTATGTTTAAATGCTCCTTGCTCTTGATTTGGCTTAAAACATTTTCCAAAAGGACAAACACAGCATTGGATTTATGCCTTAGATGAGAATTGGGTAAAGTCAGTATGTGAAAGAAAAATTGAGTGCTGTTAAAATTACCCTTGATAATCTTTTAGGGAGATCCATGAGGGAGACGATCGTGTTACCTTGGTAAGTCCAGCAGAGCTGGTGGTGGTTTTGCTTTGTTTTGCTTTTGTTGTTTTGTTTTTTTTTCACTTGAGCACTGAAATAAATTGCTGTCTTTGACCAATAAATGAAGTAGTTGGCTTGCAAGATTTTCACCTTTAAAAACAAGAACATACTCAATGCAGTGAGATGTTTCTGTTCAAGAGACATCAGGAAACAGCAGTTTCAAGCCACTCATATCATGCTTACTCTTGGGAATATACTTTTTGAGTGGAATAAGTTTCAGCTAAACCAGATGCTTCTTGCTGCAGATTTGAGGCTAGAACTTGAATCTCCTGACTCCCAAACTGGCATTCCTTGTATTACACTTTTCTACTCTCTAAATAAATTAATAGATTCTGTTACTAAAAGGGAGCAGCACCCACCCCCCAAATTTTTATATACTGAGGAGCATCCAGAGAAAAAGTCCCATTGATCTGTGCAGCCTCAGAATGGTATTTTAAAACAAAGAAACCACTTGGCCCCTTGGCTGGAGTGTTGGGAAACACATACTGTGCGTTGCTTGTTCATAGCCATCGCGCCAATCACTGTTGACAGCTGCCCCCAGTGGCATCTTGCCAATCTGGAAGGAAGAGTTTTAGTCTGAGCCTGAATTGGCTGTCTGGCCCCTCCCACACTCTCCCAGATGAGCAGGTTCCATTAGTCAGCCTCATCTGAGGTCCAAGTGTAGAATGGGGTGATTAATTTAGCTTGTCCCCAGAAAAATCGGAACCACTACAGCGAATGAATGTACTATTTGGTCCAAGTGGGTGTTTATTATTTAAGGCAATGAGATGCCTCATTACAATCCCATTACACCTTCAAAGAGAAGCCCCAGGTTGGGTGGAGTGATCCTTGGCAAAGATGCATTATTTCAGGACCCTCTATCAAAGCAGGGCTGCTGCAGCTGGAAAGGAACAAAGCTTCATGCCCACCAAAGGAACTGAGACAAACCTGCACTTACATGCTCAAAATTTTTTAAATCATCCCCTGCCATTGTATCAACTCTTGAAAGACTGAGGTTACCCTGAGCTGTATTAAAAAAAATTAATATAATGGTAAAGATGACCAGAGAGGGAGGTGGGGAGATTTTAATATTGCTGTTACCATTAAGAGTGTGAGGCCCTCCAGACAGGGAGACCTAGTGACAGTTTTCCTCCCTTACCATACTTGGAGCTCATTCTGAGCTACTCAAGTGAGATAAATGAGGCAACACATATGAAAGTGCTTTGAGCATTTTGGAGGACAGATACTCTATAAAAGTAAGGTAATAGTAGTATTAGTATGGATCTGGTTGTCTGTGTTGGAGAAGATCGATGTGAACTGGGGTGTGGGTGATGAAAAGGCTGCTTGATTCACAGCGAGAGACCCTAATTCCAGACCTAGATCTGTCATTCCCCTGCTTTGAACCTTGGGCTGGTTTGTCAATTTCTCTCTTTTTTTAAAATACGGAGCTTAGATTCACAATAATATTTTCTCAAACTCATTACTCAATAAAATGCCCTTAGAGATGCTTCATGAAAATTTGGTTCTATGATCGTGAGTTTAAAAAAAGAAATAAACTCCATTCCATGCTCCTTGCCTAGAGACTAACAGAAGCTCGCTGATACGTTAAAGGCTCTAGGATGTCCTGTGAGCAAGAAAGCTGTATAGTTAGCATTAATCAAAACCTTTTACAAAAGGATCCATTCAAAAAAAAATCTATTAAGATCGAACAATAGTGGTGTCCTATGGAACAGATGTTGGGAAGTGCTCTAGAACATCTCAGAGTTCACTTCTTGGTCTAAAATTTTGTATCTCAGTATAAGCTTTCAACATAAAGTGCCATTTTGGGTGAAATAACATACTTTCCTGATATAGGCGCCTGTAGGCAAGAAGAGAAAGGAAAGATGGCATTTAAATATGTCAGACGTTTCAGTTACAATATTTAAGACCAACATAGTTTTATTTTATTTTTTATTTTTACATCTTTATTGGAGTATAATTGCTTTACAATGGTGTGTTAGTTTCTGCTTTATAACAAAGTGAATCAGTTATACATATACATATGTTCCCATATCTCTTCCTCTTGCATCTCCCTCCCTCCCACCCTCCCTATCCCATCCCTGCAGGCGGTCACAAAGCACCCAGCTGATCTCCCTGTGCTATGCGGCTGCTTCCCACTAGCTATCTACCTTACGTTTGGTAGCGTATATATGTCCATGCCTCTCTCTCGCTTTGTCACAGCTTACCCTTCCCCCTTCCCATATCCTCAAGGTTTTTAAACAGTCTCTTCAGTGTAATTAGATTATATATAGAGAGAGATCTGCCCTTGGCCCTTATCTAGCCATGGCCATTTAATCTGTTTTTGCTCTGTTACTAGTTCTCTAAGTGACTTTAAGTACTTGATGCATCTGTGTTTTGCATTCCACACTGACCAAGGAAAAGTTTGAGTGGGCTGCGGTAGTATGGATGATTTACTCTGGCCCCTAGGATTATTTAATGGGCCCAAAGGCACAGTTACGCAGGGACCAGGTTACTGCTGAAATATTTAAACTTGAATTCAGGGATGAAGCTACATCCTGCTAACAAGAAAGGAAACATGAATTGGGAGTAGTTGTTTAAGGGTTCTAAATGGTAGGGTAAGGACTTTGATCTTTGTCCTATAGGAAATGGGGAGCCATAGAAGGTTTGGCCCTCAGTGGATGAATGGCCTTTGGACTAGTTTCCACAGTTAATTCCCTCGATTAGAAAGAAACAAAACATTTGGATGAACCACTTTTTGTTAAGTGTATTAGTTAGCACCCTAATATTTGCAATGAACAGAAAGGCCAAATCAACCTTGCTTAATCAACAAAGGGGATTTAGGGTTTGCTTAACAGAAAATAGCTAGCATGTATGGAGCAGATGCTAACACCAGGCATTATGGTTAAATGCTTAACACTTACTAACTGATTCAATCCTCACAACTCCATGAAGGGCATACTGTTACCTCTGGTTTGCAGGTGGAACTCCTGAGGCACAAAGTTCCGTTCGCACAGCTGAATGACAGAGCCGGGATTTGAACTCAAGTAGTTTTATTTCAAAGACCATTCTTTTCATCATTTTGCTCTACTGTCCTCTCTAACTAAACAAGTTTACGGGTGGGCAGGCTCCTTAGATATCCACATTCAGAGACTCAAAGACTATCATAGAATTTGGACCATCTCTCTCCACCTTTTGAGCCTATTTTTCCAAGATTGGCTTATCCTCTGGCTCCAAGATATGTCTCCATCAGATCTAGACTTTATTTTTATTCCAACTGCTTACAAACTAACAGTAAAAAATAACTTTTCTCTCTCTCTCTAATAATTCCAGTCATTCTCGCATCACGTCTTACTGAGTTTGCCATCACTGATCCAAACACTGTCATCAGGAAAATGGAATTTTCTTAATGCTAGGCCTACAAGATCACTTCTGGTGCCGAGGGTGGGAGAAAGTAGCAAAGACTGAGCACAGGGAGGAAATTTGTCTGAGAAGCACGAGGATGTCTTTTCAAAGAACATCAAGCTACAGTTGCCAGAAAGAAATGTACATAGGCGCTGGGCTGATATAAGATATGGCCAACTTTTATACCAAACCTTAGTTTGCATTATCAACCAAATTGATTTCATGGGCAGGATTCATTTTGGGCCTCCCCACTTTTTCTATAAAAACGTTATCAAACTCCAGAGTATGGCAGTAAGGCCTGAGAAGGTGTCAGGAATACAAAACCCTTTGGATAAGGACTTCTTCCTTCCGGAATCTTATGCGTTCACTATGGTCAGTTTTCAAGAGGAATGAGAGACTTGTTCCTCTCAGTCCAAAGCAGAGTTGAAGCTGAATTGCTGATTGATTGATTGATTGAGAGAACGTGGGCATATATTACAATGGGAAATTTTGAAGTTAGGTAGAATTTTCCGGCCCTGGAGTTGTTGCCAAGGAAGATTGACAGACCTCCTGAATCTTTTCAAGGAGAGTGGATGATCCCTCTGGGAGGATCTGAGCCCTGAGCTACACAAAGGCCAAGAATCTTTCCAGGTTGTTCTTTTACCTTTAGCCTTATACATAATTCTGTTTTTGTTTTGCTTTTTGGTTTTTGAATGTGATACCAATGTGTACCACCTTGGGCGAGGGGGGGAAGGCTGCCGAGAGCAATGAGCGGGATCTCCTGGAGGAGACAGCAGGCCTTGGTCTGAGACATCAAGCCTTGGTCTATGTCAGCCTCTCCCTGAACACCCACTCCTCTGGAGTTCTGAATGGGGAGAGAAAGGATTTGGAATCCCCACCCCAGGGACATCTGCTCACTGCCTCCACATTATGTCTGCCTTGTTTCTATCTTCCAGGACAACCGGAGTCTGAAAACGTCATCATTTATGCAGACTGTTTTTCCCTGTTTTATTTAAGGTTGCCTGGGGAACTTCTCAGGGTACAGGTTTTGATAAGCTAAGTCCTTGGACACTCATTAACCTGAAGATTAGTGCTCTGGGGGTCTCAGGTGAACATTTTTCCTCCGGAACCTCTAGGGGTTGCTGAGCCTTAGGGAAGTGCTTCTTAAACATTAATGTGCATATTGATCACCCACGGATCTTATTAAAATACAGATTTCTATTCGACAGGTGAGGCCTGAGGTTCTAACAAACTTCCTGCCCCTGTATTTGCCCCATATGTGCCTTTTGAACATGTACTGTGTTTGTGCTTGGCAAATTTATCAGGATGCCTGATTCTCCAAACTCATACATATTTGAGAAATTATCCTTCAAATTATCTAATGAGGTAATTAAATTGTAACTGAGCTACCAAGCATCTCCCTGTCCTATTTTCTGATGACCTTACTGCCTAACCTCATAAATGACAAAGGAAATATGTGACCAACACTTAACTATTATGTCATAAATATGCTATAGGAAAATCTCTGTCCTCCCTCACAGTACCTATGAGCCTATTCTGGTATTCTTCATCAGGTTCCACTCTGTGGACGCGTGCCAGGTGCACTTATAAAACTCTTCTTCCTGTTTCCTTCCCTGCGTCTTTCCTCAGGACATGCATGTCATCAGCACCGATGAGAACCAAGTGTTCGCAGCGGTCCAAGAATGGAACCAAAACGACACATACAACCTCTACATCTCAGACACCCATGGTGTCTACTTCACTCTGGCCTTGGAGAATGTCCAGAGTAGCAGAGGCCCTGAGGGCAACGTCATGATCGACCTCTATGAGGTATGTCACGAGGCACGTGTGGTCCTGAGCCACTGCAGCGCTGGGACTGGCAGTTAAAGTTCCCAAGTTGGTCATTTCCTCGATCATTTTAATAACTAGTTCCTTATGTGGCCTCATTCCATGTGGGAGAGGGAGGCGGGGTTGCAGAACATTTTCATTGGTTAATTTGCAATCCACGAAACAGCTCTGGGAGGGATTCTTTTTTTTTTAATTTTTAAAAAAGATTTTATTTTTTAACATCTTTATTGGAGTATAATTGCTTTACAATGGTGTGTTAGTTTCTGCTTTATAACAAAGTGAATCAGTTATACATATACATATGTTCCTATATCTCTTCCCTCTTGCGTCTCCCTCCCTCCCACCCTCCCTATCCCACCCCTCTAGGTGGTCACAAGGCACTGAGCTGAGCTGATCTCCCTGTGCTATGCGGCTGCTTCCCACTAGCTAGCGGTTTTACATTTGGTAGTGTATATACGTCCATGCCACTCTCTCACTTTGTCCCAGCTTACCTTTCCCCGTCCCCATAAAACAAATACCGTATGCTAACACATATATATGGAATCTAAGAAAAAAAAAAGGTCATGAAGAACCTAGGGGTAAGATGGGAATAAAGACACAGACCTACTAGAGAATGGGAGGGATTCTTTGTTGACCAAGTCCATAGGCCATGAAGCCCCAGAGGGCTTGGAAAGTGTCTAGGGAAGCAGTCAAACAATTAAAGGGTTTGAATAAGAGTGAGCCTAGTGTGAAATTTGAAAATACTCTTGAGGGGCCAATAGGGTGTCAGGGGTGGAGCAAAGAGGCGATGGCAGTGCTCCCTTACATCTCTCTGAAGAAAGAACTAAGAGGATGTCTTTGCATTGCATCAGAAGACACTCCCTTGTCAAATTCTTTTCCCATTTAGGTCATTACAGAATACTGAGAGAGTTCCCTGTTCTATACAGTAGGTCCTCGTTGGTTATCCATTTTTAAGATAGCAGTTTGCACATGTCAATCCCAAACTCCCAATCTATCCCTCTTATATGTATAACTGAATCACTTTGCTGTACACCTGAAATTAACATAACATTGTTAATCAACTATACTCCAGTATAAAATAAAATTTAAAAAAATGATTACAGCCAAATATTGAAAAAAAAATAAGACACTCCCTTGTACTTGACGACCTTTCTGACTGCGTAACCTCTATTAGCTAATTGCCATCCTCTCAGAGGGCCGATGCGTGAGATAAGATCAATACGTCTTTCTTTTCCTAAAGAGGGGTGAAGAGGAGAAACAAAAAGCAGAGTTTACCAGATTTCCCTAAGGGAACTCTGACCCTTTGTTTCTCAGAATGACCAGCTTCAAAATAAAATCATATGTTGGATCAGTTAGCTTTTATGACAAACACCAACACTTTAATGGCCATTTAAAGCACAGTCAGGTGAAAAGAAAGCTGCTATTTGGGGATGGATTTTAGCCATTTGTCGGTCTTGTGCTGTGAAGGATTTATAATAGGATATAATGAGCCGTTATGAAACATATTCAGAATTTGGAAAGTGCAATCATACACTTATATTCTATCTGAAAAAGAATTATAAAACTTACTCAAATACGTTCAGTCATAATGATGTCATCATTTGGTGAAGGATAAGTTCAGAGAGTAGAGGTTGTTTGTGTAATGAGAAGTAAGGGAATCATATCCAGTATGTCAAAGAAAGAAACCAATTTCACTTAAGAAATTTAAACCTATTACTGGAATTCCTTTTAATGCTATCTATATACCTTCATCTTTAGAAGTTCTTGGGAATTTTCTTCTAGTATCTAAACTTCTCTGTGTGTATAAAGACATGTTAACAAACTGTATGCCCATTTCGGAGCTCAAGTATTTGTGATGGAAATTATGGTAGACTAGCATAGGACGTACTTTTTGTGTGTATATTTAGAAAAATACCCTGCAAATTTTTTATACATTCACAAGTTTCTTCCACTTCATTTCCTGCCCATGTTCCAGATAAATATAGTATCATATATCTCAGCCTCAAACTGAACATGTATTCTGGAAAACATTTATATATTCTGGTGATTTACTTTCAAATTCATGTAGGGTAAAATTCTGATTTAGGGTGTACATTTTAGAGTCAGGCTGGCTGGGTTTAAATGCTGGCCATGCCACGTGTATATATTCTTGAGATAAATCCAACAACTTCTGAGCCTCAGTTTTCTTGTTTAAAACAAGGGAATAAACATGGTACCTCCTTGATAGGATTTCTCTGAAGATGAAAATAAGCTAATCTTCTTAAAGTACCATGAGCAGTGCCTGAAATGCAATACTCAACAAATTATAGATAGTATCATTGATATTATGTTCCAGTGAGTTTCAGCCCCAGAACAATGTTCTGGTCTTAAAATCTACCCACATCGTTTAAATGTCCAAAGTATTTCCACCATTTTGGATCTCTGCTTCTTTCCATATTGTAATTAGCAGGGCCATATGACATCCTTTATCACCAAAGCTGTCTTCTTATAAACAAATGTAAATTGCAACATTTCTTTCCTCTTTTGTAAATGTGTTATAAACATTTAAACTTTGCGTGTGTTTTTCTGAAATACCGTATGTTTTCTTGCCTTGATCCAGCATTTACAGTGGAAGTATCTTGCTCTGAGAGTACGAAGTCTAATCAGCTGTCCCACATTAATCACCCAGTTTGCTTCCCTGGTCTCGGCTCTGTCCCTGCTCTCCTGAAAACATTTGATTTTCAGGTTGCATTTTTCCTTCCTGATTATCTTCTCCCCTCTTTTCAAGTCAGTGTGGAATAATTTCTCTGGATAATTTTTTTTTTCTGCCAAAATAGAGACCATTTAAATTTGTCCCTTGCTTATGGAAAAGATGACAAATTTGAACAAGAATGACTTTGTCATTTCCTGTTATTTGCAACTGTTTTCATGAATGGTTTTCTGAAATCAAAAATAACTAACAGGGACTGAGAAGAGGAAATAGAATGACCTCTGGACACGACAAACCATTTTTTGGTAATCTTTATGTTTTCCCTTTGTGTGTCTCTTGAGGTTGACTATCTGTTGGGAAACTGCTGGCTCTTATTATCATCACTTTGAACAGCGGTGTAACTACATTATGTAAAGGTGTCCTGCATCCTGGGGCCGGGGAAGAAGAGTCTTTGTTTTATTAGCCTGGCAGTTCACAGCAACTTGAATTGAAATTGATGTGATCAGAATGGCAGTGCCATATCTGCTGATGACCTAGGTAGAAAGAATATTGGCTGACACAGAACCTGGCACAAATGTTCCTTAAATCTGATTGTTCTGCCTAGCAGGAAGCTGAAAGCCATCCAGCCTGAATTTCCCAGTAGAATTGCAATGAATGATGAGTGGTTAGAGATAAGTGAAAAGTAAGAAAATCTATAGATGAATTAATAAGGAGGAGAGATGAGCAGTACGCAAGGTGAGGGTGACAGAGTATACATAGAGTTCACATCTGCTCACATATGGGGGTGACTGAGAAGGATGGCATGCATCCTTTGCTTCTACATGCCAACTGCCTGCTGTTCTTATGTGCTCTTTATACTGTCTTAGCAGAGGCGAACCGTGTAACGTATGGCTGTATGAGTCTGTGTATCGAGCATGTGTATTGTTGGGGAGTCTTTGTGGGAAATGCAGGGGGAGGCACAGTTCTCATTAAAGTCAATCATCTTATTCACTAACTCCTTGCAACCTTGCGACAAGTGTGGTTCTCTCTACGTTAGAACTGGATGTGTCTATGTGATGAGGTAGGGAAACGTTGGGGACAAGGTGTTGGAGGCCCGTCTTACATGATTTAGTTATTGAAATACCAGAAGTTCCCCTCAGTGTGAGTTGACCATTGGCCATGGACCCCATTCAAAAGAGTCGAGACACGTGAGCCAGGGAGGTAGGCTGCAGAGAAAAAAATGCTAGAGAGTGATTTTTGTTGCTGCAAGATCATACTAAGTAGATGATATTTGGGGTACCATTGTGTGCCAGGCACTTTATAAAGAACCTTATAATTATCCCATTCAGTCTGTACGTTCACTTTATGACACAGGGTCTATAATCACACCCATTTATAGGAAAATGGAGTCAGAGAGAATGCGATCATGTTTATAAGATTACAGAGCTAGTAAGTGGCAGAATTAGGATCTGAACCCTAATATGCAAACTCTTAGCTAGAAACCATTATGTGTGTCCAGAAAGATCAGTATTTAGGCTTGTATTTGATTGTGGCCGAGTAATAACCCTAAGATAGAAGCACACTAAAGAGCGGGATAAATAGTATTAGACTTGACCTAGCTATAGAGGAAACCAGACCGGAAGAAGAAAATGGTCTGAGGAAAAGCCAGCATAAACAGGATCAGCAGATGATTGCTGTGGACCTCTTCGCCATCTTCTGAACCAAGTCCTGAGCCTGCAGTTATAGGTGAATGCAGGCTGTGTTATCCAGTGGCTCCCAGTTTTGTCTGGTGGATATATTTGTGCAAGAGAATCCTAGAAATGAGTGTCCCAAAATTCTGTCATTCCTGAATAGCATAAATTCTCCAGTGGCACCATGTGGGATGGGTCACAGAAGACAGCGTGCCTGATGGTGGCCGGAGCAAAAGAGATGTGCTGAGAGTGTCTGAGATGTGTGATTCCTAGTGTACTCCTCTGGTGTGGGTGATGAGAGTGGGTCTGACAGCTTCGGACAATATCCTCCCTCGTCTTGGAAGGAGGTATCAATTAATGATGATGAAGAGCCCTTTGGCTTAATGGACAACGACAGTTCACCCCAGCCAAGCGAAAGGGCTGTGTTGGGAATGAAGTCACCTGGTGACAAATTCAGAATGCACAGAATGTATGAGTGAGGCACAGTGAGCTGCATGAAAGACGCAACCAATGACTGATGCATGTTCTGTTACACACATAATGTCTTCTGTACATTATGAATACCTTCTCTTTAAAACGGAAAGCTCCATAGTTCTGATGATGTAGCTTACACCTTGATTCTTGAGAAAAGACTACCTCTTACAATCCAGCATAAGAGATAGGGAGGAAAAATGCTCTCCCACCCAGGACGTAGTTATTACAGGATATAGAATATACCATCTAATTATTCAAGGCTACTCTTTCCCTGGGTAGGTGATGCTGCCTGACCAAGGCCACAGGGAAGGAAAGAACACTTAGACATTTTTGGCAATGGGTTCCCTGATGTCAGAGGCACCCCTGACCCCTGATGAGTATGTATCTCTCCTGGCTGGGATCCTCTCTTTAGAACAGAAACATATCCTATCTCCAAAGCCCAAAGAAATCATCGTGATGAATATGTTCTCTTTCTTGCCATTGTTGTTGATTCATATTTTCATTCTCTTCAAATTTTGACACTTCAGATTCGTAATTAAAGTCTGAGACAGAGAGGGTGGGAGGAATCAGCTCCCAATCAGCATCGGAGGCAGAAAGAAGCAAAAACCCCTGTGTAAGATCTTCCCAACTTAACCTCTGTGCAGAACATATGGAAGATCAGGACTGGAGAGTACCCTCTAGAGGTGAATATTAAAAAACAAAGAAGATATCTGGGGTTCATTCTTTAAATCACCAAAGAGATCCAAGTCTCAGCACCTAGCACATTCTGACTCTTAAAAAAAAAACCCTGCTGCATGACTGTAAAGTTACTTAGACATTCTAGGTGCTATATTTCCAGTGCTTAGAATGCATGATAAGTCACAGGTATTCAAAAAATATTAATTGAACAACTATTGAGTACATGTACTAAAGAATGAATGAAAGGCAACTTCCTATAATGTCCATATATGATATTTCTCTCAGGAAGCTCTAGGATGAGAAAGAAGTTTGAAGAACTAGTACTGCCAAAGGGTTAAGTGCTTGGGCTCTGAGATAGACAGACTGGTGTGGAGTCCATTGCTAAGGTTCTCCAGGGAATGACCTTAGGCAAGGGACTGACGCCATCCAGACTTTGGTTCTTGCATGTGTGAAATGAGGATGTATCGAGTCTACCACTTAGATTGATGTGCTTAGGCTTGCAAAGCCTTTCATGTAGTGTCTGACATTTCTTAAATACTCAATAAGTTTGGGGCACTATTAATGTTGTTCAGTCTTCTAATGCAGAATTCTACCTATTTCATTAAAAACGAAGAAAAAGGACTTCTTGGACAAAGTGACTTTTCAGTTATTAATTTTAATGAGGGAATATGGTGGATTGAATGATAAATCAGAAGTTATACTCAAGTGGGAGACAGTGATGTGAGAGATGACAAGAGAATCTATGAAGAATTAACGTGTGGTATGGAGTGTTAGGAGTGCGAGAGACGCTTCCAGGAAGACTGATGCCCTCGAGAAGCTTACCTGGTTGTTGAGAGCAAAGATGTAGGTACCATCTATACAAATTGGAGGACAGAGAAGAAGAGCTGGGGACAGTCAGGATGAAAAAGAGGTCCTGGTTTCTGGAGAAAGGCTTACTGAGCTGGGCCTTGAAGGATAGACAGGGAGAGGCATGTTGGGATGCTGTCTAAGAGAGTAGGAAACGATCAAAGAAAGTAAGAGGAGAGAAGGGAAGGTAGCATTTTGAGGCTATCACCCTGGGGAATGGTCAGTGTACTGTTGTACTTTGTGTTGGCTTGAGGTTTGAGCTGTAACACTTCATATTTAAAAATCTAATCAAAATGTTATTTTGGCTTATATGATATTAGAGAATAAGAAATAATTACTAATACCTTTGAAACTTCTGGTATCAAATTCCCCCGTATGAGATGCAAAGAAAGAAAAGTGGCTTCTTAACACACTCGGCATCTTGGTGCAGAATTCAGAAAGGTAGAAAAGCTAATAACAGCTCTTTCCCTGAAGGGAGACAAACTTCCAACCGTGAGATGTGTCATCCTCATAGGAATATGTTCCTTAGAACTCTGTGTCTATGTGAAGGCATGTCTTCCAGTAGGAATAGTAGTTTTCCTCCCACCCCCCGCCCCATCCCACTACGGTCCCGCCCCAGTCTACATGCTGTGGATGCAGAGGGAAGTTGTCTGGCAACAGAAACATGTCCCTCATCCTCAGCAGAAGCCCAGACCTTACACACACACACACACATATTAATACACATATACATACATGTACACACAAGTACACATGCACACACATTCCACATTTTGGGCACTGATACTGCTCCCTTGGTATGCAAAGTTCTACAGTAAGAGGGTAGAGGTTCTAGAGACATATGATGAGACCTCACAATAGGCAAGCACCGAGACACATAGACAGATAGACTTCTCAGGCTCAGGGAAAAGGAACCTTGAATGGCACAAAGCCCTAAGAGCAAGCAGGGGTGACCATCTTTGCAGACCAGGCCAAAGAAGCCAAAACAAATAAGTAATAGATAGATAGATAGATAGATAGACACCTCAAGTGGGATTTTCACAGGTTAAGTGCCTTGGCAACAAGAGGAAAATAAGAAGACACTCTCTAGCTCTGTACCCTATTGTGACACATTCCCTCAGCTTTGCCAAGTTTCTATTCCTCAAGATAAACCTGAAGCCCAGGCTGCCAGAGATGAATTTCAAAGCATAGGCTGTCTGCTCAAGTGGCATTTGATAATGCCATGCAGTCGGGGGCCAATAAATTCACCGCTTCTGCAGATCAAATGCACCAGCTTCCTTTTTTTAAAAAAATAATAAATTTATTTATTTATTTTTGGTTGAGTTGGGTCTTCATTGCTGCGTGTGGGCTTTCTCTAGTTGCGGCGAGCGGAGGCTACTCTTCATTGCAGTGCACAGTTTTCTCACTGTGGTGGCTTCTCTTGTTGTGGAGCACAGACTGTAGGCACACAGGCTTCAGTAGTTGTGGCACGCGGGCTTCACTAGTTGTGGCATGAGGGCTCAGTAGTTGTGGCTCGTGGGCTCTAGAGCGCAGGCTCAGTAGTTGTGGCACATGGGCTTAGTTGCTTCGCAGCTTGTGGGATCTTCCCGGACCAGGGATCGAACCCGTGTTCCCTGCATTGGCAGGTGGATTCTTAACCACTGTGCCACCAGGGAAGTCCCAAATGCACCAGCTCCTAAACACGCACAGCCCTGCTCTGACACCTGTGCCAAAAGAGAGACAGGGCAGGGAGGGAAATGGGGAAGGGAACTACTGGGATGGGTCATCTTTTTATCCATTCTCTACGTCTTGTAAACTTCTAGAGTGTTGCATGGTTATGACAGTGTCATTTCTCTTGTTTGGGACTGCTGTGGAGGGAAGACAGGTATGACTGCAGGAAAATTCTGATTTGTGAAATTGAATCTTTAAAGAATTGGCAGTTTAGTCATTTAAATATGTAACAGCCTCTCGAACATATGCGAAACCAGCATGAGCTTCCCTGGTGCGTAGTCCTTATGGAGCCGAAATAGTGAATAACTATCAATAAATATTATTTGTAATTAACGTATCGTTATTGGGAGGTAGAGTACTTCTGGAAATTTACATCTTCCACATTCATGGGGGATCCACAATGCATAAGAAAGTGTTCTGGCTACTGTTACTGGCCCCAAATGAAGCTTGTTTTCCTAAGTAGTTCACAGTATTCCGCCCAGAAACTCGTTTATACCATTTATTTGCTTAACAGATTTGTTGTTCCAAAGGAGTACAAAGTTGGATCAACTCTAAATGATCCCAGATGCCAAAACAGCAGGTACAAACTAATGAGGTTTGTGTCAAAAGCAAAGGCAAAATGTGCATGTTCTACTGATCGAAGCCCAGCCTCTTTGAATCGACAGAGCTGTATTTGTTGAAAGAATGTTGGAAGTCCAACAGATTTGGGTGTGAACCCCGACTCTCTGTTATCTTAAGCAATTAAATTTTCCTTATGCCTTGGGTTCCTCGTCTATAGAATCGGGATAATAGCTGTTATGCAGGTCTATAGTGAATATTGGAGGTTTTACATATAAAGTACTAGGTATAGTGGTTCATATGTGACAAGGACTGATACCGTGGTTTCATCCTTCTGCTTAAAAATTTTCATATTATAATATAAAGGGGCCGAGTTAAGTTAAATGGGTTCAAATATGCTTGCTAGCTTATTCACTTACTCTGTCTGTGCTCCAGAAAGACACTTAATCTAAGTTTCCGTTCCCTCATCCTCAAATGAGGCTGATGGTAACTATATCTCCTGGCTTTTGTGAGCATTAAATAGGATAACCTTTGCATAGTGTTGAAATGCACTTGTCAACACGTTTCAGACCCTTTTTTCACTGCCCTCAAGTTTTCCTGGGTTGTCATAATTTCAAGCAGAGTCAAATATATATAAATATGTTTCTTAAGTTCTAAAACGCATGAAAAACACGACACAATTAATGATTCGCTACTGCACAGTTTGGCAACTTCTCAATTGTTACCTCTTTCCTAAGGTATAAACAAGAGAGAAGGCAATCATATTTTCAGAGCCAAATAATTAATAAGGACTGTTTATAGTAGGAACAATAGTGTTATAGAAGTGGAGGAGGGATTATTTGACAATTTAGGGAAACCACTGCTTCTTTAAGTTTAAAAGCTGTTCTCTTTTGCTCAATGTATTTTGGTAGCTTAATAGAGAGATCTTTTACAGAAAAAGAAGAGTAACAGTAATTGGATCCTGAGTTTTAACTGACCTCTTTTAATTGCCCAAGGCTGTAGGTAGTGCAGTGATTTAGTCATTAAGGGCAGGGGCTGTGAAGCCACAGAGCTCTGGGTTAATATCTCTGATGCACCACTTACTATCTGTATAACATTAGGCATTGTGACCTTGGGCAAGTCACTTTACCTGAGTGAGTCTTAGTTTCCTCATTTGTGAAACAGAGTAAGTGAGACTTATCCAAAAGAACCATTACAAGAATTAAGTGAGATAGAGTATTTAAGACTACGAGTGCTGTGCCTAAAATAAAAGTAACCCCCATTTATTTATCATTTGTCAAGAACAGAACCAACAGCATTAGAGTTTATCTGTAGGCAACAGTAAGCTACTACCAACCTACCTTAGGGGAGATAAGAAGCCTCTATCAAATTTGCATTAAGACCTCATACCACAAGGGGCACGGGTCTGTTGTCTTCTGTCCCAGGGGGTCATTATACACAAGCATGACCCTCACCCTCTTTCCTCCAAGACAAGTGCTCACGGCTGAATTTCACAGTCTTCTTTTTTTTTTTTAAGTAAAACAAATAGATTTCTTCTTAAATTGATGTATTTTTCAGCCATGTCAATTTTTCCCAGGTAGCAGGGATAAAGGGAATGTTCTTGGCTAACAAGAAGATTGACAACCAAGTGAAGACTTTCATCACGTACAACAAAGGCAGAGACTGGCATTTGCTGCAGGCCCCGGACACGGACCTAAGGGGGGACCCTGTGCACTGCTTGCTGGTGAGTCTCCGTATTGGGGCAAAATGTCCCACACGGTGAGGGCCGGAGATGGAGGTTCGATAAGCAGAGGAACATATCTCCAGGGCTTCTTGCTCAGCTGATGAACAGAAGGGGACAGGGAAGGGTGTGAAGGCAGTGTGTAGAAAAGAAGCATAGCTCTGCCTCTTGTGATTGGACCAAAGTGATAAGAGAACATGAGTAAGTTTCTTGCTCATTTTAAGGATGTTCAGTTGATGCCCAGTTTCTGATGAGGACCTCATATTGTAGTTTAAGGGAAAGTATGATAGTTTCCATCTATGATGGGGAAACATACCCTTACTTTCCTGGGAATAACCTGTTTTGGATCTAATGATACATAAATTCAGCTGTAGAATTGATGAACTGAATGCAGAATTGTGTAGATGTGATTTCCAGTAGAGATGTTTATTCGTATTTTCAGAGGAATTTATGCCTCAAACCAAGGTAAGAACCACTGATTTAAATCCTTAATTAGTACTCTTTATAATATGTTCCATTCATTTACGTCATTGTATAAAGTTGGTGTTGGTAAACCATGGCCTGTGGGGCAAATCGGGCCCACTGCTTGCTTCTTTAAATAAAGTTTTATTGGAATGTAGTCATGCTTATTCATTTATATATTGTCTATGGCTGCTTTTGCTCTACAATGGCAGACTTGAGTAGTCATGACAGGAACTGTACGGTCCACCAATAAGATATTTATTATCTGGCCCTTAAAAACAAAAGTTTGTTGACCCCTGCTTTGAAGTATGGCTTTTTAAAAATTGTCTAACATCTGGGCAATAGGTAGATCAGATCAATGTATTTGTGTATTTGATTATATGATGGTATCCAAGAGAGGGATCAAAAATGGGTCTTGCCTTCAAGGAGTTTGCTGTCTACCTGAGGGGGAATAGATTAATGAGTGAAAGATTATAAGGTCACATCTCACTCCTCTTAGTAGTTCTGGGGCCTGCCCTGTACTTGACACATGAATAGTTACGAGTGAATGAAGAAGGAAGGGAAGAAGAGATTACTTGTAAAACAAAGAATCATTAAATGCTAATTTCTAGAAAACAATTCCAAAGTTGTATTTAAATGCCTGAAAAGGAGAGACCAGTCTGTAAAGCTAGAGGAGACACCTCTTAGTTTTAGTAAGAAGGGCTTGATTTATATCAATACTCCCACCCGTCATGCAATCTCAACTTTAATGCTTTGCACACTCAGCGTGCTTCCTTCTGTCCCATGAAGTCTGAGCAGTCATTTTGCAGGTGCATCTCCTACAGCTGTAGGCGGGTCACCCTCCCAGTCGAGAAGATGCCAGCAGCCATAGCTTGACCTTATTAGTTGCAGAAGATATCGCAGTTGTCACCACGCATCAGGGGAAGCAGTTTGAAATTCAGCCTCCCACTCAGCTTCTGTCCTTATTACTGGCAACTTACGGAGGTGGAGTGTGGGGGAAAGCCATTTGTTAGAGTAAGTACACAAATCCAGTTGCAGAGTAAGTAAATGTAACCGTCACTTACTGAATGCCTACTCTATACAAGACATGCTTCAGTAGCCTTTTAAAGACATGCCCACCTTCCTCCTTCAGCAGTTCCACACCGGAGCAATGTGGTATTTTAGCCAAAGATGCATGAGATGCACCAGTGTCTTAACGTGGTCCTCCATCCCATCATGTGTTTTGGTGATTGAACGTCCGTGAGCGAGAATTAACCATATCACCTGAAGAGGCTTTCCTGGGTGCTCTGGCATCATAAATGGACCATTAGAAATGCCTCTTACACAGAGCACCTTGGGAGGTGTTCTTGGCTCCACCCCCAGCCCAGCGTTAGGAAGTCTTGCTGCTGTACCTCTGAATTATAAATGCGGTATCAGCTCACGTCCCCATCTCGGCTGGGACCATCCTAATATAAGCCACCATCATTCTTCCCTTCCCCCTTCCTTCATGGGAACAGTGACAGGCTGGTCCTCCTGTCTCTACCTGGCAATCTCGTCTCTCCATAGCAGCCAGTGCAACCTTTTTTTTAATCCAACTTTACTGAGTTGAAACATGCATACATAAAAAGTACGCATTTTTAAGAGTTCAGTGATAAATCTTGACAAATGTATAGACCCGTTACCACAGTCAAGACAGAACATTTTCATCACCCTAAAACATTGCTTTGTGCCTCTTCACAGGCACTATCCACACCCTTGGCCCCTAGACAGCCTCTGATCTGCTTTCTTTCATGAGAGGTTAGATTGCTCTTTTCTAAAATTTTATGTAAATGGTATCAACCTGAGCTTTAAAAATCAGAGCATGTCCCTCCTACACTTAACCTTCTAATGACTTTCTAATTCAGGTGGAATGAAATTCAGATACTTAACATGGCCTGCAAGATTCCACAAGGTCTGGCCCCTGTCTGTTTCTCCTGCCTGGTCTCCAGACTTTCCTTCCTTCCTTCCGTATAGGCCACAGTGGGGGAGAAGGGCGCACCTTTCCATACCATTAGCTCACCGCCCTCGTTTGTGTCCCAGGCTCTGCCTTTGCTGTTATATCTCTTAAAATGCCCCTCTCCTAGTGTGTTTTTTTCTTGGCATTCAGACCTTTGCTTGATTACCTTCATCTCGGAGAGCTTCCTCGAGCATTCTCTGAAGTTGCACTTGGTCCAGTCTTTTTTATTCGTGACCTTCCTCACTCTTAAATCAGCACATGCATTTGGTGACTTGCTTGTCCACCTTCCCCCATGCACTGTGAGCTCCATGAGCATAGGGACTGTGGCTGTCTTTTTGGTCATTCCAAAGAACTAGCTCAAGAATCATACTTGACACATGGTAGGTGCTCAACACATCTATTGTTGAGGGTGTTGTCTTCGAAGCAGACACGCCAGGGATAATAGACGTTTGAGTTTCATATTTGGACTTTAGTGGGAGCCTTTCCTTGCCATTAATAGTCACACTGAAAGATTTGTCATAATACCCACCTTCTGAAGCTCATGGGCATCAGTTGACCCCAAAGTTGACCAAATCAGTAGAGGCTCGTTAGGATTGAGGAAAGAGGAATTAATGAGACATGGATGTATGGTACCCGAGAGTCTTTTGACCTTCCTCCCCCATTAACCCTGTTGTTTAATGTAGTTTTAATCTGAGCTTTAGAAAACAGCAGTAGGGTGAGGAGAGGAAAAATGAAAGAAGGAAGGGGAAACCACAATAAATTTATAAAACTCTGCCAAGGCACACAATAGGAAAGAAAATCTTTGAGCTCCAGGAGACCCAGACTGTTAAAACCTTCCTCAGGCTTGGGAGCTGGTAGCAGAGAGGAGACAAAAAGTGATTTTTAGATTGTGAATACTTGGAAAGTGACAGTGTCACCGAAAGCACAGCCTAGTGATTAGAAAAGAGATTTTTTTTGCCAGCAGGGCTATTACAAATGTGGAACAAGTTCAGAATTGCAGCCCCAAATGGAATGTTCCTGGTAAAATGTATTCTATAGAAATAAGACATCCAGGGTAATTTGAGGCTGTATTGTTAGGACTTTTAGAGTGATTGCCTGGAGGGTTCAGCAGGGATTTCTTTCCTCTGAAGACTGCATTGTACAATTAGATGGGGTGTTACAGGCCATGGTCCACCTGACTCCAGAACCTCAGGCTTGGGCTCCCAAGAGGCGAGATGTGAGCTGAGCCTGTGACAAATCTTCAGGCCCTGAGGGAAAGCATAGTGTTTCATGGAGAGAGGCCGTGACTTCTTCGTGGATTCATTCAGTAGTTTCCTACTGGAGCTAAGCAGCCAGCTACCCCAGGGGACTCTCGATTCTGCTTCCCCCGCCTTTGTACTGGCTGTGACTCTCCACGTTCTGCTGAATTGGAGCAGTGCCGAATGCCCCATACCCAGCCAACTGGCCCAGAGACCTCCCTCTACTTTGCCATTGACTCCTTACTAAAAATCAAATGGATTCCAACTCAGGATCAGAAACTGCACAAATGTGTGTGTAGGATGTGGATTTGAGGAATACTTTTTGGGAGCCTACCTGCTGCCTTATTTGTGAAAGCTCTAAGCTGGCTTTTCAGTACAGTCTTCAGATTAGGAGCCTTCGGGTTAAAGGTACCATGAAGATGAGATGTCAAGGCTATTAATTCAGAGATTAGGGGTAAAGAGGAAGTGAAATGAGAAGCTGGTTGACTCTCAGATACGGAACAGTGTTTTAGGTTGATTGATTTCATGGCGGGGGAATGTCTTGCATCATTTAGTACTTCTCCACTGGCCACTCACAGTGCTAGGAAGACAGCAGCTCAGCTCGTTCATGGATCAGTTGAATTCAACAGGCATTTACTGAACACCTGCAAGGGCCAGAAGATTTTGTTGGTTAAAATAAGAAATAAAAGAATAAGGCAGAAGAAAGGTAATTGGAGCCTAGAGGTCCACGATGGGCTTTGAGAGTTTGTGAACTCCCTGAATTTGAATGCAAAGCTCTGTGTGTGTGCTTCCTTTGTGTGCTTTTTCTTGGGAGAGAGTTCTCAATTTGCATCAGATTCTCAAACTCCGTACTTGACCCCGAAAAGATTAAAGACTAAGGATCTAGTTGCTCCGAGTATTGACCAGCTGATGATAATCGCATGCCCCTGGACGATGCGTGAGTCAGGACAGCAGGCAGCTTCCAAACATGTATGCTGGTCCCTCCATTCTTGGTAGGTCAGCTTTTAGGTCATGGTGGTTTCAGTGTACAGTTCTGTATGTTTTTAATATGAAAAGTCAAGGGAAATAGAGAAAGGTCTTTGGGATAAGCTGTGTTTTAACTCATACTGAATTGGAGATAACTCTGGAAAGATGTTCGGATATTCAGTATATGTTCGCTAATGGGAGAGAAGGCGGCAGGAAGGCAGAGGTGGACAGAGTGCCTCCTGCCTGGGAAAAATGTGCCTAAGAATTGGAGAACCTTGTCTTGTGTTTTCCAGGAGTTTGCTATGGCCTGTTAGCCATTATAACAACCCCTGTATTAATCTTCGGTGACTTAATTTTGATAAATGTCTCAAGCTGTTCAAGTATAAAAGTTTAAGTTAAAAGAAGTGAATGTGAATCACTTAACATTGTTTTTCTGTAAACACTGATGTGGACTGTATAATTTCCTTGAAAAAAATGGAAGAAAGGAGAAAAAAAGCCGCAGAATATTTTGCTTGTACCAGTTGGGGGCAATCCAGTACTACAAATGTGAGAGTGGAGAAAAAAAGTCCACGAAAAAGATCATTTCTGATGTTGCTGCTACTGCATGAACTGGTGTCTTTTCTTCCCAAATTAATTTATCTCAGGCCTCTGAAAGCCAGAGCAACAGAGCAGTGTTGAAATGGCTAATTGAAAATGCCCTCTTTCTCTTGTAATGGCAAGTGGCCTCTATCAAATAATCCTTGGGTCAGGTGGCAACTTAGGTTCACAGTCTTCCAGACTCCAGGGTGATGAAGTACGTGGCCAGTGGCTGGCTCAAGACTGCAGCCTGGGTGCTCCCTGGGCCAGGGCTGTCCTGCTCTGTTGGGGGGTGCAAAAGGCCCTCCACTAAGCCCATATGTCTAGGTATGATCCCCAAGTAGTGATCACTGTTTTGAATGCCATGGAGATCCTCACATTATTCTGATGATGTGGTTTATATGTGAGCCCATGTACTTCTGGCATTGTTCTGAGTAAAATGGTAAAGTAAGGTCTTTCGTGTCCTAACTTGAAAGTGTTGCTTGATATTTCAAGTGTTTATTGACTGTCTTTTTTAGATTCTATGTGAGGTTTTACAGAAGATGCAAAGTAGTACTTGATGTTTCCTCTTTATTTGTAGAGTATCTCTCTTAGGGGGATAAAACTGCATACCTCAAATAGATGATCCAGGATTGTATGGTAAAATCAACTGTGGTACATCCGAGAAGGAGATCCTGACAGGCCTCAGTTGTCAGGAAAATTTTCATGGAACAATGGTTTGACACCTCTGCTTTATCCTTTCTCAGCATCTGCCTGAGTGTTGGTCAGCACTGCCCTGGGGCCTCTACAACATACAGTACCCACTCTAGTCTTCCTCTCGGACAAAAGGAAGCCAAGTTTTGGGGTCTGATTGTTTCTTCTTATAGGGGTGGTCTTCTTACTCTTTTGGAACATTGTAGAGTAAAAATTCCTTTTTTGAAAGCTTTACATGAAATTTTCTTGCAAAACCAATAATTTATTTCGATCACCATTCCTTTTTTTTTTTTTTTTGTGGTATGTGGGCCTCTCACTCTTGTGGCCTCTCCCGTTGCGGACATGCAGGCTCAGTGGCCATGGCTCACGGGCCCAGCCACTCCATGGCATATGGGATCTTCCCGGACCGGGGCACGAACCCGTATCCCCTGCATTGGCAGGTGGACTCTCAACCACTGCGCCACCAGGGAAGCCCCGATCATCATTCCTTGAGAGTTTACTCTCTGTGTTGGCAGTGAGGAAAAGACCCTATTATGAGCCACTGTTTTATTTCAGCGGTGTTTTGACTGCTTTTATTCCTGATTTTCATTTTTAGTTTGTCATTTACTGTGTCCCATATACGTGTAATCATTGTATCTCTGTAGCGCTCTGAATACCTGCTGGCTGAGACTTACAGAGCCGAATGAAAGTAATAAGAGATACATTGGTGATTCTAAAAACTCAAGTCTATAAGATTAGAAAATAATCTTCCTGAGAGTTGAAGAGAGATGTGGGTTCAGACACAAACTTGTAGTTTTTGACAACTCAGTACAAGAACTATTTTAAATGAAATTTGTATAAGATTTATTATCCCGTTTTTAAAAACTGTTGCATGTCTTAATCTGAGAAGTTGATCGAGATTTTTACACACAAACAAGTCCCTTAAATTTTTATTAAGTTGTTATTACTAGTGCATTTTGTCTATAAGAATGACATTTATATCGAATAACACTGGGTCAGTTAATACCCTGACACAGACGCTATGTCAGTTGTCTGGTGGATGTCAGGACAGTTTCACACGTCATACGGCTTCTTCTGTAGAGCTGAGACCAAGGTTTCAAATGTCTAAGAGATGCCAAGTGACTTCTTCAGAGCCCTCCCAGCCTGGCCAAACTTTCTTTCCAATGTCATATATCATTTCTCCTCATTGGTCTTACCTGACTATCTGTTGTATTACAGCTCAGTTCTTCTGTTTCTTTTCCTCGTTATTGATCTTACTTAGGCCTGAAATGTCCTTTATCCTCCTGAACATCTCATGTGCAGTTCATATCCTACCCACCTTTGCCTCAGGCACCATTTTTTCCTGGAAATTCCCTTCATCCAAAGTTGGGCATAGGCTCGTCATCCTCTAGAATTTCATATTTTGTCTGTACTGATCTCATGGCTATTAAAATATTCTCTTTTGCTAATCAATAGAAGGATCTTAAATTATATACTCCTTAGGTGGCAGAGACCAAACTTTAGTCAATGTAACTCTTTCATGAGCTACACCACATGTTTTACAGATAAAGTGCTAAAGTGTTTGTTGAATGGCCAAATGGCAATTATATCAGTAGATTAGACTTAAAATGAAGGTGCTCTCTCCTTCACCAACTTGGCAGCTGTTTTATACTTAGTGGCACCAGATATTTGTGGAATGAAAGATGGGTGAATGGATGGGTTCATAGATAGATGGATAGATGGGATGGTTGGATGAATGGCGGGTGCTCTGAATCTGAGCTTTAAATGAACATTTAAATGATGTGCTTTTATGACCCTCATTTCTCCTTTTCTCAGCCCTATTGCTCACTACACCTTCACCTTAAGGTCTCTGAGAATCCCTACACATCAGGGATCATTGCCAGCCGAGACACAGCTCCCAGCATCATAGTGGCTTCAGGTAAGAAGCTTGCCCGGTTTGCTCACTGCTGTAAATTGTATTTATTTTAACAAGTTAGATATCTGAGCTTGGAACTTAATGAGCAAGTTAAAATTTTTTTGAAAGGCACCTAAGCCATTGACCCTGAGGCAAGTATGGTGAAAAACCCTGCTCAGATATGATGTTTGCAGTCTAAATCCATCTCGGGCAATGCACACTGCCAGCATAGTCCATTGTTAGCTTTTGCAAAAAGTTCCCTTCGCTGATGGTGATGTGCTCTCTCCAGGTAACATAGGTTCTGAGCTGTCAGACAGCGACATCAGCATGTTTGTCTCTTCAGATGCAGGGAACACTTGGAGGCAGGTAAGAAAGTATCCTGGGTCTGGTTACTGAAGTTTAAATGTTATAAAAATTCTCCAGCTTGGTTCAATTCTGGGAACTTATTCAACCACACATAAATCCTAAAGCTTATCAATGTGTTTCTTTTCCTTTTTGTTTTATGAATGTCTTTCAAAATGTTTTGAGCTTAAGCAAACATTTATGAAATTTGATTTCTTTGTTTGATAAAAATGACCCTTTATCCCACCGTATATGTGGGAAAGTTTATAAGTCACAATGAAACCAAGTTAGATATGACTGAATTTTTCCCATGAAATGAAAACTAAAATTCTGGGGAGTTTATTATGTAGGGAACGTGAAGCCTGGAAGAGAGATTATATACCTAACACCGGGTTACCTCCATAAATTCCCCTTGCCTTGAAGTCAGAAACGAGGGGAATGCAGTGATATAGAAATAACCATTACCCAGGTGGTGTTCTGAGATGTTTAAAGCTCATGGGCAAAAGACAGAATAATAACCATCAGGGTGCATATGTTAGGGAAAGTAGAAATGGAATTACTTTCAACCAATGTGTTTAGCTTAAATGCTTCCTCTTTCTTCTGAATGAAAATTAGATACTCCCAGGTTATAAAACAGGCACTTAATGAGGTTTAGGAGTCATAAAAAGATATGTGCCTAATGCATGGTTGTTACACTTCAATAAATATGTGTTAATAAGCCACTGACATTTAATTATCATACGGTAACTAGCACCTTAAATTGAAATCTGATGCACAGGTAATCACACAGCAACAAGAACACTGCTTTAAATTTTAGACAGAGATATCCATGTTATGGTCTCGTTACCATTTCCTAGCTTCATAGATCTGCACTGCAATTCACGTGCTTTGAGAAGAGTGGAGCAGGAAAGAAACTTGCTTAAGAAACTCCAGGGCTTTTGATCTTGGAGATATATAGGAGCTATATAATGGACTATTAAGCTTCCTATGGACAATAGTTAGAGAGCCAGGGTGTCTTTTTTTTTTTTTTTTTCCTTCTAACATCCCAAACAAAGCCAAGAAGCCTCTCCTATAGTCCTGGGAAACATCTTGTGTATAAGAAGTAAACAAAGGGGAAACAATGATGTCTATAGTGTAACCAAAGACAAGGCTATACTAACAGTGTGACTGTGAGAAAACAGTACACATCTTGTATGGAGAAGACTTAGAAATTGTTTTCAGCCGGTCTCCATTTGACCTCAGATTCATCTCTCCACATATGGGGAGAGACCCAATGACACACGTACCCAAAGATAGATTTCATTTTGGTCAGACTTTATGACTACAACTACTTTATGACTACTGTTGAGTTGAACAAGAACAGCTGCCCCCCGTAGTACCTGGAAACTTTGAAATAATTACATCTGGAAAGGGCACTGTTACGCCGCAAGTCCCAGCACTGTCAGTTCCCACCTACATGGTCTTAGGCAAGTCACCACTTCTCTCTAAACTTACTTTTCTCATCTGTAAAAACGATAATGTTGGAATAAAGTATCTCTTATGTTTCATCCATCTAAAGATGTTATCCAATATGACAATTACCCAATATTTCAACATCATCAAAAATGGGACTCAACAGAACTTACCACAAAAAGATGGGATTATAAATACGAATACATAACTCTTAGTTATTTAAGTTTCTCTTGTGGAGCACAAAAAATCATTTTATGTAACACCAGTGGTACATGGAGCCCGCATTGGGAAACATTGTTCATAACTTGGATTTTCCCACAGCTTTGGGGGAACCCAGTTCTGTCATGGAGAGAATTTTTTTCCTCAAATGAAGACTAATTCTCTGAACCCTGGGTGTGTGTGGCTGTGGGTGTGTGTCCCTGTTTGTGTGTGTTTCCTCTTCCAGATCTTTGAAGAAGAGCACAGTGTTTTGTATCTGGATCAAGGTGGAGTCCTGGTTGCTATGAAGCATACGTCTCTCCCGATTCGACATCTCTGGTAATGAGTCATGCACCTTGATGGTTCTGCACAGCTAAGACCAGTCTAAGTCAGGCTGTCAGACTGTGATCTTACTTGTAGTAAATGGTCAAGGTCTGCTAGAATGTAACTTATACCTTTGCTTTACCGCAATAAGAAGGAAGAGGAAAGGAGAGAGAGAGAGGGAGAGGGGAAGAGAAAGGGAGCTTGATTCTGCCTTTCAGAGAGGAACCGTATTATGGTTTTCAAATGTGACAGCCCCCTGCCCCCGCCAGTACCTCCGGTACCTTATTCTTTCAGTACAGTCATGGGTAGAATGGTTAGCAAGGATAATCTCTGAATAGCTTCATTTCTTGCAACCAGCTTTCCCAAATAACATCTCCTGGAGTTTAATATTTGCATCCACTATGTGCATTCTGCACAGAGATCAGCAGTTCATGACACTTCTGCTCTGATCTCATTTCTCCTGATCCTACTTCCTTAGCTTCCTTTTGGGGGCGGTGATATTCTGCAACTCTCCCTGTAGGTCTTCCACAGATGGACATTCAAGGCTTAACTTCCAGAAGGGTTTCCAATAAACTCTTCCATCTGTGTTTTTGAAAATGGCTCTCTCCACAGGCGGGCTTGTTCAAAGTCAAAGGCTTGGTTTTCCCTCCGCTGTTGGTTACTCTGCTGACGAAAGGGAAAGTTGCAGAAATAAGAGAAATAGAGGCTTAGCTTGGGGGAAGACATCCTAGAGAAAGGCAGAGCAAAGGAAACATCCTGTGTGACCATCTGAGCTGCAGAGTTCTCTCTTACTTTCAAGAGCCTGTCCTTCTGCACCAACTTACTCAATGAGTCAACCAGGATTTGTAACAATGTAAGGAGGATACCACTAAGGGTTTGATCACATAGAGGTGGCTGGTTCAAGTCCGTCTCAGTGGGTCTCATATGGCCATTGTTCTCAGAATCACCTGTAAGACTTGCTGCTAAATTGCAACGAGGTTTTGAAGAGGGTCACATTGAGCTCTAAGGCCTAATAAAATATCCAAATTTTTAAAAATCCTATCAAAGACTTATTATCATTCCCATTTCATGCAGCTCTCCCCTTATTGATGTTATAATACATCTGGGTCCCAAATCACTTGGCTAACTGTATATCTATCTACCTTCTGATGTAATTAAGAACACTTATTCATATAAAAGGCTCACTTTGACAATGCCCCAGGTACTTCTAAAACGTATTCTCCCTGGTTGGTAGTATCCTTTCTTGGAAAGGATTTTTCTTTTGAGATCCGATGACTTATTTTTTTCTGTCATTAGGTTAAGTTTTGATGAAGGGAGATCTTGGAGCAAATACAGTTTCACATCTATTCCACTTTTTGTGGATGGAGTTCTGGGTGAGCCTGGGGAAGAGACTCTAATCATGACGTAAGTGGAAACTATGATGTCTTCTAGTCTAAGTATAGATCCAGAAACATGTTGTTTTTAGATAAGCCTGTTCACATTGCTACTGTCAGGTTTGAAATTGCTAGCAAAGGCAGTACATCTGACTTCATGATTCCACAGCAAAGAGGAAAGAATAATGTGGGCTTCCATTCTCTTGGCTCTTTACTAGCAATTAGGAGACCCACGCTGAGGGCTGGCAGCAAAATGGTACAGCCTGTTTCTTCCTCTACTGAGCGGGCTTAGGGAAATGAGAAGTGATTATTTCAAGAGAAAATAAAGCTATCAATTAAAAACTTTAATAATAAACATGCTTGATATACAGAAAATGACAGGCACGTAAGAGTGATTTTCACTTTAAGGCAGAACGCAGAGCTTGGTGAAAACCCCACAAAGGATGTTATTTTTCCCTGGCTCTTTACCTAACCAAATGGTGAGGCATATTAGGGAAACCACGAGAACAGTCTGTTCTTGGGGAAATTGCATTTATACTCATTCTTGTCTGGAAAGTGATGATCATTAATTTGTGAAAGACTTGATTAATGGCTTGACTGCCTCTGGGTTTCAAAACATGAGCTTTGAATTTGAAATATGAAACTGTGATTTTTCCTTCTCCTGGAAAATTGGACATGAAAAACAGAGAGGGAAGATTTTAAAGCAGTTGATCCTGTCGGCAGTGAAAAATTTTAAATCAAAGTGAATAGCTGGTACATTTTCTAATTTTTTCTCCCTACTCCTTTTTTTTTTAACAATAGAAAAGAACAACAAAAATTTAATATGCCTAATAGCTACATTTTGCCCACGGTAAACATAGCTGGATTAGCAATTTATTCCATAATTTGTCTTCATTCAGTTTTCATGTTTGCAAGACACAGATGAAAAAAAGTTGATTGAAAAGGCTACTCTGTGGCTTTTATTTATATCGACAATAGGTGATTTAAACACTTCATTAAATAGCTGAGTCTCTCTGAGTAAGGAGAATAGAATGCACAGAGTAGGAAGTAGTTATAACTCCTCAGCCTTGCTGCCCACTTTCCCTTGGGACTGGTGGGAAGGTAAAATAGCATGGAAACCATGGGAACGATGTACTCTAGCAAGAGAACCTAGAGGTATAATCTTGGACCGCAAAGAAGGCAGTGTCTATGGTTTTTTCTCAATTTTTTTTTTTTTTGGTTGTTTTTTATTTTTGGTCAACCATTCTTGTTGTACAATATATAAAAGTGGGCTTTTAAGTCAAACACCCTGGGTTCTGACTCTACCAGTTCTTAGTGATTTGACTTTGGTTTTTGCATGTTAACAAAATTCGTTGAGCCTCAGGTTACCGACAAGTGAAGTGGAGCCAATAATAGCAACCCTCCTCAGAAATGTGTGTGGGGATCAGGTGATGTATAATATCAAATGTAATATGCTGGGGCTTCCCTGGTGGCGCAGTGGTTGAGAGTCCGCCTGCCGATGCAGGGGACACGGGTTCGTGCCCCAGTCCGGGAAGATCCCACATGCCGCGGAGCGGCTGGGCCCGTGAGCCATGGCCGCTGGGCCTGTGCGTCTGGAGCCTGTGCTCCGCAACGGGAGAGACCACAACAGTGAGAGGCCCGCGTACCGCAAAAAAAAAAATGTAATATGCTTAGCGTTGTGCTAACCTCATAGCAAACATTCAGTAAACGACGTATAACTGTCAGCATTGCTGTTATTGTGATTATTTTTATCGTCATGAACTCTGCAGAGTGTTTGGACACTTCAGCCACCGCTCTGAATGGCAGCTGGTCAAAGTGGACTACAAGTCCATTTTCGATAGACGCTGTGCTGAGGAAGACTACAGACCCTGGCAGCTGCACAGCCAGGTAGGAGGGAGGGAGCTGAGACTGAGTCCTGGGTGGGAGGCGTGGAGAGTATTGGGGGGGAAGCAAGTCATTGAAGTGTAGGAATTGGGGTTCTCTGGGCAAAAATTGTCCATCTGGTGCTTTCTTATGTGTTTTGTGTGCCACAGCAGTGAACAAACTCAACAGTTATAGCTTGTTGTCAAGTGACTTCTGTTTTTATTGTACTAGGATATAATGAGATAAAATTCAAATGTGCTTGGCTAAGACTTATACCAACTCAGCATGGAGATCCAAGCATAATTTATCTGAGCGTGTCCTCTGGCTGCAGGGTATGGGGGCAAGGGTGAGGAAAGGCTGTTCAGTTTTATCTGGCAATGCAAGCAGTAACATGAAATAATAAAGTTATGCTGCGTGAGCGGTGCCAATAAAATTCTTCCTCCCCACCGCTATGCTTCCCTGGGATTAGGTAGCGCTTCTTGCCTCCTTCCAAGGTACTTGTGATATAAGGATACAGAATTATTAATAGGAAAATTTCCTTCCTCCTGGCCCCTCTGCTACCCTGCTCATATCAGAATGCTTGGCTGAAAGCATCTCTCCTTCGACTTCCCAAGGCAGAACTCATTCTGCCGGCCTCTCAAAGCACATGGTAGAGGCCCTTGCTTGCAAAGCCGTCACCATATTCAGAGCGTGACACATCATATACCCCAAACCTAGACTAAATCATATAATTACATGTAGATGTGTAATGCAGCTGGTTAAAGTGAGTTTGCTCAAGAAAGACAGTGTAGACTAGCTTAGACAAAACTCCGTCCGGTCCTTCAGACACACACACACAGAGCTGGGTTTGACAGTGGGAGCTACGTCAGCTGGAATCACCCACTGTCCTCGGAGGCTCAACCGTCAAAGGGTCGCTCATTTACATAACTGATGTTTCCCCCTTTGGAGTGCACACGCATTGGGGTATTCAAAGCTTTTATTTAGCTTGTGGAGAAACACCGAATTTAGTGCTCTTGCTTATCTGGCAGATGGATATAAAATCAGTGCTATAAAGTTGTGTGGGCAGAGGCATAATAACTCAAGGCAAAATGGACCTTTATGTTTCTTAGCAATATTCTTCTTTCACATGCTCATAAATGACCAAATGGATACATTTTTTATTACAGAAGAATTGAACTTAATTACTACAAATTTTTTTGGCCATACACTGTTGCAGGTTGTCTTAGTTATCTGTGTGTCCCTCATAGCACTGTACTTAATACCTTGCCAAGTAAAGATTTGCTGAATACATAGAGTTCTGGACTTCCGGACACACCCTCAGTGCTTCTTAGGATTGCCTTTATCATCATGTTCTGTGATAGGGCTCCAGAATCGAAAAGGAAATGCTGTTAGCACAAAGCAGACTGCGTATGTCTACATTACACCTAAGGTTTGAGACCATCTCCCGGAACTGTCCTGATGTGGAGTAGGGAAGGGCCAAGCTATGTGCCCGACTGCATGAGATTCTTGTCTCCTTACAGGGGGAAGCATGCATCATGGGAGCGAAAAGGATATATAAGAAGAGAAAATCAGAGCGGAAATGTATGCAAGGGAAATATGCAGGAGCTATGGAGTCTGAACCCTGTGTCTGCACAGAGGCTGATTTTGACTGGTGAGCTTGTACTGTTATCCCATAGAGTCGTCTAGTATTTCAAACCCACGTGGGCCTTAATGAAAGCTTAGATATCAAATAATAGTAACATGCATAGATCCAAGTGACAAGCCTACATTCATGTGAAATTACCACTTGGGGACATCATGGCTTACTAGCTATGTGCGTGTGTATGTGGGAAAACCAGGGGTTTCTTTAGACTTAAGGAGGACTCAGGAGATGGCTGGTAATTATCTTCATATATTTGACAGATCTCAGGACAAAAAGAGAGACTAGATAGACCCTGAGTTTCTTCATACAGCAACACTGAAAACAATAAGTGGACGTTTCAGGGAGCAGACATGTTTGTGCTCAAGATAAAAGTCTTTCTAGAGTCTAGGGTTCCTGGTAGTGGAACAGTGATCGTGTAGGGCAGTAAATTGTCTACACCTGGATGTTTTCAATCAGTGGTTAGCTGACTATTGCTTGTGACACCCATGGAAGACTTTTCTGAATTCAGCGCAAGAATGGAATCACTAGTATTGCCGTCTGTGGCTTTGTGAACCCAGCGGAAAGAGAGACTTCTTCCTTTACCAGGATTAAGCTAGTTTAAGCTGGAAAAGTACTAAGGCATTGAGAAGTTAAATATACTCAGAGTGCCACAGCGTTCTTTCTGGAGCATTAGTTAAGCAGAAAGCTAGCTTGTGGGTCCAGTGATGCCCTTGCTTTGTTCTGGTTTTGACATTCAGATGAGGTTGAAATATGACTGAGGATGAGTAGCTGGTAACTCCCTTGATCATGTCCATCTCACCTTCTGTTCCTTTTTTTCCTTCTTCTTTATAAAATTTATTTATATGCTTTTGGTTTAGAGAAAGCATTTGCTAAGTGTGTATATCAGTGTTAAATAATTGAAAGTTGGCCAACGTAAGAACCAAAGACGTTCATGTAACAATATTAGCCGCGTAACGATCATCGGTCACGTATCTGCTCATCAAAATATCAGTGATTGGGCTGAAATACTGTGTACTTACACATCACATATCTTAGAAAAAGGAAGTCATCTGTCATGCTACCATGACGGGAGCATTCTCTAAATCAGTAGTACTGGTAGGCCTGGCAAACTGGCTGCCAGAACTCAGACCGATAACCCAAGGCTGTTCCTCTCCTGTTGGTAAAGAAGGCAAGCCAAGAGTCAGTTCTTTATCTCTCCGGGCTCAGCCAGAGGGAAGGCAGAGCTTCAGTTACATGGGGGCTCACAAGGAATTCTGGGAGGGCCTCCCCAGCCCTGACTTCTGTTTCAGTCTGTGTAACATTGTTACAATGACAAAAATATTTTGTCTCTGTCCTACCTTTCATGATTGACATCCTGAAATACATTCACAGGGAAAAGTTCCATGGAGAGTGTGTCATTCATCACATCCCTCTTTCTGAAACCTGACTGCTTCTCCTTCACTCACTCTATTCAAGGAGGAACCGTATGGGGAGTTCACTTTTTATCTTAGTGGTTTGACTTCGGCCTTAACAAACAGTCATTCTTTGGCAGAGAGCAAATTTATTTTCACATAGAAAACCAAAGAGAAAAAGTAAGTCCCAATTCCCTGATTTCTTCTGGGAATGTTTGCTCCTTTGGGAATCTTTTCTACAAGGTTCCAACATAAGCTAGTCTTTTGCTGTTGGCATTGTCATGTGTTGTTTTCTTCTCAATTTTAAGCTTGACTAGGGTGAAAAGAACACAGGGTAGGAACATCAATTAAGTTTCCCCCTTCTCTCACTCCCCTTAGTCTTGGCCCAATTCCTGCATTCGTGATTGGAATCTGCCGCTCATCCCACTAACTAAAGTGTAATTGGAGAAGTGGGAAATGCACCATGAACAAGGCCATCGTAAGGTTACCTGGTCAAATGGGATTTTTGTAACTGCATGATTTCTGAAAATATTTTGGAAGGATCACCAAACTCTTATTGGTTTCTACTAGTAGCTAGAGCTTCAGTGATTCTTCTTGACTATAGCATAATGAAAGGTGGTTGTCACTGAATGTTCTCTCTTGGCTTGGCTCTCCCCTGGACAGCCCTCTACCAGATGACCTTGCCTGTTATTCTTCAGCGTTTGTAAAATAATTTCCTTAAATGAACACTGGGTGTCCTGTAGGCAGCGTTCCTGAAGTCTTCCTACCCGTGCCGTGTTGCATCAGCACCAAATCCAGCTGGTATGGGCAGAATTCTAGGTGCCAGCTGCCTGGTGACAGGCCCCTGGGCAAACCTAATTCTCCTTCCCCAACCCTCGTGTGCCAGTATCTCACTTCCATTACACAGATGGGCCAATTCATACTAATGCTCACTGATGGCCACCTGCAATTTATCTGTGCGTGTGGAGGTGCAGTTTGTTGCCATACTCTGCGCCCGGTTTCATCTTTCAGAAGCCAAGAATATCAGGCCACTCAGAGGCTCCTGGAGATAAGAATGCGAGGAGGCTGAGAAAAGTCTTGGACTATTTTCAAACTAGAGAGCAGATTTAAAGCAACAGGCAGCATTAAAGGCATAGGATGGAGCTTTTCCTTGGGGGAATGCTTGCAGCAGTCCTGAAGGACATTTCCTTTCCTGCTATGACTTTGAAGCATATGGCTTGTACACAGAGAGACCTGGCTCAGCTCTCCTTGGTAGATCCAGATGTCTTGGAAGAGCACCCCAAAGACATCACTAGTAATGAGGATTATGCCACATGTGAATGCCTTAAACTCTTCAGTGAAACTTGACACTAAGGGCAACTTCCACCATTATACCTTTCTCTGAGCCCAACCACAATCAGTACTGTGCCTCCCCCTAATGAGAACAACATCTACTCTCCCACCTTAAAGGTGTTTAATGGGAATTATTGGGCATTGAGCTTTCCTCGCTACACATGCACCCCTGTGGCCTCCAAGCTAGCATTTCTCAAAATGGCTTCTGTAGAATGTTTTCATGGGTAATTGATAGATATTCCATGGAAAAAGAAGATTCCATTTTTGGAAAGGCTTTGATTCAGTGAATGCCTGTTTTTTGACTAATTGACCAGGGTAGAAGCTGGCTGTGGACTGACGTGCAATTGTTGTCAGTAATGCTGCCGTCTACTGAAAGGTTTCTCTTGACTCTCTCCCCAACAGTGACTATGGCTATGAGCGACACAGCAATGGTCAGTGCCTGCCAGCCTTTTGGTTCAATCCATCTTCTCTGTCGAAGGACTGCAGCTTGGGACAGAGTTACCTCAACAGTACTGGGTGAGTGTCTGAAGCAGTGGCCTTAGGAGGTCAACTTCTGCTGCTTTTCAGCCCGTGTTAAACTTACCGAATTACTTCTGATCAAACGCCAGGCCTATTTCATTACAGCACTGATTTACTTGCTTTTGTTCATTTTAATAATGCAGCACAAATTTGCATTAATAGTGCAAATTTCGTCTGAGAATAAGACCCCAGTTGCAAACAAAGAAACAAAACAGGTTCCTTGGATGAAGGTGGCGATGATGATAATATATACATATCGTCATTTTTTGATACTTTATTTCAGAACTAGTTAATCACATGAGGCTACCTTTTACCTTCACAACATCCCTGTGTGGAAGGCCAAACAAATATTTCCCATGTGCATTTCCTGTTTTATAGATGTGGAAACTTGAGGCAGAAAAGAAGCTCATTGACTTTTCAAGAGTATCCTAGTGTTAGTAGGAATGTGTTTCATTTTCTCTCTGTCCAGTCTTGACACATTGAAGGCGTGCATTCTGATCTTTATAAATCTGGAATCAGAGTCTAAATTTTGTGTTCAGTGATCTGTGTTGTGGGGTTTATCCAATATTATTTAAGAAATACCATAAAAGGGAAACCATTCTGTGACTTTCCCACAACTGTAACTGATATTTATGGACTTAGAAAATAGTGTGTGGAACTTATTTGGATTCTAATTCAAAAAAGCTATTAAAAGACATTTTTGAGTCATATGGGGAAATGGACTGCGGTCTGGTGATTAGTGATGTATTAATCAGGGTTTTCCAGAGATATGTTTTTCTATCTCCAATTGGAGATTTTATATATATATATGTATTTAAAGAGATTTGTTATAAGGAATGGGAGCATCCAGCCATGGAGGTGGGCAAGTCCAAATCCTGACATCAGCAGGGTGAGAGTTGGCAAGCTGGGGACCCAGGAGAGCAGATGGTTTGTTTCCAGTCCCAGTCTGAACTCTGATGCTGAGCCAGGAAAGCTGATGGTGTAGTTCCTGTCTGAAGGTCAGCAGGGTCAAAACCCAGGAAGAGCTGATGTTTCCACCTGAGTATGAAGGCAGGAAGAAAGCCACTGTCCAGTTTGAAGGCAGTCAGGCAGGACAAATTTTCTCTTATTCAGAAGAGGGTTAGCATTTTTGTTTTATTTAGGCCTTCAACTGATTGGAAGAGGCCCACCCACATTAGGGAGGGCAATCTGTTTTACTCAGTCTACTGATTTAAATGTTAATCTCATCCAAAAACACCCTCAGAGAAACACCCAGAATAATGTTTGACCAAATATCTGGCCATCCTGAGGCCCATGCAAGTTAACACATAAAATTGACCACCACAGGTGATATCAGGCTATATCTAAATCTAAATATTTCTATTATATTAACTAAATATATTATATATTTAGGTGTCATAATGATATTTTGGTTAGGCTAAAAAAGAAACCTTATCTTTTAGAGATACATGATATATGGCATTTGTTTTAAAATATTAGAAAAAGGGATAGGTTTAGTAAATTTTGAAGATAAGTTAATGAGGGCATGGGTATTTATGATACTATTTTCTCTCATTTGTGCATATTTGAGAATTCTGATATTTAAAAGTTAAAAAGAGGAAAGGAAGGAAGGAAGGGAAGGAGGGAGGGAGGGAGAGAGTAGGTACCTCACCAATAGACCAGCATTACTTGACAATTGCCCTTCTCATTTCTCATGCGAGCTGCAATACAGAGGAGAGGATGTTCATGTTTCCATTTATGTACTTTTGTATTTGAAATTTTAAAAGTTTTTTTAAAATTACCAAAATAATATATACTACTCTCAGAGCATCTCACCCTAAGGGATTTTTGTTGAGTTATCACATCTGCTGGTTTCATCCGTTCCATTCAAACTGTTTGCAGAAGGAGGGAAAAAACATAGACACATACGTCAAATATTCTTGTCTCTGATTGAATAAAGAAATAAGCTGTGATTTATTTGAAGAGAAACACAAAATCTGAGAAAAATACAAATAACATTTTTACAGCAATGGGTCAGTGAGGTCTTCAACATCTAGCATCATGGGAGAAATTGAAAAGGGCTGGTGAAATAACTAAACTTAATGGTGAAGAAATGCCAAAGACAGGACTTTTATCACTTGCATGTACCAGCATGTTTAGACATTGTAAAGGGCATTAGGAGCCCCTGAAGCTAATTTCAGAATTGATTTCTTTTCACTGTCAGTCAGGGGAGTTATACTATTCTCTCTTTGGTATTAATGAGAGGAGGCTGAAGTACAGAGGGGTCTAATTGTTCCAGATGCTACTCAAATCACTGTAATAAGGCAGAATAAAGGCTGATGACCCCTCACTTTTCAGTTTATTGAGAATATATATGTATTTTAATTTTATAATTATATACATATATTTACACACACACACACACACACATTTTTCAGCTACCCCTAAATAGGTCTCACCATTCCTTTGGTGAACTCAGTATATGAAACCCAAATAAATCCTAACCTATATAAAATAAAACATCAGAGGTGAATAATTTATAATATTCTATTCAATGGGATTTTTCATCTAGCCCTATAAAACTAAAATTTCAATTAAAAAAGTGGTTCGGCAATATGTGTCCAGGTATATAAATGTTTGTCAATGCAGTTATGTTTATTAATCACACAATCACAGATATTACTTCCTAGGGCTCCACCTCCACTCTCAGAAGGTTGTTCCTATCAGTGGGCATTACCTGAGAGCATCTGACCCTAAGGGATTTTTCTTGAGTTACCACATCTGCTGGTTTCATCCATTCCATTTAAACTTTCTGCAGAAAAGCATCAGCATCAGTGAGCAAGTTTGTGTAAAAGGAACATACGATTAATACCAGTCATCAGCAGATAGGATGAATGCCCTGCTCTCAAAAGTAAGGGGCTCGCAGGTGGAAGAGTGACCACCTGCATAGCGCCGTATGGGCGAAGGTCGGGGACAGGGGTATCAATCATAACCCCACAGATCAACATACTGTCTAAACTACACATTTGCATCAGGAATAGGAAGACTATTAGCTGGGACAGGGGCCTGAAATCACCCTCAAAGAAGGCCCCAATATCATCAAATTCCCATTTGCGGTGTCTGTAGCCAGCTCAAGAGTTGGCAAGAGATAAAGTGTAGATGAAACTGAAAAAGGACTTTCTGCCCTTCTGAATACCACTCCAGTCCCTGACCCCAGATGTCACTTGGCTCTATGTTGATTCAGTGGCATTTCATAAGCACAGATTCAGTAATCTGTTGTAGCTGCTACAATGCTGCCATTAAATATTTAGCTTTTCACTTACAGATGTTTAATTACAAAAAAATATACATGTTTTCTCTGTTTAAAAAGCCAATTTAGATTATCACCCCAGTCCTGGCCCCCTTTCCCACACAAGTGTGATCTAACACTTGTGCATGTTTGATATGCATGTTTCTAAACACTTTCCTTTGCATTTGTCAGTGAATAATTATGCCAAGAAAAAAATATACAAAATTAATTTTGTTGTTTTTATATGCAGTTTCCTACTAGATGTGTTGTTCTTCTAGTTCCCTTTTTCATTCAAAAACATAACTTAAACATCTTTCCAAGTCAGAGTATATAAGGCTACTCTCCATCTAATTTCTTTTAACTCCCTAGGATTCAAGCACCTGGGATTATGTAGTCATCCTTTCATGGATATTTTGGTCATTTCCTGTTTTGTGCCGCTATAAACAATGCTGCAGTTAGCATTCTCATAACATAATGTTATTAAAACCCTACGACAATAATTAGAGTCTCTTTGGCAATTGAAGGTCTTTCTGATAGCTCCTAAAGCAAATTCCACCCAGTCAGCTGATTACTTCTTAGAGTTGAGTATCCAGGCATTGCCAAATATCTCCCCCATTAAGGGTTGAAACACCAGCTTCCTGCCCACGCACTGCCTGTGAGTCCCACACATGAGAGATTCAGTTATATTAACTGCCATCCTCCTGTAAAACACGGACACCAATGGATTCTGTAAGGAAACACTGAGAGGAAGGGCAAGCAGGATTTCCCAAACTAAGAAGGTGTGAAGCAGATTATTGTAGGCAAAGGAACAAGAGATGATCCAGGTGAAAAGGCCATGCTGGTAGTTTTCTCAAGGACAAGCCCTGACGTTTGTGCCTGGAAGTCTATAGAATTAAGGAGCCATTGGGCCCCATTTTGAGTCCCTCCAATGCCTGTTTTAAGCCATCCACGAGCATCTCGGGTTGTCAGCACAGAATCTGTATTAGCTTCAGGCTGGGATGAAGTGCAGAGGAATCACAAGGGCAGGGTTGGTTTGAGAGTTCTTGCCTCCGTAGATTTCACTCACCAGGCACCTCACTTCCCTCACCCAGTCTCTTACAGCAGGGCACAGACTGCAGCCATGCAATCAGAGCTTGAGCTGAACAGGTCTACTAAACAATCGTCCCTTCTCAATCAAGCTTAACAAGCAAATCTGCCAGTAGCACCTTTCTGCGAGTTTACTTGAAAGCATGTAGGTAAACCTTCCTTTTTTTTTTTTTTTTGTTAAGACCTCACTTTGTAAATGGTTATGGTTGCTCTCACAGTTAGTTTATTACCCTGGATATATAAACAGTGTTCTCAGGTTCACTCACTTCACTGTGATGGAAACATTCTAGCATTGGTTATGATTATTCCCAATAGAAATGCTATTTCAAGGAGATACCAAAATTGTTACCAGCTTCACTGTGTAGACGTGAACAGGTGTGCAGTTTTTGTTTCAGTTCTTAGCAAAGTCTTTTCAGTTCTTAGCAAAGAGAGTTGGAGTAAGTATTGAAACAGGTACAGAATGTCCCTCTAGGTGGCTGTAGCCACCAGTCCTTAGGGCTTGGCCCAGTGGTCTCAAGTCTCCAGTGTCCACACCACAGGACAGCGTGTGAGTATGCTTCTAACCACGTTCTCCCTGCCTCTTTTCACCCTTTCCTTCATGCCTTCCACAAGCCATTCCATGGAAAGCAAGGAGGCTGGTAATGGGGCCTCAGCCTGTTGTGGGTACACAGTGAACTCAAAGTGGGGATGTGTTGTTTGGTGAAAAACAGAGTTATTTTAGAATGAAACAAATTAAGAGTCTTAATCCAATCTCTGCCATTTGTCTTTAGCAAGTGACTTCCTTTCTTTGAGATTTAGTTTCGTAACCTATAACATATTGCTGTTTGCTTTTGGAGGTTGATTAAATATGATACTGTATATGAAGCATAGTGCCTAGCAGATAGTAGTCACTTTACAAAATGCAGATGCCATCACCAGCCTCTGGACTTTTGGAGTGAAGGGGTCCTCTGGAGTGAAGGTAAAAAGGGCGGGGAAACTTCCTTTTATTGTGTATCTGTAGTCCAGACATTTACTTCATACTTAATAGTCATGACAGTACTGAGATCTAGGACACATTTAACCTAAGCCCTTGTTTGGTCATCGGTAAAACTGAAATAATAGCTTGTGTAGGCTCATAACGTCACATAATTAATAACCACTGTACCTCGAAACACACGTCGGCCCCCAGTACCACTCAAGGCAGATAACACATGTACCTGATTAGTGAACGAGTCCCTTTTCTTCAAATAACATGAAATCAGTATCCATTTGTATATCCTCTGTCATTTAGTGCTGAAATAACCTCAAATTCATTCCTCTGTTTCTCCATCGATGACTATAAATATCTCAGTTTGCACATACAGAAGCCCAAGCTTATTTAGTTGTACTTATATATGGTTAAATCTTGTTGATGCTGTTTTGGATCCAGGGAACATGATACAAATTTAAGTTGCTAAATTCACTAGGATGTTGCTTGTTTCATGCCAACCGTAAAAGATTCTGTAGCTATAAAATAAAGTAGACATTGGGCTGGTTTATTCTAAGAAGCCAAGATAATCTTCTCAAGGGACAGATTTCTTTTTGCTGTTAAGCCAGAGAAATTTCTAGATGTGTTTATAAAAAAGTGGGTGTAGAAGTTTTTGTCTGTGGAGTTTATTTAGAGGAGCCATTAATCCCTCCCGAAAGAATGTAAATGTACACTGACAGTTCTTATTGATCCTCAGGGCTAGTTTCTCAATATTCAATGGGAATATTTACTCAGGAAGTTAAAAAAAAAAGATTTTGAAATAGCATTAATTCAGTATCTATATAAAAATACTTAGTGGGTCCAGGAAAAAATATATACACATAAAGTATAGCAAAATAGCAATCTCCATACTGTCAACATACATTTAGAATGTTTTAAAAATGCTTTCTATATAAAGCAGAAACTAACACACCACTGTAAAGCAATTATACTCTAATAAAGGTGTTAAAAAAACAAATAAATAAAAATGCTTTCTAGAAACATATTCCTTTCTACATCAGCTATGAAAACATTTAGACCTTGGTTATCCTGGCACTGCGCTCTGGGGTTGCTATTTCCAGGGTCTCTTGGGGGCTGTGGTCATTTCCCAAGTGATCCCATTTCTGATCCTGACAGGAATCTTGCTGTTCAGTCTGATTTATTCAGCAAGATTCGTCACTGTGCATCACAGAGAATAACTGGTCCTAAAAGTGGTGCATGTGTTTCAAGTCCACAGGAAGGAAATCACTTGCATTGTTTATAGACCCAGCACTGCAAGGGCCCAAGTAACTGTTTTCTTGGAACTCACCCATGCAGTCTCACAGCAAACGCTCCATAACTGTTGCTACAAAGTTGATTTTTCAGAGTATCTTTCTTAGATGCATTTTCCCATATTGTTATGGGATGGCATTAGGGTTGTAATTAAGAAGGTGTATGTGGAGATCTGGTTCCTCACATCGCTGTCCTTGCCCACATCAATGGTATTGACAATAGCGCCCCTCATCCGCGTGGTATGGCATTATGGCAGGAGAGTTCCAAACTCAGTCCCAAGGCCCATAACCACTACTTGCCCCCTGTGTGAGCTTGGCAAGCCCTCTAAACTGCATCTCTTTTTTTTCTTATGTGCGAACAGAGGGATTCTGTTGGATGGTCTTTGAGATCCCTTTAGGTTCTGACATGTTCGTGACCAATTTGAAATGATTCAGTATTAGGATTCCCCGGACTGCAGAGGCTTAAAAGTAGGGAAATTTTCCTTCTATAAATTTGTTGTACAACTAGTTGACTCTAGCAGTGGATTCTATGAGCCATTCTCGTGATTTTTGATGCTGTCATTTAGTTTAACGTGGCCATACGTCTCACTTCATCAAGTTGGCGTTCAGAATGAAGTTACATTCTATTTACTGTTCAAATTAAATGACTCGTGCTTCCATCCTGCTTAATGCAAGAGAAGTTTTCTCCCCTCAACCTAGTCTTCTGTCTGAGTAGAGTCCCCTAATCCCAAGGCTTGCTTACTCAGTTTAAGGGGAACGTCCTGAGAGCTATTGCCTTGAGGAGAGAAACTTGGAGAACCTGCTTAGTCAGCCATGGAACCCCATTCTTTCTGAATGTTGGGGTTATGGCCGCTACATAGGATTATTGTTGAAATATGAGCACATTGGATCTAGAAAGATTTTAAGTGCTAGCCATACACTGTCCCCAGAACCAGCTCCCTTCTCTGTCCCCAGGGCTTGCACCATTTCTCATTTCAAGTTAAGTGTCATTGCAACAAGGTGGTTTTCCCTTGAAAACAAAGACACATAGTACAAGCCAAGAAATTAAACTATTTAAATTTTTCTTGTGTGCACAAATGAGGGTCAACAGAGCTCAGTGACAACAAGACCTACCTTGGCTATAATAAAACCTAGAGTTCTAGCTCTTTCTTGGTCATTACATGTACCAACTACTGTGAAAAAAGAGGAGACATCATAGGAAAACGTAATTTCTACACTGATATTTTGTTGTTGTTGTTGTTGTTTTTTGCGGTACGCGGGCCTCTCACTGTTGCGGCCTCTCCCGTTTTGGAGCACAGGCTCCGGGCGCACAGGCTCAGCGGCCACGGCTCATGGGCCCAGCCACTCCGCGGCATGTGGGATCTTCCCGGACCGGGGCACGAACCCGTGTCCCCTGCATCGGCAGGCGGACTCTCAACCACTGCGCCACCAGGGAAACCCTCTACACTGATTTTTAATGAATGAATAGAAGCTTGACACAGTAAAGACCATCCCAGGCAGAATGAACAACACAGGCAGAAGAAGACATGTAGACTTCAACCTGGCCGGAGCTCAGGAAGCATGTCAGGAAGTGGGAAGAGCTAAAGCTGAAAAAAAAATGCATTGAGGACAGATCATGGAGCTCTCCTTTAAACCTGAACTTTACCCTTTATGGGTAAGCCATAGGCAGTTTTGAATGATTTTAAGGAAGGAATTGATGTGGTCTGATTTGATCTTAAGATAATCTTGGCAGTAAGAGCATGGCTTCTATTTTCAGGGAACTTGCTGTATAAGAGCAAGCTAATATTTAAAACCTTAAATACTGACTTTTTACTACCTTTTGATATTTTAACATTTATTAAGATCTTGCAACATGCCAGATTCGATGCTAAGTCCTTTTGAATGCATTATCTCATTTAATCCTCCCAAGAACTTTAGGAAAAGATTCTGTAATTATCCCTATTTTACATGCAGAGAACCCAAACATTAGAGTCTGGGTAAATTGCCCAAGTGTATCTAATGAGTGAGAGCCTGCATTTAAACTCAGACTATTTGGTTCCACAACACTAGTTTGAACCACCAGGGCAGTGATCTTTAATCCTGGCTGCACACTAGAATCACCAGGGGAACTTAAAAACAAAACACACTGATGCCCAGAATTCTCAAGTAAACCATAATTTCTGGGGTCAGGGTCTTGACATCACATACAGGGTTGTGATTGACTAAACTAGACTATATTGTCAACTTAGCATACACTGAATAGTCATAAACATCTATATCAAACATCTGTACCATAAACATCTGTACAAAATCATAAATTAAAAAAAGAACTGCTGAATAGCAAAATCACAGGATATGAAGACTTCCAATGTTTTTTCCAGTTTTACTCTGACAAAGAAAAACGATGGCCTTCCTCTTTTTTTTAAGACTGGCAGGCAGACAGCAGGAAGATCAAAGAGGGTAGGGGTAAAAAGGAAAAGGTGACAGAGGAGTATCAAGAAAGGAAGGAAGAGAGAAGCTGAAACTGGGGTTGTTGAAGTAACAAGAAACTATCTACAGATGAATGGTCGGTAATATCAAAGGTATATTTGCAGAATGTTTCCTTTCAGTAATTGTACAAAGACTCCCTTGCCATTACAAAGCAGTTTTATTCTTGGCAGATTGAAGAATGTTTTACTAACTAAATGCATCCCAGTAATATTCAGAGCTTAGGTCCAACATAATCATAAGTTGCCTTGTTATTACAGAGGTAAGCAGCCCCATTTAATAACATACTAAATGTATTACTCATTTATGTAACTCAGACCCAGGGATTGCTGCTGGGATGAAAATTGAACCATTCTGTAATGCAGGTGTGTGCTTACTTGAGTAAATGAACTCCGTATTTCTGCACAGTTTTCTTCTAAATTTCGGGGACTGGTCTGGTAGGGCTAATGTGATGCCATTTTCATCCAGGAAATAAAATGGTTTCAGAATGGTTTTTAATGAGCATTTTTTTAAAATTACCAACAGTCTTCTCTGTGGCAGAATCCCAGAGGGATGGATTTGTGCTTTGGGTTTAAGCAGGACTCCTGCTGCTGCAGGATTCAGGAAAGCCTGTGGCGATGATTGGTCAGAACAGTGACAAACAAAAGGAATGTTCTCTAGCTGATGATTCCACTGGTGATGGTGGGCCCATGCCTTCATAGCTGCTCACCAAGATAGAGTCACAGGTGTGCTTGGATGCTAAGTGATTAAAAATTATAAGCTGCCTTTAATTTGCATAGTGCCTTGCCTCTGAAACACGCAGGGAGTTTCTGATGCACGTTTCTGATACACGCAGTGAGTTTAACTCACTGGGATGCCATAAGTACCGTGTGACATTGCTGGTCATTTTCTGCTACCATTGCTGGTAACAGAATGTCACCATTCTCCAGTGTCTGTATGGTATTTTTCTTCTTTCCTATCTGCGCTTATTTTCTTTCATATCAGCGTACAGTCATAAGCATCTACAATGGACTTTTCAAAATACCAGATGGGGTGATGTTCAAGATGCTCAGATAGGACAATGACCTATCAGAATGAGTAGGGATCTTAGTGCGGGAGCAGGGTTTGGGAGGTTTCCTGGTGTTCTAGGTATTAACCCATTTGCTTCTGGATTGCCAGGAGAAGCAGGGACTCCAAGGATAGGGGTCAGCATAGCTGGGTTGGTGGGTGAGATGCTTGAAGGGTTTCGGGCAGTGGTAAGACCCAACTGTTAGGCAGATATTTCCACATTTAACCTCGTACAGTCATCCCAGTGTGAACCTCCTGATTATCAGCCTTGCATGTCTGGGGCACAAGGATGCTCTCTAGGAGCTTAAAGTTCACAGTCACACGGGAAGAAAATCATAAAAGGCATAAATGACTCCTATCAAGTAAATCATAGGATTCCTGTAAGAGCTTAGAGGACATATCTCACTCCAGTTAAAGAGGCAGTAGAGTGCAGTGGTAAAGAGTACATATATTCTAGAAACAAATTATCTAGGGTCCTAACTTTGTGGTCTTGAGAAAACTAGTTAAGTTCTATGAATCTTAATTTCATCTGTATATTGGGAATAATAATACCTTCGTTATTAGGGATATTCTGAAGGCAAATCATGTTAAGAACTTAGTACAATGACTAGAACATATTAAGCCCTCTCTAAATATGAACTTCTTATGATTTTACTATCATAGTCAGGAAAAGACAGGAGGTAAGCTGCCACTTAAAGTGTGGATAAGGGAGATTGGTTCAAGATGGCAGAGTAGAAGGATATGCTCTCACTCCCTCTTGTGAGAGCACCAGAATCACAACTAACTGCTGACCAATCGTTGAAAGGAAGAGACTGGAACTCACCAAAAAAGATACCCCACATCCAAAGACAAAGGAGAAGCCGCAATGAGATGGTAGGAGGGGCACAATCACAGTAAAATCAAATCCCATAACTGCTGGGTGGGTGACTCACAGACTGGAGAGCACTTACACCACAGAAGTCCACCCACTGGAGTGAAGGTTCTGAGCCCCACGTCAGGCTTCCCAACCAGGGGGTCCAGCAATGCAAGGAGGAATTCCTAGAGAATCAGACTTTGAAGCCTAGCAGGATTTGATTGCAGGACTTCGAGAGGACTGGGGGAAACACAGACTCCACTCTTGGAGGGCACACACAAAGTAGTGTTCACATTGGGACCCAGGGGAAGGAGCAGTGACCCTATAGGAGAGTGAACTAGACCTACCTGCTAGTGTTGGAGGGTCTCCTGCAGAGGTGGGGGGTGGCTGTGTCTCACCGTGATGACGAGGGCACTGACAGCAGAACTTCTGGGAAGTACGCCTTGGCTTGAGCCCTCCCAGAGTCCGCCATTAGCCCCATCAAAGAGCCCAGGTAGGCTCCAGTGTTGGGTAGCCTCAGGCCAAACAACCAACAGGGAGTGAACCCAGCCCCAACCATCAGCAGACAAGTGGATTAAAGTTTTACTGAGCTCTGCCCACCAGAGCAACAGCCAGCTCTACCCAATACCAGTCCCTCCCATCAGGAAACTTGCTCAAGCATCTTAGATAGCCTCATCCACCAGAGGACAGACAGCAGAAGCAAGAAAAACTACAATCCTGCAGCCTGTGGAACAAAAACCACATTCACAGAGAGATAGACAGGATGAAAAGGCAAGGGCTATGTACCAGATAAAGGAACAAGATAAAGCCCCAGAAGAACAACTAAAAGAAGTGGAGATAGGCAACCTTCCAGAAAAAGAATTCAGAATAATGATACTGAAGATGATCCAGGACCTCAGAAAAAAGAATGGAGGCAAAGACAGAGAAAATGCAAGAAATGTTTAACAACACCTAGAAGAATTTAAGAACAAACAAACAGATGAACAATACAATAACTGAAATGAAAAATACACTAGAAGGAATCAATGGCAGAATAACAGAGGCAGAAGAACGGATAAGTGACCTGGAAGACAGAATGGTGGAATTCGCTGCTGCGGAACAGAATAAAGAAGAAAGAATGAAAAGAAATGAAGACAGCCTAGGAGACCTCTGGGACAACGTTAAAGGCAACAGCATTCACATTATAGGGGGTCCCAGAAGGAGAAGAGAGAGAGAAAGAACCTGAAAAAATATTTGAAGAGATTATAGTTGAAAACTTCCCTAACATGGGAAAGGAAATAGCCACCCAAATCCAGGAAATGCACAGAGTCACATACAGGATAAACCCAAGGAAAACACATCAAGACACTTAGTAATCAAATTGGAAAAAATTAAAGACAGAGAAAAATTATTGAAAGCAGCAAGGGAAAAACGACAAATAACATACAAGGGAACTCCCATAAGGTTAACAGCTGATTTCTCAGCAGAAACTCTAAAGACAGAAGGGAGTGGCATAACATATTTAAAGTGATGAAAGGGAAGAACCTACAACAACGATTACTCTACCTGGCAAGGATCTCATTCAGATTCAATAGAGAAAACCGTTACAGACAAGCAAAAGCAAAGAGAATTCAGCACCACCAAACCAGCTCTACAACAAATGCTAATGGAACTTCCCTAAGTAGGAAACACAAGAGAAGAACAGGACCTACAAAAACAAATCCAAAACAGTTAAGAAAATGATAATAGGGACATACATATCAATAATTATCTTAAACATGAATGGATTAAATGCTCCAACCAAAAGACACAGGCTCGCTGAATGGATACAAAAAAAAAAACCCATATGTATGCTGTCTACAACAGACCCACTTCAGACCTATGGACACATACAGACTGAAAGTGAGGGGATAGAGAAAGATATTCCATGCAAATGGAAATCAAAAGAAAGCTGGAGGAGTGATACTCATATCAGATAAAATAGACTTTAAGATAAAGAATGTTGCAAAAGACAAGGAAGGACACTACATAATGATCAAGGGATCAGTCCAAGATGATATAACAATTCTAAATATATATGCACCCAACGTTGGAGCACCTCAATACATAAGGCAACTGCTAACACCTATAAAAGAGGAAATCGACAGTAACACAATATTGCATCTAGAGACTGTCATACAGAGTGAAGTAAGTCAGAAAGAGAAAAACAAATATCGTACATTAATGCATATATGTGGAACCTAGAAAAATAGTACAGATGAACCGGTTTTCAGGGCAGAAATTGAGACACAGATGTAGAGAGCAAACATATGGACACCAAGGGGGAAAGCAGAAGGGGGGGTGAGTAGTGGTGTGATGAATTGGGAGATTGAGATTGACATATATACACTTATATATGTAAAATGGATAACTAATAAGAACCTGCTGTATAAAAAAATAAAATAAAATTCAAAAAATAAAATAAACTGTGGGTAAGTTTTAGGCAGCTGATAAGGCATACAGGAGGACATGGAAGCAGAAAGAACAAAAGAAAGGAAGTACTTTCAAGAGGGTAGAAAAGAGAATTTTGGCAGAATGAGCTAGTTGGGAAGAAAGAGTCCAGAAAAGTAAAACAAAGGCTTCTTTCGCAAGATCAGAGGATTTTTGACTTGTCCTAAAGAAAGTGGAATCCATGAAGGTTGTGAACAGGTAGGATAAATAATGATGTTAAATAAAAATAATTGACAGCATTTCATAAGCACTTGCTAATTGTCAGGGGCGTTTTAAGTGTTCTGTGTACATTAATCCATTTCATCCTTAGAACTGCCCTGTGAGGTGAGCTTAATATTAATAACTGGCCTTGCAGTGATCCACAGTGTTCAAAGCACTTTCCCAGACAGTATTTAATTTTATTTTCTCAACCTTGCTTTTAGGTAGTCATTCTTGAGATTTAGGGACAGAGAAAGGACTTTGGCTAGATTTGAAGGGTTTGGAAAATAATAGTCTGCAGGCCTGCACACTACCAGATTTTGTAAATAAAGTTTTATTAGAATCCAGATGCAATCATTCTTTCGTGCACTATGTCCACTTTTGTGTTACAACCAAAGAGCTAAGTACTTGTGATAAAAACTATATAACCTACAAAGCTGAAACATTTACTCCCTGGCACTTTATGTAAAAAGTTTTGTCAACTCCTGGTCTAGAAGAATGGAAAGACCTTGGGCTTTGATTGCTTCCATTTTGAGCTCTACCAGTAACTTCAAGCAGGTAGACTTGAGAAATCAAATATATGAATACACAAAGCTGTTGCTGTGGACTCCACACAAAAAAAGATGATGAATAGATAACACTGAACCTCAGAAGTCTTAAAGGTTAATTATTTAAAACCCACAGATTCTAATGTACTATGCATCTGATCAATTGTCTAGGATACATTTGTAGGATAATTCTTTTTCTTTTTTTTTTCTTATTAAAGCTAAAACAAGAAGAAAAAAGCAAAACAGTTGGAAGGATTTACTTATCTGTAGACTGAAGTCTCCTTAATGTGAGGTTTCAACTGTTTAGACAGTATAACTCCTCATGAGATATTGACTAAAAACTATCAAATTTAGCCAACTTTCTGCTCTGTACCATTAGTACAGCATCTTGTATGGTATCTAATGTTGAGGCATATAACGCGTAAGAATCTATTCTTTCTCCGAACTACACATTCCTTTGCGATATCTATTACTCATTCTAACCCTTAATTATATAGCCTTTGAAGTATCTCCTAGATTATCCATGTACATCTTTTCAGCTAGATTATAAATTTATTGAGGGCAAGGAAGGACCATGTCTTCTACTGCTGCTATGCATTTCCCACAGCTCCAAAGTGAATTGATTTGATTCATCGATTAACTAAATAAATAAAAGCAGTAAATTAAAATGTTAATAATAGATACAGTGTGTTCGTATGATGATTTGGCTCTCTGTTGGGTACTTTCTATGAATAAACTGTAATCTTCAGAGCAACAGGAAAGGTAGTTATTGATAGCCCTCAAGGCTAAGCAGAAGGTTCAGCTTCAAAAGTTGGGAGTGGGGCTTCCCTGGTGGTGCAGTGGTTGAGAATCTGCCTGCCAATGCAGAGGACACAGGTTCGAACCCTGGTCTGGGAAGATCCCACATGCCGCGGAGCACCTGGGCCCGCGAGCCACAGCTGCTGAGCCTGCGCGTCTGGAGCCTATGCTCTGCAACAGGAGAGGCCACGACAGTGAGAGGCCCGCGCACCACAATGAAGAGTGGCCCCCACTCGCCGCAACTAGAGAAAGCCCTCGCACAGAAACGAAGACCCAACACAGCCAAAAATAAATAAATAAAAATTTATTTTAAAAGTTGGGAGTGATCCAAATTATCGTGAGCTGGATTACAATTTGACCTTCTTTTTTTCCATTTAGGTATAGAAAGGTGGTTTCCAATAACTGCACTGATGGGGTGAGAGAACAGTACACGGCCAAACCACAGAAGTGCCCAGGGAAGGCCCCGCGGGGGCTCCGGATCGTCACCGCTGATGGAAAGCTGACAGCGGAACAAGGGCACAATGTTACTCTCGTGGTGCAGCTGGAAGAGGTAGGACCAAGGCCCGTCTCCCCTCTACCTTCTAGAGCCAGTGATTTTTCCTAAGGAGTCATGGCTCCCTTTACATGTCTTTTTGTCTTGGTTTACATATATATATATTTTTTTTTTTTAATTTTAAATTTTGTTTAAAATTTTTATTCTACTTTTAGTTCCTTGGTTTACGTTGTTGTTATCATTTCACTTTCTCTGACACATTTCTTCAATTATTTTTATTTCATTGTAAGTTGTTCTTCTCTCACTGAATCTCTCACTTGCTAGGGATTCTCTTTGGATTTAACCTTGCCGTGTTGGCACTTTTAGCAAAATGTTTTCTCAGAATACATCAATGATATTCCTATAATAACTTAACACACATACATACTGAACTAACCTAAAAGCTGCTAATGCTGTCTTCTTCTGTTAACCTGAAGTCTTGGCTTTTCTTTCTAAAGGCAACATACTGGTCATACATATAGCATCAAGGCCAATCTAAACATAATTGAGTATAATTTCTTTGACAATTAATAGGTTTATTTTTTAATAACACCTCAGGGATATTATAAGCATCAATTATTATTTGCCAAATTATGATTGTCTGAAATTTATGAGTATTTAGATGGTAGGATAAGATGACATTTATGTTATATATTTTAGAATGTACACAGGTGTGTTTGCCATCTTGTAAATGAGGAAGATGATCTCTAAAGGATAAACACTTTCATAAAATTATCTCAATTGTTAAATCAGATATGCTACCTTCAACCATGTTTTCTGAATACCTAAAATATGGCCAACACTGTGCTAGGCCTTGTGAATACAATGGGATTTTAAAAGTTCATAATGACACCAGGATGAAGATATACAACATTGACTTACCCCATCCTCTTCTGATAGCCCAGTGGCTCTCAGCCTTTAATATGCATAGGAATTACCTGGTGGGCATGTTAAAACAGTTTCCTGGGCTCCGTCGCCAAAGATTCTGATGCAGTAGGTTGAGGTAGGACCCAGGAGTATGCATTTCTAACAAGGTGGTAGGTTATGTATCATGCTTCAAGAAAAAAAAAAAGAAGGAAACAAGGGCAACATCAAGAGGGATAGACCAGTCTGAGAGGTTCTAGAGTGTGACTTGAAGGGGAAAAGATGAAGCAGTTAGGATTACATTGTCAGGTTTACTCAAAATACTTAGTATTTTAATTCCTGTAGAAAAAACTGTGAACTAAATGAGTTTGCAACCCTGGCTCTGGTGATGCTGTTGCTTTTAGTTCAAGGACCACTTACAAAACCACTACTCTAACCTAGTACTCTTTTCTACTATCCCCTTAATAAGTGCCTTTTAACCATACTCAGTTTTCTAAATACTAATGCTCCCCAAAGTTCTTCAGTTGGAACTAGAAAGAGATGGGCCAATTTAGACCAATTGGAGTTGCTTGCATTTCACAGAAATAAATCTATGGGGACTTCTGCCTGAGGCTATGACAGACTAGCTTGCTGCAAACCAGATATATATGTATTATTTAGAGCAAGAGTGAGAGAGAGAGAGTGGGAAAGAGAGAGGCAGACATACACAAAGAAGGAGAAAGAGGATTTGAGAAGCTACAGTTCTTTTCTTGAGAGATGGGAAATTCATTGTGATGAGTCTGACATTTATGCTGTATTTCCCCTCAAGAACCTTGCCAATTCATACATCATACTGCATAGGAGGTCAGATTTTCAGATTCTCACCTTTCAGAAGGTGAGGTGGAAAGTGTTGGCTAAACATCTGTTGGTGGACTTACAAGCCTGGGAAGACAGAGGTTGGATTTCAGGGTTACCAAGTCAGCTGGGACTGACGATGTCAAAACACAGAGAGAAGGAAAGCATAGAGAAGTCATAGAATATTCTGTGTCTTTTGTTCCCTTGAGTTACTTGACAATATCTGAGGGATACAGACAAAATAGAAAGTAGTCAGTTAAGAGGATGTGAAGTCAAACATAGGTTTTAGAAGTATTACATTTGGGGGAGATAAAAAAGTTGAGGTTAGGGACTATCAAGAGGAAAGCCCTGGTGAACAATCCAAGACTAGGTTCTGGAGACTCCTGGAAAGCTCTATGCTAGGAGGAAGGACAAAACAGAATTAGACCAGACTCTCTACACCCTGAAATCACAACTGACATTTGAAGGGTTAGAGTGATTTCCCCCCATTTTAAATGTCCGTCAGAAGCTATAACAAATCCTCTTTAGGAAAATAACGTACATCAGAGGCCTTCCTTGTTTTTTGCGTATAAAAGTTGGGTTGTTTAAATAATTACAGATATATCAAGAAACAGGACCAAGAACAGGAAAAAAGCAACAGAGGAAAGAACAGTTGCCTGAGATATGATTAATATGTTTATGAATATGGGATAAGATATAAAATTTAACCCCACAGCAGTCATCAATAGGAGGCAGTAAGCGTTTGGAAGTTATAGAAAATAAAGATATAATTACTGATGTTGATCAACATCAGCATGAAGAAATGCCAGTACACATATAAAATGGAATACCATACAACGATGAAAAGCAGCAAGCTACTGCTACACACAGAAATGTGAGTGAATCTCACAGCTAATATTGAGCTAAAGAAATCAGACTGAAAAAAATGCATATTATGTGAGCCTACTTAATCTGCAAAAAATAGGCAAAACTGATTGACGGTGATAGACATGAGAATAATTATCACCTTTGAAGGGGGAGTGGAAGGGAGCATTTTGGTGGTGTTAGCAATTTTCAATTTCTTGGTGATTAATAAATACATTCACTTTGTAAAATTCAAGTTGTGTATTTAACGATGTGCATATTTTTATGTGTACTGTATTCCACCAAAAGCTTACTTAAAAATCACTTCAGAAATTCAAATAAAACACTTAGTATTTAGGTCATTAAACAATAAGGAAAAAGAAAACTGTTAGGCAGGGATTCATTTTCCAGGCCAATCCTATATCCTGTGATGAAGGTGAAGGTACCTTTCCCAGAGACATAAGGAACCTCGTTATGATACTCAGAAGAACAACATCTTTTGAAGCAGCAGATGTCAATGCTGGAGCAGGATTCAGAATTTAGATTTTTATTTCATTTTGAAGAATACAGTAGAGCAAGATCTGAAAGAAGAAATCAGGCCTGGTCAACTCCAACCTCTGTACAGACTCCAGGGACAGAGGCCAGGCTCTCATCTGTTCAGTGTTGCTTTCCATGTCACCAAGATGATCAGGTGTCTCAAACTTGGCTGGGTGATGTGGGAACAGATTGGGGAATCTGGTTCTAAGTTGTGTAAATTCATGCCTTCTGGACACAAAAAGGGGGAAAAAGATAACGAGTGAGTTCATTCCACTCGAATGGGCAAAGCTACAGCAGCAGGGATGAGTCTGCTGCCTGCACCTGTCAGAATTGGCCCCTTGATGCTCTTGCCTCCTAGTACAAAGCACCAAGCCCTAAGGACTGTCCCCATGTCAAGAGGCCCTGGAGACCCCACATTTGATTGTGAGATCCTGTGCTAATGAGTCACAAGCTCGCCTTACAGAAACAACCTCAGTTTCTCTATTAATCTCTGGATTATATACGTAGGCATGGCTGAGGTGTGTGATAAACAGTGCAGAATACAGGACAACAGAGTGTCTCAGAGAAGCTGAGGAGCACTGAAACTTGACACGATAATGGTTCAGATGTCCAACATTGACTGAGCACTAACTATGGTCCAGTCTATGAGTCTTTCATGGATTGTCTCATTTAGATCCCACTGCAGCCCTGTGCGAGTAAGTATTGATATTATCATTATCATTTTATAGATGGCACAGCCGAAGCACAGAAAGGCAGAGTAACTCACCTAAGATCACACAGCTACTAAGTCATGGAGCCAGGAGTCAAATCCAGGATCTGTGTTCTCCTGCCTTTCTACTGCTTCTCTATGGCGGAAACAACCATTTTCTGGCAAAGAACTTCATGTATTTCCTCAGGCTCTCTAGAGACGCTTGGCAGGAGTAACAAAGATCAAGGGGTAGAAAGAACAGGCAAAATTACTTACGCCCAAACCAGTTGGCGCTGTGGCTGCTGCTGTATTCTTAGACACTCGTCAACATGTAAATCAAGAGTTTCCTCCTGGATTTTCTGAGAATATTCATGGCTTGAGATCAGCTTGTTGAAAACCATTTCAGCAAAGAGAGAGGCCAAATCCTCCTCTTTGCAATTTATTGAATGGCTACAGTGTATCTAGTGCTGTTTTATCCACTCTAAAGAATGTTGGAAAACATAGGATATGAACGCAGTACTCAAGGACTTTAACATCCATGTATACCAAACTTCTCCTGAGTCTTAAGTTATGAATTAGGTTATAATATTGCTAAATTAAATGTAAAACCCAAACAAACAAAAACTCCTGACATGTGCCACTGGTAATACATGGGTTCTCTACATCCTCCTTAAAATTTCTATGAGTTCACTTCTCATTTGAATTTGTTGCTCCTGAATTTACTTTGAATAGAGTATCTGATTTACCCCCATACCTAGTGCCAGTTCTTTATAACTATAGGGATATTAATACCATGCTTCTGATTCCCCTAAAGCAGCAAGTCCTCCAGGTGCCAAAGGGACCAAGAAGTCCCTGCTACATTTTGATACGACACCGTAGTGTGATTAATGAGATGTGGGCAGAAGACTCTCCAAGCCAGTATAATATTTTATCATTTGGGCACCAAAGATCTTGCTCCTGTGTCTCATGGTTTATTGCTCATTCAAGTTTCTCCTCTAGACTTATCTTCTGTCTGCGAGGCTAGGTT
>NW_020185331.1:8903652-8949165 GCF_003031525.2 Neophocaena asiaeorientalis asiaeorientalis | reverse complement strand
TACATACAAACCCCTCCATGTAGGCTTCATCTCCTATGTGTATCAACTAAAGCATTAGAGACCTGAGGACTGAACCGTTCCACCAACTAGTTAGATATGTGTGTTTATTTGTTCTTCAACAAATATTTTACTGAGTTCCAATTTTATGTCATGTACTTTTCATTTATGAGTAGACATATTTCAGCTTGTGGAACTACATGTTTTTGGGTTAACTAGGACCTCTGCTGTATCAAGTTTTAAGTAAAAATCTAAACACACAAAATGGAAAATACTAAATATTTTGTATTCATTCAAAACAAAAAGAAAATTAATTTACTTAATTAAATTATAATAATGATCTACATTAGATTATTACAGATATCTATGTTACTGATCTATAATAGCAGTCATCCTTTTTTGGCATCTCTCAATAAATGATCAATATTATTAAGATAGGAATCGTATCCTGCCTGGTTGCGGCTCTAGCATCTCTGCTTACCATGCCTACAATAGTGATAGGAACTCAATAAATGTGTGTGGATTTGGATAGGCTTCCCCAAGGAGTGTAGAGATAAAGTCTTAAAAGGAAACTTAAAAGGAAAAAGGCTCTTAAAATTTAAATAACATCCCAAACATGTTAAAGTCTTCATCTGAAATCCAAATCCCTTCCTTTATTCTGTTCTAGTGCATGTCCTAATTCTGACATAAGAATATCAATGAAAACCTTGCTAAAACCAGAGCAAAGAAGAGAGCTTCTTATTGACTGAAGATAATCAAAGGCTAAGTACACTGATGCCAACTTGTAACTCCATGTACGATAGGATGTGCGTGAGCCAAAATTTTGCAGATTTGACAAATGCAGGAAATGGAATCCCTTTTTGTAAATAGCCTGTGAGCCCACCCCCACATCTAGGTGACACAATGACATCATAACACAAGTCCTTCAAAATCCTACAGCTTGGTTACTCAGAGAACCGCATAATTCTATTGAAGTTGATGAAAAGCTCCCTTGTCGGGAACCCCATCCCTACTGCTTTGAGGATTCTCTCCAAATTTACCATAATAAAAGAATCTTCATTAGAAGCAACAAGGCAAAGGAGCCAGTCTTGCTTCCATCCCAGACTCACTTATTATGGCAGATCCAAGAACACACACACATGCACTCACACTCACACTATGCATTTATGCATCACTGTTTTCTTAAGGACAAAGAACATTGATCCAGGAACCAACCAAGAAGGGAGAGGAGGAATCCATGAAGTTGTGTTTAAGAAGCCGAACATTTTACATTTTACGACACCTGAATTTTAGGAAGGCAATCGATGGTGTTTTGCAGTGAGACCCCAGCAATGAGAGGTAGCATCTCTGTCTGAAGATTTGCTTAAGATGGATGTCCTCTGAACCACTAATGAGCACCTAGTGAGTCTATAGACTTTCAATGTGATAACTCGGCTTTCTAGAGAAATCCAATGAGAGAACCTGAAGGCACAGGATGGATGGCAATCTTAAGAACTCAACAAAACTGATTTGGAAGGCATTCATTTGAGAGGACTGCTAGGCAGAAGTAGTGTCTGCATGTTATGGGAAATAATTAAATCTGTTTTAAATAGCTGTAAGAATAAAGAGATGCAATTCGCTGCATAATTTAAGACTTTTAAATTAAATCTGAGGCAAGGGACTAAAATTTAAAACTTTGATCCATATGTCATTGTTTTAATACTTCAATTTACATACAAAGACTGGAACTTAAAATTTATGATTATAACTTCTTCTGTGAGATTTAACTCTGAAACGTGAAGGCTGTGTCCTCATTAAATGGATTTCAATGAGCTGTAATTTCACATACATTGAAAGACTTATAGCCACATAAAAGTAACCACAATGTAATAGCACTTCATAAATACTGCAGGATGCTGCCAGCCATCGGATGATAGAGAAGTTGACTTTTGATAATTTTTTTGTGTCTGCGAGACACTTATCTGTTGAACTGATAAAGGAATCTGATCTACTTTTTCATCTGCAGAAAGAGTTGGCATAAAGAGTTAGCAGGAAGTGTTAAGTCCAGGCAGGTGTAACTTTCCAGCCCAGATCCAACTCAGAAGGTTCAGCTGTTTTATTCTTCCACACAAAGGAATGGGAGCTGATTTCAGTGAGCCATGGAGATTTAAGAGCCTTTCTCATGCATATATTATTCCTTACTCTGTTCAGCTTTATTCTCTTTGACTCTAGCAAGGTAATTGAGCCCTTCATTTCTTCCCCCTTGTTGCTCCGGATTAAAAAGGAAAGAAGGAAATGAGGCAGGCAATGTATGTTGTCTTTAAGAGGGCTGATGCCTGAAGTTCAGGTTGTATTCAGGTTAGCAGCTCTCTCTAAGGCTCTACTGTTCTCTCTCCTCAATACTGGTCCACAGGCGTTGGTGTATTTCTATTCTTTAGGGTTTCAGAGAATAGATGTTTGCAAAGAACTTCAGTCTGCCTTGACAAGCAAAGAGAGATACTTGGCTCGTTAGTGAGACATCCAGTACAGTAAATATCCCAAGGGCAGGAGTCATGAAATGGTCTTCAGTTTGGATTTTCAATCTTTCAACCTATCTGCTTCAGGTCCTCCAACACCTGTGTCCACCGCCCCTTGAATCAGGGCTTCACCAAACCACACAGTTCTTGCCCAAGTGTGTAACTTCCTCAGGTTTCTGGCTTTGCACTTTGCCATTCATTATTCCATGGCTCTCTGTCTTACCAGCTCATACCGCTGTGTAACCCACCTTTCACGTGCAATGGGAAGTCTCCATCGCATGACAATAGTACTTGGATAAGTTCTGCATCTTCGCCAAAGAGCGGAGATTATTTCAGCAGCCTGGAGGAATGTTGGAATATGTGTGCATGTCCAATAATGCCAATTACAAGAATAATAGAATTATGAAAATGACAGTTTACCTGGCCTAGAAATGACAACTAGGATCATCATCATCTGCCCATCTTTATAGCTAAAGAAACTGAGGTCCAATTGTAAAATGCATTTCAAGCAGCATTCAACCAGGTCTTCTAACTCTCAGGTCACCACCTGCCTTCTTTAGGGCACCTCTTCCACATATAGAGATGTGGATTTCTATAGATCTCTGTAAAGTCACTTACATCTCATAACAACTTAATAACTTGGAAAAGTGATGAAGTGACATCCAGGGCAAGAAATCAAATGTCCATTTCATAGACAGGATCTCATGACTCAATTAAGTCCACCAAGGGATGCTGGGTATAAAAATTCTGAAAGCTATTTAAAATGTTGACAGCAGAGCATAAAACAGTGTAATCATTTCAGTATTGCCGTTGTTATTGTGTGTGCGTGTGTGCACGCGTGTGCACACGCACGCACATTATTATTGGTTAATATGGTATTCACCAGTGTAGCAATGTGATCTCTGGGTGGTACGATTATGAGCAATTTGAATTTTCTTCTTCCAAGTTTTATGCATGTTCTACAGTTTTCTCGAAGAATTCATCATGGCTTTTCTCTCTTTGTTTTTCTTTCTTCTAATAAGGTCAACATATTTCTATTACATATTTTAGTAATAGGAGAAACTCATTGTAGGTTTATTCCTAAAGGAATCTTCCTACTACTCTTTCTTTCAAAATGTAACTTGTTCTTATGACATACCTGAATGTTTACTTTTAGAGTGATTTTTTTAAAAGTCATTCAAAAACATTTATACAATTTACGTCATTGGGCAGCCCCATAGTTTTCCTGCCAAAGGCTGCTGGGGTGATTCCTGAAGACACCATATAGCGGTAACAGTATAGCAACGCCCTTTACCACCTAAAAAGGGTTTTGAAAGCACAATGGATCAAGGTTCTGACCTCTCGGTACCACAACGTCCAGATGAAGTAAGGAGGCCTTTGCTTATGGTCATTTGTCTACTTACACAAGCCAAGTGTTCCTCCTGACTCATGGTGTTCTGTTCCATGCTAAGCCAGACAAGTACAGAAGATATAAAAATGAAATTTGGAAATTTGCTGTTCATTTAAACACATGGTGCTACAGCTTATTTGTAAGTGAAGGATTAAACCATTTTGTGATGTTCCAATAGGAAATTCTTGGTCTGAGCATTAGATCCAGAAGTATTTGGATATTTAGTTAGGCAAGTTCCAAGCATCATAGTCCTCAAAGAAGGTTCAAGCCATCTGTATTTCATCAGAGTGAAGGCGAAATATGCATCCGATCAAATTATTTGGTGGGTCCATAGCCTGGTCTTCCTGGCATCACTGGCCTTGTCAGACCTGAGTTTTCTGGTGAAATCATAAAACCCCGTGGACTACCCTCCTTACTGTTGTGAATGTTCTCCCTTCAGGTTAAAGCATCCAAGTTTACTGTTGCCTTTGCTCCCAGAGAAGCCCGAGGTCTGCATATCTGGAGAGATGCCTGTGCTATTGAAAAGCATCTCCGAATAGGCAAGGGAAGGAGGTTGAGTCTATATTTTGCAATTGTGCCGATATCTAGATATCTTGGGATTATGTCCAGAGCACAGTTTTGAAACTGAGTAGAAGCACATAGGGAATGCTTCAAACCAGACAGCCAGGAAACACTCCCAGCTGATCTGCTGTGGCAGCCTCAGCATTCAGCAATAGTAGTACCTCTTGGAAGTGATGCTAGGAGAGCTAGGAGCAGAAGATGGGGCATGTGCAACTGCCTTTTATCATAGACTGGTGTTGTCCTGTGCTGCAAGGACTTGGTTGGCCACTATAAAATGGCAGTTCCAACATAGTGTCAGCAGTGGATTCCTGTTTACAGCCATCTCACTCTTTGTCAAACACTCATATCATCAGAGGTCTTCATAAATGTGCTTTGTAGCTTCCATGGTGTTTTCTAGAGTGTGGAGTATTACACCGGGCTCCTCTCACATCACTATTTAATGAAGAATTTGATCTGTGCTGGCGTTCCTCTAACGGGTTTTAGTTACTGAGGCTTACAAATGCTCTCTGTTTTTACATATCAGTCAATCCATTCTTCAGCATCCATCTGGGAATGAGCACATGGAATACTTTGAGTGTCTTCTGAACAAGAGGTAGTAGTGATGAACGTGGAGTTAAGAAGAGCTTGGTTCAAACTAATCTTGTGACTCTAGGCAAATTTTAACAGTCTTTTAGGTCTGAGTCTTTTAGGGATGAAGATTCAATGAGGGAGAGACCTTCAAGATGGTGGAGGAGTAAGACATGGAGATCACCTTCCTCCCCACAAATACATCAGAAACACATCTACATGTGGAACAGCTCCTACAGAACACCTACTGAATCTTGGCAGAAGACCTCAGACTTCCCAAAAGGCAAGAAACTCCCCGTATACCTGGCCGTGTGACTGACAGGGTCTTGGTGCTCAGGCCAGGTGTCAGGTCTGTGCCTCTGAGGTGGGAGAGCCGAGTTCAGGACATTAGTCCACCAGAGACCTCCCGGCTCCATGTAATATCAAACGGTGAAAGTTCTCCCAAAGATCTCTATCTCAACACTAAGACCCAGCTCCACTCAATGACCAGCAAGCTACAGTGCTGGACACCCTATGCCAAACAACTAGCAAGACAGGAACATAACCCCATCCATTAGCAGAGAGGCTATCTAAAATCATACTAAGTTCACAGACACCCCAAAACACACCACCAGATGTGGTCCTGCCCACCAGAAAGACAAGATCCAACCTCATCCACCAGAACAAAGACACCAATCTCCTCCACCAGGAAGCCTACACAACCCACTGAACCAACCTTATCCACTGGGGACAGACACCAAAAACAACAGGAACTACAAAAATGCAGGCTGGGAAAAGGAGACCCCAAAAACAGTAAGTTAAGCAAAATGAGAAGACAGAGAAACACAGCAGATGAAGGAGCAAGGTAAAAACCCACCAGACCAAACAAATGAAGAGGAAATAGGCAGTCTACCTGAAAAAGAATTCAGAGTAATGATAGTAAAGATGATCCAAAGTCTTGGAAATGGAATGGAGAAAATACAAGAAACGTTTAAAAAGAACCTAGAAGAACTAAAGAGCAAACAGTGATGAACAACGCAATAAATGAAATTAAAAATTGTCTAGAAGGAATCAATAGCAGAATAACTGAGGCAGGAGAATGGATAAGTGACCTGGAAGATAAAATCGTGCAAATAACTACCACAGAGCAGGATAAAGAGAAAACAATGAAAAGAATTGAGGACAGTCTCAGAGACCTCTAGGACAACATTAAACGCACCAACATTCGAATTATAGGAGTCCCAGAAGAAGAAGAGAAAAAGAAGGGGAATGAGAAAATAGTTGAAGACATTATAGTTGAAAACTTCCCTAATATGGGACAGGGAATAGTCAATCAAGTTCAGGAAGCACAGAGAGTCCCATACAGGATAAATCCAAGGAGAAACACGCCAAGACACATATTGATCAAACTATCAAAAATTAAATACAAAGAAAAAATATTAAAAGCAGCAAGGGGAAAAAAACAAATAACATGCAAGGAAATCCCCATAAAGTTAACAGCTGATCTTTCAGCAGACACTCTGCAAGCCAGAACGGAGTGGCAGGATATATTTAAAATGATGAAAGGGAAAAACCTACAAACAAGATTACTCTACCCAGCAAGGATCTCGTTCAGATTCAATGGAGTAACTAAAACCTTTACAGACAAGCAAAAGCTAAGAGAATTCAGCACCACCAAACCAGCTTTACAAAAAATGCTGAAGGAACTTCCTAGGCAGGAAACACAAGAGAAGGAGAAGACCTACAATAAGAAACCCAAAACAGGGCTTCCCTGGTGGTGCAGTGGTTGAGAGTCCGCCTGCTGATGGAGGGGACACAGGTGCGTGCCCCGGCCTGGGAAGATCCCATATGCAGTGGAGCGGCTGGGCCCGTGAGCCATGGGTGCTGAGCCTGCGCGTCTGGAGTCTGTGCTACGCAACGGGAGAGGCCACAACAGTGAGAAGCCCGCATACCGCAAAAAAAAAAAAAAAAAAAGGACACCCAAAACAATTAAGAAAATGGTAATAGGAACATACATATCAATAACTACCTTAAATGTAAATGGATTAAATGCTGCAACCAAAAGACATAGACTGGCTGAATGGATTCAAAAACAAAACCCATATATATGCTGTCTACAACAGACCCACTTCAGGCCTAGGGACACATACAGACTGAAAATGAGGAGATGGAAAAGATATTCTATGCAAATGGAAATCAAAAAAAGCTGCAGTAGCAATTCTCATATGAGACAAAATAGACTTTAAAATAAAGACTATTACAAGAGCCAAAGAAGGACACTACATAATGATCAAGGGAACAATCCAAGAAGATTTAACAATTGTAAATATTTATGCATCCAACATAGGAGCACCTCAGTACATAAGGCAACTGCTAGAAGCCATAAAAGGGGAAATCGACAGTAACACATTCATAGTAGGGGACTTTAACAACCCACTCTCACCAATGGACAGATCATCCAAAATGAAAATAAATAAGGAAACACAAGCTTAAAATAATACATTAAACAAGACAGACTTAACTGATATTTATAGGACATTCCATCCAAAAACAACAGAATACACTTTCTTCACAAGTGCTCATGGAACATTCTCCAGGACAGATCATATCTCAGGTCACAACTCAAGCCTTGGTAAATTTAAGAAAATTGAAATTGCATCAAATATCTTTTCCGACCGCAATGCTATGAGACTAGATACCACTTACAGGAAAAAAATCTATAAAAAATACAAACACATGGAGGCTAAACAATACACTACTAAATGACCAAGAGATCACTGAAGAAATCAAAGAGGAAATCAAAAGTACCTAGAAACAAATGACAATGAAAACACAACGACCCAAAACCTATGGGATGCAGCAAAAGCAGTTCTAAGAGGGAAGTTTGTAGCAGTATAATCCTACCTCAAGAAACAAGAAACATCTCTAATAAGCAACCTAACCTTACACCTAAAGCAGTTAGAAAAAGAAGAACAAAATAACCCCAAAGTTAGCAGAAGGAAAGAAATCATAAAGATCAGATCAGAAATAAATGAAAAAGAAATGATAGCAAAGATCAGTAAAACTAAAAGCGGTTCTTTGGGAAGATAAACAAGATAGATAAGCCATTAGCCAGACTCATCAAGAAAAAAAGGGAGAAGACTCAAGTCAATAGAATTAGAAATGAAAAAGAAGTAACAACTGACACTGCAGAAATACAAAGGATCATGAGAGATTACTACAGGCAACTATATGCCAATAAAATGGACAACCTGGAAGAAATGGACAAATTCTAGGTAAAGCACAACCTTCCGAGACTGAACCAGGAAGAAATAGAAAATATAAACAGGCCAATCACAAGCACTGAAATTGAGACTGTGATTAAAAATCTTCCAACAGACAAAAGCCCAGGACCAGATGGCTTCACAGGTGAATTTTGCTGAACTTTTAGAAAAGAGCTAACGCCTATCCTTCTCAAAATCTTCCAAAATATAGCAGAGGGAGGAACACTCCCAAACTCCTTCTACGAGGCCACCATTACCCTGATACCAAAACCAGACAAAGTTTTCACAAAGAAAGTAAACTACAGACCAATATCAGTGATGAACATAGATGCAAAAATCCTCAAAAGAACACTAGCAAACAGAACCTAACAGTGCATTAAAAGAATCATACAACATGATCAAGTGGGATTTATTCCAGGAATGCAAGGATTCTTCAATATACGCAAATGAATCAATGTGATACACCATATCAACAAACTGAAGGAGAAAAAACATATGAGCATCTCAATAGATGCAGAAAAAGCTTTTGACAAAATTCAACACCCATTTATAATAAAAACCCTCTAGAAGGTAGGCATACAGGAAACTTACCTGAACATAATAAAGGCCATATATGACAAACCCACAGCCAATATCGTTCTCAGTCGTGAAAAACTGAAACCATTTCCTCTAAGGTCTGGAACAAGACAAGGTTGTCCACAGTCACCACTATTATTGGAAGTTTTAGCCACAGCAGTCAGAGAAGAAAAAGAAATAAAAGGAATCCAAATCAGAAAAGAAGAAGTAAAGCTGTCACTGTTTGAAGATGACATGATACTATACATAGAGAATCCTAAAGATGCTACCAGAAAACTACTAGAGCTAATCAATGAATTTGGTAAAGTAGCAGGTTACAAAATGAATGCACAGAAATCTCTTGCATCCCTATACATTAATGATGAAAAATCTGAAAGAGAAATTAAGGAAACACCCCCATTTACCATTGCAACAAAAAGAATAAAATACCTAGGAATAAGCCTACCTAAGGAGACAAAAGACCTGTATGCAGAAAATTATGACACTGATGAAAGAAATTAAAGGTGATACAAACAGATAGAGATACCATGTTCTTGGATTAGAAGAATCAACATTGTGAAAATGACTATACTACCCAAAGCAAACTACAGATTCAGTGCAGTCCCTATCAAACTACCAATGGCATTTTTCAGAACTAGAACAAAAAATTTTACAATTTGTATGGAAACACAAAAGACCCCGAATAGCCAAAGCAATCTTGAGAAAGAAAAACAGAGCTGGAGGAATCAGGCTCCCTGACTTCAGACTGTACTACAAAGCTACAGTAATCAAGACAGTATGGTACTGGCACAAAAACAGAAATATAGATCAGTGGAACAGGATAGAAAGCTCAGAGATAGATCCACACACATATGGTCACCTTATCTTTGATAGAGGAGGCAAGAATATACAATGGAGAAAAGACAGCCTCTTCAATAAGTGGTGCTGGGAAAACTAGACAGCTACATGTAAAACAATGAAATTAGAACATTCCCTAACACCATACACAAAAATAAACTCAAAATGGATTAAAGACCTAAATGTAAGGCCAGGCACTATAAAACTCTTAGGGGAAAACATAGGCAGGACAGTCTATGACATAAATCACAGCAAGATCCTTTTTGACCCACCTGCTAGAGAAATGGAAATTAAAAAACATAAACAAATGGGACCTAATGAAACTTAAAAGCTTTTGCACAGCAAAGGAAACCATAAACAAGACGAAAAGACAGCCCTCACAATGGGAGAAAATATTTGCAAATGAAGCAACTGACAAAGGATTAATCTCCGAAATATGTAAGGAACTCATGCAGCTCAATATCAAAAAAACAAACAACCCAATCCAAAAATGGGCAGAAGACCTAAATAGTCATTTCTCCATAGAAGATATACAGATTCCCAATAAACACATGAAAGGATGCTCAACATCACTAATCATTAGAGAAATGAAAAACTACAATGAGGTATCAACTCACACTAGTCAGAATGGCCATCATCAAAAAATCTAGAAACAATAAATGCTGGACAGGGTGTGGAGAAAAGGGAACCCTCTTGCACTGTTGGTGGGAATGTAAATTGATACAGCCACTATGGAGAACAGTATGGAGGTTCCTTATAAAACTACAAATAAAACTACCATTCGACACAGCAATCCCACTGCTGGGCATATACCCTGAGAAAACCGTAATTCAAAAAGAGACATGTACCACAGTGTTCACTGCAGCTCTATTTACAATAGGCAGGACATGGAAGCAACCTAAGTGTCCATCGACAGATGAATGGATAAAGAAGATGTGGCACATATATACAATAGAATATTACTCAGCCATAAAAAGAAACAAAATTGTATTATCTGTAGTGAGGTGGATGGACCTAGAGACTGTCATACAGCGTGAAGTAAGTCAGAGAGAGGAAAACAAATACCGTATGCTAACACATATATATGGAATCTAAAAAACAAAAAAATAGCTCTGAAGAACCTAGGGGCAGGACAGGAATAAAGACACAGATGTAGAGCATGGACTTGAGGACACAGGGAGGGGGAAGGGTAAGCTGAGACGAAGTGAGAGAGTGGCATGGTCATACATACACTACCAAATGTAAAATATCTAGTCTGAAGCAGTCACATAGCACAGGGAGATCAGATTGGTCCTTTGTGACCACCTAGAGGGGCGGGATAGGGAGGGTGGGAGGGAGAGGCAAGAGAGAGGATATATGGGGATATATGTATATGTATAGTTGATTCACTTTGTTATAAAGGAGAAACAAAAACACCATTGTAACGCAATTATACTCCAATAAAGATGTTAAAAAAATAAAAAGCTATCTATAACAAAAATATAAAAAAATTTTTTTTTAAAGATTCAATGAGAAACTATAGAGAGAAATGCTGTTATTATTTCTGGGACAGAAAACTTTTGAGAAATGTTCTCTTTTTCCTTAGTGACCATCAGGAATTGTTCTAGAACAATCTTAGCACAATTCACGTAATAAGTCACATGCCAGAGGTCGGTCTTATTGAATAAGCACAAGGGGGATAGCGCTTCTTTCCATGAACTCCTTTCCACCTGCTGACAAAATCTCTTCTTTGGAGGCCAGAGCAACATTATACTATAGTTATCTCCTTTTCTGTTTCTTCTGGAGACTCAGCCATAAAAAACCTTATCAGTCTAAGTCTAAAGTTGCTAACCTGAGTCGCATACCCTGGAATAGGACATGCAAGGCAAAGGTGGATTATTTGTTTTTCTAATTTATTTTATTGAAGTATAGTTGATTCACAGTTATGTTAATTTCTGATGTACAGCAAAATGATTCAGTTATACATGTATATACATTCTTTTTCATATTCTCTTTCATTATGGTTTATCACAGGATGTTAAATATAGTTCCCCGTACTATACAGTAGGACCTTATTGTTTATCCATTCAATATAATAGCTTGCATCTGCTATTCCCAAACTCCCCCAGCCCCCACCCGCTTGGCAACCATAAGTCTGTTCTCTATGTCTGTGAGTCTGTTTCTGTTTCATAGATAAGTTCATCTGTGTCATATTTTAGATTCTACATATAACTGACATACGGTGTTTGTCTTTCTCTTTCTGACTTACTTCACTTAGTATGATAATCTCTAGGTCCATCCATGTGGCTGCAAATGGTATTATTTCGTTCTTTTTTATGGCTGAGTAGTATTCCATTGTATATATGTACCACATCTGCTTTATCCATTCCTCTGTCGATGGACATTTAAGTTGTTTCCATGTCTTGGCTATTGTGAATAGTGCTGCTCTGAACATAGGGGTGCATGTGTCTTCTTGAATTATAGCTTTGTCCAGATTTATGCCTAGGAGTAGGATTGCTGGATCATATGGCAGCTCTATTTTTAGTTTGTTGAACCTCTATACTGTTTCCCATAGTGGCTGCACAGATTTACCTTCCCAAAATGTGGATTATTTTTATTTCACACTCCCCATCCTGCCCAAGTACCTTTAGCCATAAGAAGAAAGACTGAAATGTCTGATTTTTGTTTCTGGCATTTAATGCCCCTAGTGATATCTTTGTTCAAATACTGTGGTCAAAAAAACATTAAAATAATAATAGAAATCCAAGACCAAAGTCGGCTGTATCTCATGATCAATCTAACCAATGTCTGTGTTACCTCCTGGTTATTTCCTATATACTTAATATTTAAATGTTTATAGTAACAGTAGGAATAAAGTATTGTGTTTTGTGATGTTTCTTATGTTATCCCCTACTCCACTGCTTCTTTTAAATTTGATGAAATCTTTATTGCCCCTCCTTTACTCCTCTCTTTTAACCCTGCTGATCTTCCTCTGCCCCTCACTTCACTTCACCCCTGGGGTAATCAGTGTTAACAGGCTGGGTTGTTTTAACCAGCACACTTATGCTCATGCAAACACATACAGACTTACAGTACTTGTGTTATTTTATGCATTTAAAACTAGATTATACTATAGGTGTTTCACTTCAATGTAGTTTTTGCTGCATAAACTGTAAGGTACCTTCCAGGACTGAATTTCAGTAAAACCTGAGTCAGGCCCACCCTCGAGCCTTGCAAGGACCAGCCTCTGACAAACGAGTCCAGTTTCTATCTGCAGTGGGTCCCTAATGCCTTCAGGTGGGTCTTGGAGTCTCATTTCTGGACTGAGGCTGTCAGTGTTGAGTTACTGTAGCATTTGTTTTCCCATTTTTCTCTGAAGCCCTGTTACAGGACCTGATAGGTTAGGTTCACACACCTTTCATTTCTCAGGCTACATTTCTTGGCTTCATTGTGGCCATTTGATATATTTGTTTTTCTATTACAGAAGCCAGCGCTGCCCTTGGAGAATCCCTGTGTAGATTTCACGTGGCTTTTGTGCCTTTCTTGGGCACTTCTTTTGAGCTAGTACTCTCGGTTCTGTGTCTATATTAGGGCATGTGGCTGAATGGCATTAGGTCTAAAGAATTTTATGTGACAGTCTAGATATTTCCCAGCGTAGGTTGTGTTTTGGGAATGACTTGTCGTTAGGTTGAAGTACCTCTTGATACACAAGATTTTCCTGATTACTGAGTATGAATGCCTGTCATTTCCCATATTCTCTAACTTATGTATGGCTTGAACATGACACTGCTTCACCAGAGGGAAGACATTAGGGTAGTGTATGGAGTTCACAACAACCCATCTTTCCACTTATAAGCAAAAATATTGTCGGGGGCAGGGAAATGGTCAGAGCCAGGAATAGAGTCTAAACAAGAAAAGAAAGTGAGGCTTGCCTTTGTTATCACCTTTCTCTCACTCTAAAAGGCATTGCAAGTAAATTCCAATGAAAGGAACTCAACAGGGACTGAGCTGCAAGGATAAAGCTAAACCACAAATCATCTTGGACCTGTTTTTAAGCCTCTCACCAGCTATGGGACTTCTGGCTTCTCGTTTAACCTGTTTGTGCTCCAGTTCTCCTGGTATAGCAAATAGAAATAACATCTTCCCTTGGTGTCTCCCAAAGGTCCTAACAGCCAGATGAGATAATATACAAGAAAGCACTTTAACGAACAAGCATGGTAGAAATGCACAATTTTCAAAATTTATTTTTTTCTTTCTTAAATTTTCAAAATGTATTGAACAGAAAAGAATCATCTGCAAGCGCTGTGTTAGGTACTGAAGATACAGGCCTTCAGGGTACATCTCAGCCCTGTATACAAACTACCTTCATATTATCCAGCAACTCGTTTTCCTAGAGAACTGACCTTGACCGAGTGTGTCGTGGAACTTTTGTGATTGTGCCCCAGCCACTAACAGTGAGTTTAGTTCTTCCATTCCTGGCTCTATTAATACATCCTTAGCACTTAGAATCCTAAAACATCCTGGGAAAACTTTCACCATTGTGCCAAGGTGGAATAGGAATGGCATCAGCTTGTGTTCTACTGTATTCATCTTTAGATGAGTTCGCTCACAAGAAAACCTAACGTTCGACAGTCTGAACCAGTGGGCCTCAACCTTTGGTGCAGCCCAGCATCAGCTGTGGACCTTTTTCAGGCCACAGCAGGACCAAGCATCCTCCCCAGAGGTCCCGAACCAGGAGGTGGGTCTTGGATGATAACTGGACATCAGCTTTTTTTTTCTTTTAGTTTCTATAAGAGATTTTGATATCAAAGGCTGAGATTCATTGATTTCAAAACCAATAAACTATGGGAATTAATTTAGCGGGAAGGTGAATGTAATTTCCTGTTGCAACTCATATATCTATCTACCTATCATCTATCGTGAACTATGGCCTAATTGGCTTCCCAGAATATTTGGGCCTCCTTCCAGTGCATCCTCCATATTGTAGCCAGAGTGATCTTTTTGAATTAAAAATATTACCATGCCATCTTCCCCCACACCCCTGCTTCAAACACCGATGTCTCCCCATTGCTCTTAGGAGAAAGATCGAAGTCAGAAACTAGGCCGCCAAATCCTAAAATGCCATCGTCTCCTCTCCAGTCTAATTTCACATGTTCCTACTGTGCCTGTATTGTTAGCTTCCTTTAACTGTATCACCCCCTTCTGCCACAGGGCCCTTGCACACCTGGTTCCTGTTGTCCTCATTGCCTGAACTCCTCACCTCCATCTCTTTTGCTCATGTCCTTTGTTTGGTTAAATTCTTTCCTTCAGGCCTTCTCAGCTCAGATATCACTTCTTCCTGAAGCCTTTGTTTCTTTTTTTTTTTTTAATTTATTTTATTTATTTATTTTTGGCTGCATTGGGTCTTCATTGCTGCGTGCAGGCTTTCTCTAGTTGCGGCGAGCTACTCTTCATTGCCGTGCACGGGCTTCTCACTGTGGTGGCTTCTCTTGTTGCAGAGCATGGTCTCTAGGTGCACAGGCTCAGTAGTTGTGGCTCACGGCCACAGCAGTTGTGGTGCACGGGCTTAGTTGCTCCGTTGCATGTGGGATCTTCCCGGACTAGGGCTTGAACCCGTCCGTGTCCCCTGCATTGGCAGGTGGATTCTTAACCACTGCACCACCAGGGAAGCCCCTTGAAGCCTTTCTTGAAGTTCTCAATCGGGTTAGATTTTCAGCTCTCTACTTCTCCCTGCTGTACAAGCTTACAATGCCATGGACCTCTGACATCATCCCCTAGAATAGCTTTTTATTTATTTTTGTGATTATTAAAGTCCATCTGTCTCACCAGTAGTTTTTTTGCTCAAGAAAGCCCAGACCACATCTGTTTTGTTTAGTTGGTTATAATTTACTTAACAGCATTTTCTCCATTTAGTACCTGACATAAGATAGACACCTAATAAATATCTGTCACTGGTCGAATTAATGAACGACCAGAAGAAAGAAAGAATGACCCCATTAAAGCGGGGCAGGCATACCTAATCAAATGGTGACCTAGGACTTAGGAATTCTTCCCTTTGTCCTGTTTCTTATTCTGTAAAACAGTTAGTATCCCTGCCTGAGATGGTAATTGCAGCCCAAGGAAGTCAGAGGTTGATGTAGGTGAGCCCCAAAGTGATGCAGCTACAACTGTGTTAGGTTTTTCAAGCACCTGAGAGCCGCTGACGGCAAAGGCACGAGATCCGGTGTGTTCCACTTGAGTGGGCAAAGCTGCAACAAACAGGGGTGAATCTGCTGCCTTCAGCTGTCAGATACTTGGCCCCTGGATGCTCTCTTCTCCTGTGCAGAACACCAAGCCCAGAGGCCTGTGCCCACATCAGGAGGCCTTGGGGATCTCACATTTGATTGGGGGATTTCATGTCTTTACCCACTGGGGCTCTCAGATGTGTGGTAAACCTGATATACATATATCTGTATATCTATATCTCCATCCCTGTACCTGACCTAATATTCTAAAAGCCTGGCTCCTCCACTCTATTGGCAGCCCTACTGATGCACTAGTCCAAATGCCGTGAGACTCCCTCCTTTCACCTGTGATGTACACAGAGAACATTGTCCACCGTGGAGAATTAGGAATGCTATCAGGCCAACAGACAGTGGACATCCAGACAGAACTTGGGAGGAGTTTCAAGTAACTGACAAGAGGTCTAAGTCCAGGGCCACACAAGGAGAGTGGTGAATACCAGACAGAAAGAGCAACGCAAGGTAGACTCAAGCAGTAGCAGCCAAAGCTGTACTTTCCCCAGTAACGGGGGTAGTAGCTGCTCTCTCTCTGTGGAGGCCGAAGTAGAATCAGCTGAGAGGCTAATCTCCCTTCTTTCTTCTTGCAAATGGTGACCCTACCTGATGTCCACTCTGTCTCCGCAAAGAACCCTATACCTCTCTTTCCCTCTCTGTCTGTCTCTCAACCTCTTTCTCAGAAACTATAGTGCTTGTTTCATTCCATAGATAACCTGGTTAATTAAGCCTAGCGACTCCTGGTATTTCCCTGAGACACTTGTCCCAAATAACGTGAGTAGATTTTAAGGTGGGTTCTTCCTCCATGCCCAAACCCAGGATTCTCTGGCAGCAACTCTGTTGAAAATACAGAAAACATGGGAGGAAACTGACCAAAAACAGAAGGAGAAATTGATCAGTCCAATCTGGTTGTCCAAATGAAGGACAAGTCAGCAAGAATGGCTGACATGTATATTTATTAGTAAAGGGAATTCAGGTAATTGCACAATGTCTGGGCTTGTGGATATTTGTTTCATAATTTTGAATGGAGTTTCTTTTTCCCACCCTAGGGGAGAATTTTTGCCCAAGTCCTTACTGAAGGTTAGCTGCTGTGTACCCCCTCACACAATGGTTGGCTGGGCACAGATCAGAAGAGTAGGTCACATAGATTCCTAAGATTTGAATTGCTTTTCCTTTCCCTATGAATTAATCTTTTAAATGTCAGCATTTTAAACTTGCCCTTTTCACAAAATATGATACCATATGAACCTTACTTAATTGAAAATACATTTCTATTTCAAAGGTTTTTTGTTTTCTTTCCCACCCCCAAAATGGGAAAAGCTAACGAAACAAGCAAAGAAACTTGTTAAAGGATGGGCTGCCTGTGAGGGATGCTGGGTTTTGTCAGTTTTTCTAAGAAACTATTCCTTAAGAATCTCAACTAATTCCACAGGCTATTTTTTTTTTTTTTTTTACAGGTTTGGGATTTTATAAAGCAGACTTTATCTTCTCCTGCTCACTAGTGGGAAGTTTAGAATCATATGATTCCAGTCCAGCTTTAAAAGGGATATAGCAAATCTTTTACAGCTGCATTGTTTTTACAGTCATTCATTTTGGTATCGAATTTTACAGATGACTGATTACTCACATGTCTTCTATAACAACCTTTGAGTTAAGATGGTAAGACATTAATATGCCCGTTTCACAGATTAGGTAACTGAGACCAAAGGAGACTGAATGACTTGCATGAAGTCATCCAGCTGGTTAATGGGACAACAGGATTAGAGCTGGGAGGAGCTGTCAATGCTTTACCCACCTATAATGAATGAAACCCAAGTCCAGAGCGATGAGTTCAAATCCCAAGACTGCTGCTAACTAGCTGTGGTAACCCTGAGCAAATGGTTAAAACTTTCTTCACTTCAGCTTTCTCATCTGTAAAATGAACAAACATTGCCCACTTTTCTCTAGACTGAGATCCTGTGAAGAAGAAAATGAGATCATTTTGATAGTACAAAATGCTGAAATGTAAACAAGATAACCATCATTATCTTAAACAATAATAGGGCTGAGTCCAATGTCATATCGTGTGTAAGGCAAGGTGTCTCCTGTCCTTCCTCCAGCACAGTTAGGGAACCAGATATAAAGAAGGGGATTTGGGGGTCCAGGACACATGGGAAGTGGTCCTTGATTATGTCAGGGAGGCTGAAGTTTTTAAACTGTGTATGTAAGCCTTGTATTCATGTGTATGATCAGACTGTAAACAAAACCTTCAGAGAAACTGAATATCAAATTGGAGCTGATAATCAAACACTTAATTTTCCAAATCTTGAAACTTTTGGGAGTTGGTGCCCTTCAGATTTGGAGAGCATCCATCTTAGTAAACTCCCGTCTGCCAAGGAATGTCACAGGGATCCTGTCACACAGACAGATGCTCCCAGCTATAGGAGGGAACCAGGGCTGCCTTTTGAGCCCGGGGCTCACACAAGCCCCAACCCCTGGAGAAGCAGCAGCGAAGCACCTCCGACTCCCCTTCCTCTGATGTTGTCTTTCAGGGTGACGTCCAGAGGACATTCATCCAAGTGGACTTCGGGGATGGCATCGCAGTGTCTTATGTCAACCTCAGCTCCATGGAGGATGGGATCAAACACGTCTATCACAATGTGGGCATTTTCCGAGTGACCGTGCAGGTGGACAACAGTCTGGGGTCTGACAGCGCCGTCCTGTACTTACATGTAACTTGTATGTTATTACTGTTGTTGGTTTATGACATATTTTAGATATTGTGTCCTTTTAAAGATTTAATCCAAAATTCCTTATCTAGAAGAAGCTCACTAGTCACCTTTTAGCAGGAGGGGAGAGGAGAGTGAGAGAACCAAGTGGGGAGAAAGCAAGAAGAAACCAGGGTTTAGTTTTGAGTGAACTGGACTCTGGTTTGCTTCACATTGTTCTCTTGCACTGACTCTGCCTCTTCCAAATGCTTCTGAGAGACGATACCTGTGTCTGTGCTGGGCCTGAGCAGCTTGCTGGGCTGGTTGATTGAATATGAATTTGTTGGTGGGGGGGTCGTTCTTTGGGGTTCTTTTTTTTTTGGTCGGAAATGTTTGAGAACAATCCCCATTAGCACAAGTAATGGAATTTCTCCCCGTCTGATTTTTTTTTTTCTCTTCCCATGTTATATCTCATTATTAATAATTCTTTTAGACTTTTGTTCCTTTTTTAAAAAAAGAATATGTTTCCTGGACTTTGATCTGTGATGATTTGGTCCTAGAAGGTGGCATAGAGGGAAAGAGGGTAAATAATGTTAAGGAAGCTACATTTAGAAATAGTTTCAAAAAGTATTAAAGCTTTTCCCCCATTGAGGAGTTCAAAGGTGTCCTAATGAGACAATGATATCTCCTAAGCTGTGTTTGGTAAAAATGTTTGCCATGAGTGCCTCTTATTCTTGGTGTATATGGGTGTCCCCAGACAGGCATAGGACTTGTTTAGATTGCTGGATAAATGGCTTACTTTTAAATGAAAGCTAGCCCCTTTATAGGAATGGTCATGTTCAGATTCCAAGTTCTAGGCCAGGAGTATTAAGGCTAGGCAGTATTCCATGCCTCTCACCTGACTTTTGTGCATTGAACCAAACTGAGCACAGAAAGTACCAAGTAGAATCTCTTTTGTTAAGCTGCTGTGATCCAGTGGGTGGATAAGACTATTTGGGGGTCCCCAAGAGATTGTTCCTTAGTGAGATTTCCTGCCCTGTCAGTCATTCTTGATCCTTATCTCCTGTACACTCAGGACCCAAGTGCTTCAAAGAAACACACCCATCCTTCTTTGAGTTTAAACAGAGTTCTGCAAGATTCCCACTATGCCAACCCCACATCCCCCTTTTCAGCTAACGTTTGTTAAGCTCTTACTGTGTGCCAGGCTTTGTGCTAAACATGTTCTTTATGTATATGATCTTCCTTTTCAAAACAACCCTATGAAGTAGGCACTATTAGAAACACTAACTTACAAAGAACATTGAGGTTCAGAAAGCTTAAATCACCCATTTGAAGTTGCACACCTACTGTCTGGCAGAGCCAGGCTTCAGACTCAGGTCTCCCTGCCTCCAGAATCCCAGCACTTGGCCACTAGGTTATTATCAGTGCCTGTGCTGGCTTGGGGTTAGAGGATCCAAGTCTCCATCAGCCCTTACTCGCCTCCACATCTTTGCACATCATCCCAAGGGAATGTGAACATTTAGGTTAGAGGCAGTGTACTGGCTGTACAGCTACATGGGTTCCAGACGCATTTCCCAGGCTCTCTTCCGGCTGACTGCCGCTTTTCAGCTGTCCTAGATAGACTTCCCGGAGTTGCCTCTTACTAAAAGATAATCCCTCCCTATATATCAGTATCTACAAGGACAAAAGTGATAATATCCCAAGACTAATCCTAACATATTTAAAAACTACGTCGCAAACCTTGGTTATTAGTAACAGAAATAAATGGCAACATCAATGGCAGTACATTTGCCGAGAATGGCTGCCTACCTGGCAGCTTATCATTCTGCACAGCTTATTCTATAAGGCGGGTTTTTGTAAAAGATCTACTCTCCTGAAGAATTACAGTTATTATATTCCACATCCCATATAGGTATTAAGCATCCCTGGACTCTAAGCATGTGTCAATACTGATTTAAAATTCAGCAGCAGCTTTTGGTCTCAGTTTCTCGGGGTTTCCCATAGAGTCATCCATAGTTCCCCCTCCTGGTTGCCCTGTGGACTCTTCTTCACCTTACAAATAATCATATCCCATGAGGGAAACTTGCCTATCCTGGTTCTCTCGTGGGCTCACTGAATCCTGGGAAGGAAAACAGCACAGAGTTTGCCCCTGCTTCAGATTAAGGGTTACCGAAGCCATGACTTCTGAAAGAAACGAGCTGCTTTGTACACTTGCAATTCTTTTCATCTCATTAGCCTGATTGAACGGCTTAAGTGATTTGACCTTAACCTCAGTAGCAGGCGATTTGTAATGGAAAGTTTCGTGTTCTGATTTTAATTTTGTCAGACTCCTCTTGGGTTAAGCGGTTGGATAAGCAGGCCTCATATCATGGGACCCCTTTCTAAGCCTGGTCTTGGGGACAAGAATTAGCTTTTTATACTAACTATATGAAAGCAGGATTATTTTTAAAGTTTTCATTAATTCACATACATATAAAGGCCTTGGCATGAGCAGTGCCAGCGGGTTCTGACGTGTTTGCTAGGGCTTCTCTCCTGAAGGGCCCGTCGTGCTTTACCGTGCATATGAACTTCTGTGCTTATTCTCACACGTCTACCATGATGGGCAACATTTGGCCTTCCTTTCATCTGGGGAAAGCAAGGATTAGAGAAGTACTACGATTTGACACTATTTTACACTAAGAGGAAGTCATGGTAAAATCCTAATTGACTTACATTCCCCCTGCTCTCAAATACGGAGAGTAACATGGCAATTTTTAGTGCCATGGTGGCAGGATAGTGAAGGGATATGGCTTTGTAGGAAGAACAAAAAGGAGCACTGGACTGAGTTGGGAGTTGTTAGGTCCAGATGCTGGCCTGAATTCCTAGCTGAGTTACTGCATTTTTCTGAAACTAGTTTTTCTCCTCCATCATGTGAGGAATGCATGTCTTGTTTCTCAAAGGTTCTATCAAGCAACTCATGCTGTGCCCTGTCAACTGGCCAAGCTTGATTTTCCATCATCACGACGCAGCCTGTGCATTTGTATTTAGTGGGTTCTGAGCAGCAACTCAGCTCAAGCTCAACTTACCAAAGCCAGCCCTCTGCCCCTCTCATCCAACCCCCCTCCCCCTACCCAGGGCTCTTCCAGAAAACCCCACGGCCTGTCTTGAACACATACTTCCTCCACTTCCCAGTTCAAAAAGGTGCTTTGATTCTAAATCAGAAGTTCTTAAATACTGGTTTGCAAAGGTCATCGGAAGCAAATGGAGATGATGTTCCTGCTGTAATGTTTCCAGGATGGGGAGGCTCTCTCGGGGCAGCTGAGTAATCTCTTGTAGCCTGACAGTTGAGAATTCCTTGAGGAATATTCACTGTGCTCTGCTAGTTTGCAAACTAATTAGACACGGGGTGCAGCCAGGGTTGCCTTCAAGTGGATGGAACAGAGAATTTAAAGGACATGCAGATTTCTGCTCAGAAATCTGCCCTATCTCAGCCAGTCTTGCAGGAAAAAAAAAAAAAAATCTCTGAAGATTGTGCAAACTTGCAGAATAGGAGGCGATGAAAAAGATGAGGTGGATTTTCCGATACTTCCCGAACCTCTCTTCTCCACTACCCCGTTACATAGGAGCCCTTTGCAGATGTCTTTCTGTCCCCATCTTAGGGTAAGGTGATCAGTGTCTTGAAAACCTCTGTAGCTTTGTAACTATTCACATGATGATTATATTGGCCAGTGAATGTCAGACCTGGGTTTTGTAAAATGTGGTTAATGAGCCACCTGCCCCAGAATTACATGGTAAAAATACAGTGTCCTGGGCCCCTTTGCAGACCTATTGAATTAGAATTTCTGGCGGTGTGACATCATAATCTGCCTTGAACAGATGAGCGATTCTCATGCCCACTGGAGTTTGAGGGACTCTGTTGTAGGGTCTCATCTTCACACTTTGAATTTCTTTTATTTCTTCTGGTAGATTTTTTTTAACCTTTCAGACAAACAGCAATATGATACATGCACAATATTTAATTAGATGGTCAGAGGAGGTCTTCAGAACAAATGCCAGAGGCAGGTCGCTGATCAGCACGCACAGAGAGACACACACACACACACACACACAGTGTTCAGTCACACAAACAGCACTTGTCCCCTGCAGCACAGGAAGACCAAGCAAGAGAAGGGGAACAATTCACACAAGTAATTTCTCCCCTTCTCTCAGCCGCCTTGCGAAGATTCATAAAGAGTAATGCAGCGCCCCCTGCTGTCCGTTTTGCTCATTAAAGGCACCTGTCCGAAGAAGCAGTACCTGCAAGCTTGTTCCACTCTCAGCTGAGTGCGGCCAGCCAGCTAGGGGCCTCCAGGGGCTGGAGTTTCACTTCGAAGGGTCTATTAGGGCAGATCACACCCTCTGTGCAGAAAAGCAAGGCTTGAAAGATAGGCTTTGGGGCAACAGGAACCAGGTATATTGAACACACAAAAAGTACATGAGCCCAAGAGGACTTGGCAATCTGAAAGCGAAATTCCACACATTTGTATGAATGGATGATGAATATGCATGTAAGAAGGAACTTATATAAACACACACGGACATTCTTCAGGGCCTAAAGTGATCTGCTGAGTGTCCTGAACACCTGTTAGATCTCATTGGCTTCGGCTCCTTCCCTCCATCTCTTTACTGCTGCTATTCCCTGCCATCTTGGCACCTGACAAGGCCCTCCTCCTCAAGGCCTTTGCCCCACACTCACCCTGGAGCTTCCGCAGTAGATACACGGTGCACTTCTGCACGTTATTCAGGTCGCTGCTCAAATGTCCTTGCTTCCAAGAGACTTTGCTTGACCAGCCTATCAAAATTAGCAGGCTCTCAGCCACCCCCTCTCCTTGCAGGCACTGCCTCTCTTAATGATACATAAGCTCCACCAAGGGCAAGGTGTCCCAGCACCGAGAATCATGCCCAACACGTAATAGCACTCAAAAACTACTGAGTGAAGGAGTGGCCATGCTTCAGGAACAAGACTCAACTTTTGTCATTAACAGGACACACAGACATCATCCTTTGACCTTTGGACTTTAAAAGAAAAATTGTTGGATGCTCATATGTGAGAGACCAAGATGAACCCTTTTAGGATGGAACTGGCATGTCTCCCAGAGCTTATCTAGTTCTTGCATCCTAGCTGATCCATGTAACTCTAACCGGGGAGTCAGGAGGAGTGTCACAGAGGAGGGGGCCCTGGAACTGAGATTTGGAGATGACAGGTGCCATAAGAAAGGTGTGTAAGCAAAGTCCTCGGGTGGGACAGGGCACCTGCTGGAGCACATCATGTGATGGGGGAGGGACAGCAAGAGCCACGCAGTAAACAAGAGCCTGTGTAGCGAGCATTGCCCAATGCCTGCAACATGTCTAAGTCACCAGGAAGTAGTGACTCTTAATAGCTATTTTGTTAACATGGGTCTTCTCGAGCATTTGTCCGCTGGCCCAGGCTCTGAACTTGAACTGCTTTGGTTCACACCCTGGAATTGAGGAAGGTCACCTTCCTCTGTCCATCTCTGCATGGAGCTAACGGTAGTGCCCACTTCATAAGGTTGTTGTGAAGATTAAATGAGAACAAGAAGTCATTCACAGACTATGTGGCACACGGTCATTGGTCCGTAAACGATGCCCTTTTATTATCTCATTGAACCATTCTGACTTATGATCAACTACTTCTTATCATATGGCTTATAAACCAGAAAATCAATTCTACTCTGTTTGCTGGTCACCAAGCCTCTAATCTATAAAGAAAGAAAAACATGAACAAAAGCAGAAATAGGAAAGTATATGTTTCTGTTCACTTACACTGCCAATGTTCCAGTACCTGCTGCGTCTCAAGAACTGTGCACATCCTTACACATAAAGATAAATATGAAGGACTCTCGCCCTCCAAAAGTTTGCAGCCTGTGTTCTCTGTATCACAAATTTTAGATCTGTACGTGTTAGCTCTCATTATTATTATAATTAGGTAATGGGAATTTTCATCTTGATCAAGTGAGTAGCATGGCTTTCTAGAAAAATCACTCTCACAACAATTTGAAGGGTGAGAAGGTACATAGTCATCGCTATACATTGTATGAATGTATATATTATATATATATATATACGTGTTATACAGAATGAAGTTATGCAAACACACATATACATATTTCAGGGCCAACAAGGCCAACGTGCTCTATGTCCTGAATACCCTTGAGATCGCATCTGCTTCCACTCTTTTTCTCCATTTATTTCTCTATTTCTTGCTATTCTTTAAACATGGAGAGCCGCCTCCTCCTCAAGGTCTTTGTACTTGCTCTGCCCTCGCCCTGGAGCATATATTTTATTCTAAGCGATGGGGCCACCTGGCACTTGGTCCTACTTATGTATTATGGAGGGAGGCAGGCGTTGAATGCATAGAGCAGGAGGATGGATTAGAGTGGGGAAAGGTTAGAGGCTGGAAAACCTGTAGGAGAGTTTGTACCAGTCCACGTGAGACAGGTGTTTAGTGTATGAACCAGGGCAGGGTGAGAACAGCTCTACCTGAGAGAGAATTTATGAAACCAAATCAATGGTTTCCTCAGTGGATATGGATGGCAAAGAAATAAGGAATTGGGATTGACTGTCTGCTTCTGGGTTGTTCCCCTGGATAAACATTGGTCATTCATCAAGACTGGAGAATACAGACTGGGGGGAAACAGTGGATTTCTAGGGAACCTTTGGCTGCTAATTGAGTCTGGAGTCAAGAAGGTGGTTTTGGAGCCGTAAGCATATAGTTCGCAGTTTAAGGTCAGGGTGTGGATGGTATTACTCAGCAGAAGAGTAGATGGAGGGAGAGAAAGGCCAAAGACAGTACCCTAGGAGACACATTAAATGGTCAAGCAGAAGAGGAGGAAGTAATTAAACCAGGTGCAAAGGCCTGAGGTACCACATCCTTCTCCACCTCATGGGATAAAGATGGGGATGATGGATTTTTGTCATGTTCACCTCAAAAGAAAATGCATTTTGTCTGGTAAAAGTAACTCAAAGAGAAGGTCAGGGGTCATAGGATAGGTCTCTAGGGAGGGGATATTTGTATCTTTGTGGGTTTGTACATCTGATGAAGGTTTACGGTCTAATGGGCCTCCATAGGTAGAACCATCCTCTCTTTCAGCTGAGCGCATCCTGAGAACCTGAGGACCACAGAGCTCTCTCTGTCCCCTCGTGCCTGCCTTTGTCCTGGACAAGCTCAACTCAATACCACGCTTACCTAACCGGGTGGTTTTACACACATTCACACAAACACACACTCACAGTTACATACAAACATGCACATTTACAAACACTCACACACACATTTAAAATCCAGTAAAGAATAATTACATGTAGAATGGTTTGGGGATTTGTATAAGAACCACCACCAACCCCTAACCCCCATCCCATGTGGATTCTCGGAGGTTTTCACAATCCTGGTTTACCACCGAGAATATAACTTCCTAGAAACACTTTGCATCTCCCTGTGAAATCTCATGTTATACCTGTTCCTTTAAGGACTTCTTCAATTACTTGTAAGTTTTTAAGCTTTTACACGTAAATAACTCAAGTTTTAGGCCTGGAAGAAAGATTGGTAAATGGAAAATGTTGAGACACAACTGTTCACAATATATCCTTTTCCCCAGAGTAGGGACAGCACCCGAGCACTTCCTTCAGGGAACCCGACTGATGGTTGGGAGGCTTCCAGAAGGAATGCGTATTCTCTTCATATCAGGGAAGGCAGGTGAAGCAGAGAGAGCTCTTCCCTCTCCAAGCCTCCTCTCTCCTCTTGTGCCTCAGGTCCCCTGGAGCATGTACACCTGTCTCTTCCCTTCGTCACCACGAAGAACAAAGAGGTCAACGCGACTGCTGTGTTGTGGCCCAGCCAAGTGGGCACGCTCACTTACGTGTGGTGGTACGGAAATAACACCGAGGTGGGTCGGCCTTCCACGCGGGCTTTGTGCGGCTCCACGCAAACTGGCCAAAGTGCAAAAGGGAAAGAAAGTCATGGCTTATGTGACTCAAGAGACTAGAGGTTGTCGCAGCTCCGGGGACGGTGGGCTCCGAGTGCCCCAGTCATCTCCTCAGTCTCTGTCTCTCTCACCACTGTGCCCCCACCTCTTTTTTTTTTTTTAATTTCTATCGGAGTATAGTAGATTTACAATGTTGTATTAGTTTCAGGTGTACAGCAAAGTGAATCAGTTATACGTACGTCCACTCTTTTTTAGATTCTTTTCCCGTATAGGCCATTACAGAGTATCGAGTAGAATTCCCTGTGCTATACAGTAGGTCCTTACTAGTTATCTGCTTTATATATAGTACTGTGCATGCATTACCTCTGCCTTCCTCTGAGTTAGCCTTCTCCTCCAGCTGGGCTTTGCTCTGCAGTGACCCTTAGCAGGAGCCTGAGCTTTCAGAGAAAACAAGCCGTCTTTCCCCAAAGTTCTAACAGAAGTCCCAGAACAGAGTAATGTCGGCCAGGCCTTGACCACAGTGCTGGGGACAGAAACAGAGCTGCTGAAGTCAGCCTCCCTAGATCCATCTAGACCAAGAGACGGGAGGGAATGGCCCTCAAAAGGAAAAGAGGCCAGTGGACACCAGACAAGCAAGAGCCACAGATGTCTGTGCAACCCAGCTCCCCGCCGTGACCCCCTCACCCTGGATCAGACGCAGCCCCTTCTTTAGCTCAGCTTTCTGTTTCCCCCAAATATTCCCTGTGATCCAAAGTGGGCAGCAGTTTCAACACCAGTAGAAACCTTAGACCTCATTTACTCTGTCCTTCATTTTACAGATGAGAAAGTGAGGACAGGTGAAGTGGCTTCTTCCAATCTCATTCAGCTGCTTCACGCAGATCCAAGACCTTCTCAGCCCTGCCTAGGTTTTTCTTCCCCTCACACCAGGCTTCATGCTCTGTTTCAGTTTGGAATTCACTCCATTCTCAGAAATTAAAATTTGCTTGCAAATGTTAGTTAAAGCAGTAGAACTCAGGCCCCGAAGCCTCCCTTCCCAGAGGGCCCTGGGACCAACTGCTCTGGACTGGAAAGCGTCATCTCCTTCCAGCAGAGCTGCTTTCACTTGTGACTTTGCTCTTCAAACGCAATGCATCTTATGTGAATACAGATCTTCTTCTACTTCAGAGCTGAGTGTTGGCTTTAACTGGAGCCATAATTTTGCACAAGCCTGGGGAGGAAACCTATCCTGACACCCGACCTGCTGCATGCCTGATAGTCAAAGGAATCCCTCACCTCTACTGCTGACATAAATCAACTGAAAAGAAACTCTTTTTTATTTCTTATGAAACCATGCATGTAAATTGGGCCTAGAGTGGGCCCACTACCCATAGTAGAAGAAGAGAAATCTATTTATTTGCCTGAAAGCTAGTACTAGAAGTTGACAGTACTAAACAACTTCTTTTTTTTGGTTTTTTCTTAAGCTTTTAGAAGAAAAGCAAATTCTCAACAGATTATGTTTAGTAGGCTTCTTTTTTTCAATTTTTAAAACATCTTTATTGGAGTATAATTGCTTTTTCATGTCCTGGCTATTGTAAATAGTGCTGCAGTGAACACTGTGGTACATGACTCTTTTCGAATTATGGTTTTCTCAGGGTATATGCCCAGTAGTGGGATTGCTGGGTCATATGGTAGTTCTATTTTTAGTTTTTTAAGGAACCTCCATACTATTCTCCATAGTGGCTGTATCAATTTACATTCCCGCCAACAGTGCAAGAGGGTTCCCTTTTCTCCACACCCTCTTCAGCATTTATTGTTTGTAGATTTTTTGATGATGGCCATTCTAGCTGGTGTGAGGTGATACACATTGTAGTTTTGATTTGCATTTCTCTAATGATTAATGATGTTGAGCATCCTTTCATGTGTTTGTTGGCAATCTGTATATCTTCTTTGGAGAACTGTCTATTTAGGTCTTCTGCCCATTCTTGGATGTGGTACACGGGCCTCTCAGTGTTGTGGCCTCTCCCGTTGCGGAGCGCAGGCTCCAGATGCGCAGGCCCAGCGGCCATGGCTCATGGGCCCAGCTGCTCCATGGCATGTGGGATCCTCCCGGCGGGGGGCACGAATGCGTGTCCCCTGCGTCGGCAGACAGACTCTCAACCACTGCGCCACCAGGGAAGCCCTGGGTTTGTTTTTTTGAGCTGCATGAGTTGCTTGCATATTATGGAGATTAATCCTTTGTCAGTTGCTTCATTTGCAAATATTTTCTCCCATTCTGAGAGCTGTCGTTTCATCTTGTTTATGGTTTCCTTTTCTGTGCAAAAGCTTTCAAATTTCATTAGGCCCCTTTTGTTTATTTTTGTTTTTATTTCCATTACTCTAGGAGGTGGGTCAGAAAGGATCTTGCTGTGATTTATGTCATAGAGTGTTCTGCCTATGTTTTCCTCTAAGAGTTTTATAGTGTCTGGCCTTACATTTAGGTCTTTAATCCATTTTGAGTTTATTTTTGTGTATGGTGTTAAGGAATGTTCTAATTTCATTCTTTAACATGTAGCTGTCCGGTTTTCCCAGCACCACTTATTTGAAGAGGCTGTCTTTTCTTCATTGTATATTCTTGCCTCCTTTATCAAAGATAAGGTGACCGTATGTGTGTGCATTTATCTCTGAGCTTTCTATCCTGTTCCATTGATCTATCTTTCTGTTTTTGTGCCAATACCATACTGTCTTGATTACTATACTATAGTATAGTCTGAAGTCAGGGAGTCTGATTCCTCCAGCTTCATTTTTATTTATTTATTTATTTATTTATTTTTATTTTTGGCTGTGTTGGGTCTTCGTTTCTGTGCGAGGGCTTTCTCTAGTTGCAGCAAGCGGGGCCGCTCTTCATCATGGTGTGCCGACCTCTCACTATCGTGGCCTCTCTTGTTGCGGAGCACAGGCTCCAGACGCGCAGGCTCAGTAGTTAAGGCTCACAGGCCTAGTTGATCTGCGGCATGTGGGATCTTCCCAGGCCAGGGCTCGCACCCGTGTCCCCTGCGTTGGCAGGCAGATTCTCAACTACTGCACCACCAGGGAAGACCCTCCAGCTTCATTTTTCTTTCTCAAGATTGCTTTGGTTATTCAGGCTCTTTTGTGTTTCCATACAAATTGTGAAATTTTTTGCTCTAGTTCTGTGAAAAATGCCATTGGCAGTTTGATAGGGATTGCGTTGAACCTATAGATTGCTTTGGGAAGTATAGTCATTTTCACAATGTTGATTCTTCCAATCCAAGAACATGGTACATCTCTCCATCTGTTCTGTATCATGTCATCTGCAAACAGTGACAGTTTTATGTCTTCTTTTCTGATTTGGATTCCTTTTATTTCTTTTCTCTGATTGCTGTTGAATAATAGTGGTGAGAGTGGGCACCCTTGTCTTGTTCCTCGTCTTAGTGGAAATGGTTTCAGCTTTTCACCATTGAGAATGATGTTGGCTGTGGGTTTATGTGCTCTTGGATTCTGTTTGCTAGTATTTTGTTGAGAATTTTTACATCTATGTTCATCAGTGATATTGGCCTCTATTTTCCTTTTTTGGTAACATCTTTGTTTGGTTTTGGCATCAGGGTGATGGTGGCCTTGTAGAATGAGTTTGGGAGTGTTACTCCCTCTGCTATATTTTGGAAGATTTTGAGAAGGATAGGCGTTAGCTCTTCTCTAAATGTTAGACAGAATTTGCCTGTGAATACATCTGGTCCCTGGCTTTTGATTTTTGGACGATTTTTAATCACAGTGTCAATTTCAGTGCGTGTGATTGGTCTGTTTATATTTTCTATTTCTTCCTGGCTCAGTCTCGGAAGGTTGTACTTTTCTAAGAATTGGTCCATTTCTTCCAGGTTGTCCATTTTATTGGCATAGAGTTGCTTGTAGTAATCTCTCATGATCCTTTGTATTTCTGCAGTGTCAGTTTTTACTTCTCCTTTTTCATTTCTAATTCTGTTGATTTGAGTCTTCTCCCTTTTTTTCTTGATGAGTCTGGCTAATGGTTTATCAATTTTGTTTATCTTCTCAAAGAACCAGCTTTTAGTTTAATTGATCTTTGCTATCATTTCCTTCATTGCTTTTTCACTTATTTCTGATCTGATGTTTATGATTTCTTTCCTTCTGCTAACTTTGGGGTATTTTTGATATCCTTTCTCTAATTGCTTTAGGTGTAAGGCTAGGTAGTTTATTAGAAATGTTTCTTGTTTCTTGAGGTAGGCTTGTACTGCTACAAACTTCCCTCTTAGAACTGCTTTTGCTGCATCCCATAGGTTTTGGGTCATCATGTTTTCATTGTCATTTGTTTCTAGGTATTTTTTTATTTCTTCTTTGATTTCTTCAGTGATCTCTTGGTTATTTAGTAGTTTATTGTTTAGCCTACGTGTGTTTGTACTTTTTACAGATTTTTTCCTATAATTGATATCTAGTCTCATAGCGTTGTGGTCAGAAAAGATACTTGATGCAATTTCAATTTTCTTAAATTTATCAAGGCTTGATTTGTGACCTGAGATATGATCTATCCTGGAGAATTTTCCATGAGCACTTGAGAAGAAAGTGTATTCTGTTGTTTTTGGATGGAATGTCCTATAAATATCAATTAAGTCCATCTTGTTTAATGTATCATTTAAAGCTTGTGTTTCCTTATTTATTTTCATTTGGATGATCTGTCCATTGGTGAAAGTGGGGTGTTAAAGTCCCCTACTATTATTGTGTTACTGTCGATTTCCCCTTTTATGGCTCTTAGCATTTGCCCTATATACTGGGGTGCTCCGATGTTGGGTACATAAATATTTACAATTGTTATATCTTCTTCTTGGATTGATCCCTTGATCATTATGTCGTGTTCTTCTTTGTCTCTTGTAATAGTCTTCATTTTAAAGTCTATTTTGTCTGATGTAAGAATTGCTACTGCAGCTTTTTTTGATTTCCATTTGCATGGAATATCTTTTTCCAACTCCTCACTTTCAGTCTGTATGTGTCCCTAGGTCTGAAGTGGGTCTCTTGTGGACAGCATATATTTGGGTCCTGTTTTCGGGTCCCATTCAGCCAGTCTATGTCTTTTGGTTGGAACATTTAATCCATTTACATTTAAGGTAATTATCGATATGTATGTTCCTATAACCATTTTCTTAATTGTTTTGGGTTTGTTATTGGAGGTCTTTTCTTTCTCTTGTGTTTCCTGCCTATAGAAGTTCCTTTAGTATATGTTGTGAAGCTGGTTTGGTGGTGCTGAATTCTCTTAGCTTGTGCTTGTCTGTAAAGGTTTTAATTTCTCTCTCAAATCTGAATGACATCCTTGCTGGGTAGAGTAATGTTGTTTTTAGGTTTTTCCCTTTTATCACTTTAAATATGTCCTGCCACTCCCTTCTGGCTTGCGGAGTCTCTACTGAAAGGTCACCTGTTAACCTTATGGTGACTCCCTTGTATGTTATATGTTGCTTTTCCCTTGCTGCTTTCAGTATTTTTTCTTTGTATTTAATTTTTGATAGTTTGATTAATATGTGTCTTGGCATGTTTCTCCTTGGATTTATCATGTATGGGACTCTTTGTACTTCCTGGACTTGATCGACTATTTCCTTTCCCATATTAGGGAAGTTTTCGACTATAATCTCTTCAAATATTTTCTCATACCCTTTTTTTTCTCTTCTTCTTCTGGGACCCCTGTAATTCGAATGTTGGTGCATTTAATGTTGTCCCAGAGGTCTCTGAGACTGTCCTCAATCTTTTCATTCTTTTTCTTTATTCTACTCTGCAGTAGTTATTTCCATGATTTTATCCTCCAGGTCACTTATCAGTTATTCTGCTATTGATTCCTTCTAGACAATTTTTAATATCATTTATTGTGCTGTTCATCATTGTTTGTTTGCTCTTTAGTTCTTCTTGGTCCTTGTTAAATGTTTCTTTTATTTTCTCCATTCTTTTCCAAGATTTTGGATCATGTTTACTATCATTACTCTGACTTCTTTTTCAGGTAGACTGCCTATTTCCTCTTCATTTGTTTGTTCTAGTGGGTTTTTACTTTGCTCCTTTATCTGCTGCGTTTTTCTGTTTATTCATTTTGCTTAACTTACTGTGTTTGGGGTCTCCTTTTCTCAGGCGGCAAGTTCATTTTTCCCGTTGTTTTTGGTGTCTGCCCCCAGTGGCTACGGTTGGTTCAGTGGGTTGTGTAGGCTTCCTGGTGGAAGGGACTGGTGCCTGTGTTGTGGTGGATGAGGCTGGATCGTGTCTTTCTGATGGGCAGGACTGCATCTGGTGGTGTGTTTTGGGGTGTCTGTGAACTTAGTATGGTTTTAGACAGCCTCTCTGCTAATGGATGGGGTTGTGTTCCTGTCTTGCTAGTTGTTTAGCATGGGGTGTACAGCACTGTAGCTTACTGGTCATTGAGTGGAGCTGGGTCTTAGCAGTGAGGCGGAGATCTCTTGGAGAACTGTTGCCAGTTGATGTTACATGGAGCCAGGAGATCTCTGGTGGTCCAGTGTCCTGAACTCGGCTCTCCCACCTCAGAGGCTCAGGCCTGACACCCGGCCAGAGCACCAAGACCCTGTCAGCCACGTGGCTCAGATTTCTAAGGGTTTTCCTTTCCTCAGACAGAAGTTTCCAACTTCTTTCAACCATATACATGGCCCCTTGAGTCACTGCTTTTTCACCACCTCTGGAGGTGGTGGGTAAGTTCACTCCAATCTTCCATCCATAGCTTGCATGTTAAGAACTTTCAGACTCTGCGCATGTGTTTTCCCCCTTGCCTATGTTCTGAAACTGCCTGGAGTTGCATTGCATTGGACATAGAGCCCAGACTCAAGTAGTAGAATTTTTATGCTGAGCTTTAGTCTACCCTCTGCTACACAGGGAGTTAAATGAATTTTGATTTGTAAATTAATTAAGGAAAGACAGGAATGAAATGTTTGTGGGGAGTTAGTCGAGGGAGGTCAGTAGGCTAATAATCTTTTTCCTCTAGGACCCGGTATCTAATTGCATTACAGGCACTGCTCCAGGTCTTTCTTTTTCTTTTTTGAGTCCTCAAACCACTGTCCAATTAGTACATGTTTCCATAGCAGCTCCTTCCAGGAAACTGCTTATAGGGCTTCTCAGAGGAAGCCGAGCCACACAGGGCCACACCTGTCTAACTAGTGTAGTTTGGTGTCCATAGTTGCTGTGTTCCACTGTAATTTTATATACATAGTATACCCTTTAGAGGAGCACTGGCACCTTGTAGACTTTCAGTGACTACTGCTTAAATCTGGATTAATATGAGCTCCCTCTTTAATATTGCCTCAGATTAAGGGATTTGCTTGATACAAGTAGGTTATCAACAAAGAGAGATACGTCCCACCAGCAAGCAAGACCCGTGGATCTCCCCAGCCCTGAATCAGGATGTTAGCAGAAAGGAGGTGTCAAATTCACAAAGAATGAATAGAGTTTCTTGGCATCATGTCTCTAATAGTCCCTTTCTGGCCTGAACTTGAGGTGATGGGGAGGCATAGGTGGAGTCAGTCACACGGGGATGCCCCAGAAAGAGCTTCCGCTGATTTAAAGAGCTTGTCAGTGGCTCAGAGCTGGTGCCTATCTCATCTGTAATTGAACAGCTGTCCCTTCACCCTGTGGCCTCATTTGTTTTAGCCCCTGATCACCTTGGAGGGAAGTATATCATTCAAGTTTACTTCCGAAGGGATGAACACCATCACAGTGCAAGTCTCAGCTGGGAATGCCATCCTGCAGGACACGAAGACCATCGCAGTATACGGTGAGTGGTCCATCTGCTGATCCATCACTGCCCTCATCCATCCCTCAGATGAGGTGGTTTGGTACCTTGGTGCCGGAAGCCATCCTGGCTTATGAATCTTCCCAGGGAACAGAGGGTAGTGGTTGAGAAAGAGCTGAGTCAAGTCTCATCTCCTCCTCTGGGGAAGATACGATTCACCAGCAACATAGTGGTCACAAAACCGCAAGAGGGTTTATTGCTTTTTTTTTCAAACTGGCTTTGGTGCTCATAGAACGACTGTACGCCCACCTACCTTAAGTAGAGAAGAGTGAGTTTCATTATGTGTAAGGCTGATTCATTCCATTTGGTATTTTGATGGTATTCAAAGAGCTAAAACCTATTATTAAAAAAAAAGTGGTTAATATTGAGGCTTTTATTTTTAAAGTTCAACTTCAAGAGTCTTGATCATTAAGAAGAATCTGCCAATGTCTAAATGCTCTGAAAAGCTCTTCTGCAAATATGTATCATTTATAAAACACTCTGCTAGTCTAAAAGTGAAGAAAGGGTCATAACAAGCACATGTGCATCGTTGTAGACTAGATATTAGTTTGAACAAACAGCTGTACAGAACAATGTGGTAATCAATTGGGGAAATTGAATGTGGTCAAGGTGTTACGTGGAATGAAAATTTACTGAAATGGAAAGGTGGAAACCTTGGTGGAAAACAGTTTATACAAATTGATCTCATTTTGGTAATTTTTTTCTGCATGGAAAGATAGTCAGATGGATCTGCACTAAGTGCTTTAGTAGATGGTAAAAATATGAACTTTTATTGTTAATATGAAAGCGGTACTAATGCATCCCGGAAAATTAAAATTTAAAAAGCAAGAATTTAAAAGGAGATAGATAGGGAAATAAATGCTGTGCAGAGGGAGGGCAAGAGAGAGGCTCAAGGGAGGGAGGGAGGGAAGGTGAGATAGAGGTTGAGAGGGATGGAGAGACAGAGACAAAGACACACTAGCTCGTGGTCCAAACAATATCAATTGTTCCAGTTCCAGAATTAATTGATTCTGATGCAGGTTCTGTTTTTCGTTTCTCATCTTGCTAACTTGACCTTCAAATTCAGAAAGTAATTGGTAAGCAGCTTTGAATATGTCTGAGGACACTCTTCCTCTTGCATGGCTGCCTGTTAGATTATATAATGTTTCCTCCCTCTCCCCTTCCTGAAGAGACTTGATAAGCCCCAGCAGTAAGTGAAAGTAAACCAGGGCTGTGGTTTTCCTACAAGGTCCCATCAGTGAGGCGACCTCTTAGCCAGGTGGCCCTAATGGAGGAGAGCTTTTGTTTCTCTTTCCTCTCCATCTCCTTTCTATGCTCTGGAAATGCATTTAATTCTCCTAACAATCGTAGTGCAGGGTAGCCAATATTATGACTCTCATTTTTTTCAGAGAGGTAAATAACTTGCCCCAGCTAGTAAGTGGTGGAGCTGAGCTTCTAGCCCACCCCTTCTAGACCCAGGGCTCATGCTCCAAAATTACCCTACGTGATTGGCTCTCATGTCTTTTCCATCGGATGCTTTCTTTCCTCTCTCCCTCCTGGATTTCACCAGTGTCACTGATGGACACTGACCCATTAGTCCAACAGCTATCTCCTCATTAGAACCACAGACAGAACTTTAAATCTAGAAGGTCTTTGGACTTACCTAGTCCAATCCATTATTTCACAGTTAGGAAATTGTGGCCCCAAAATGGGAAACTACTGGCTTAAAGTCATTCTGCTATTCAGTAACAGATCTAATGATAATAATAATGATGATGATGGTAGTGGTAGAAATTAATGTTGATGGATCCTTTATCAGCATCTGTTCTAAGCATTTGATATATATGATCTGTTTTATTGAATCCTCTGAACAGACTTATGAGAAATATGCTATGATTATCCCTGTTATACAAGTGACAAAATATGGAGATAAGTATAATCTGAATAATCTGATAAGTATAATTCTGAATCAAGTTTCATGGAAACCTTCTATCCCTTGCTATGCTTAGTTCTTCCTCTTCCTAAAATCCTTCTAAAGGCATCATCGAGAGTGGGTCATTCTCCATCATATGGGTTCTCTTCATTAAAAAGCATTTCTTAACTAAAAGTTTGAGCAGGGAGAGTGGTCTCTCCCTCCTCTAACCAAATTCCTGAGCCATCCAACATCTTAATTCATCTTCAGTCAGGTGGGTTGTACAGAGTTTCATATATATAACTAGAAAATTCTAAGGACAGGCATGACCTATTAAAGGAAAATTGCATCACAGGGTGTTAAACAGGCAAGATTGAATTCAACAGAAACAAATGGCAGGAATAGTTTTAAACTCTGGGATAAGCTAAAGGACTCTGCGGGGAGGGGATTGTCAGTGTGGTTAAGCCACAGGTGTTTGCTAATTGGTGCTTAGGGAATTTAGGCTCCTACCCTCCCAGAGGCAGGGGTGCTATCTTTCCTTTCTTTCTTTCTATATATATATATATATTTATATTTCTCTGATAATTAGTGATGTTGAGCATCTTTTCATGTGTTTGTTGGCAATCTGTATGTCCATTTCAGAGATGGCTTCCAGGTCCTTGAGAAAGGCATTCCTGGATTGCAGAAGATTTACATCTCAAAGGTGCAGAGGAAGAATTTATAATTGCAAGTTTCTAAAGTAGACGCTCTGAGAAAAGGGAGGTCAGAGCCTGAAGTCCCGAAGAAACCTGTCTAAAGTTTAATTAAGCTGAGGGAAAGTTAAGACCATTATGGTCAGACTGAAGGAGGTATCATATTTGGGAAGTCGACAGAGGAAAGATTGTCTGCCCAAATTTAGTTTGCATGGTTTTCCTTAATTTGCTTCAGGGCTCAGGTTTGCCTTTAAATACAAAAAATAAAATGTAATCGTATAGAATTCATCTCTCAGCAGCTGCAAAAAATACATATATTACTGGTGTTTACCCTTTTCAGTCCTCCCATACCCGTCCCCTATTTGTTGAATAAACTTGGGTATAACATTTCTCTGCACTGCTGTTTAGCATGCTAAGGAATTACAAAGGGAGCTGCACCATTTTTCTCATTTGTGTCTTTTTATTAAGATAAACATCTTCTTTTGAGATGAGGTCTCCACAGTTTGGTTAAGAGGTTTGGGGAAAGTGAAAATGACATACACATACATCTTCAAAGTTAGGACTCAGTGGGTGATTCCTTGGGCTGCCATTTACCGTACTACTAATTCGTATGCATTTCATTCTTCTCCATCAGAACTGAAATGGGATATTCACCTAGGTGGCCAGTGACTCATAAAATAGTCAAACTTCGAGAAATACATGTTTGGAATAAGCTGGCTGCCATAAGTACAGGCCTGATCATGTAAGAGTCTTCAGTGCCTGCGCCTAATAAATCTTTAGCGGTGTTAGGAAACGCACGAGTGGGTTTTTGTGTTTCCTGAACGTGTCATTGGCATTGCTGATGTTGCTAAGCCCCTCGTGAAACACCAGAACATGCCTAAAACAAGAAAGAAATGTTTTGAATAATAAAACGCATAAATTACAGAGAGCCTCCACTGATATTTATGCATTTATTTATTCAACAAACTTATTAATTAAATGACTCCTAGTCATTGAAGATCTAACACGAACTGGGCACTGTCCCAAAGGGCCAGGAACACAGTGTCCCCATCCTCATTGAACTAATATTCTTTTGTGGGAGACAGACAGTAAAAAAAACAAATTATTTATTTATTTGTATTTTTATTGGAGTATAGTTGATTTACAGTGTTGTGTTAGTTTCAGGTGTACAGCAAAGTGAATCAGTTTTATATATATATATATATATCTCCACTCTTTTTTAGATTCTTTTCCCATATAGGTCATTATAGAATATTGAGTAAAGTTCCCTGTGCCAGACAGTAGGTCCTTATTAGTTATCTATTGTATATATAGTAGTTTGTGTAGGTCAATCCCAATCTCCCAATTTGTCCCTCCCCTGCTTACCCCCCAAAACAAAATAATTTTAAAGGCAAGAAGAATAAAGAAGACAAATAGGGTCATATGGTGAAAGGTGTTAGAGTTGGTGAAAGGGAGGATACCTGAGGTTGCTGGTGGGAGGGGTTTTTCCCAGGAGAGACTGGAGGCTGAAAAGGAGCCGAGAAGGCTGTCATCTGGGACTTGGAGGTGTGCTAACATGGGAAGGAACACGGCATATTGAGGAACACAGGGAAGGACGGGGTCGTGGAGTGCAGGGCAGCCTAAGGGACATAAGACAGGAGGGAAGGTCGGCACTGGATTGTGTGAGACTATGAAGGCCATGATATGATCTGAATCTTATTCAAAATACAATGTGGAGCCTCCAGCAGATTTCAGGGGAGCGATGTGATCTGAGTATACTATGTGCTAAGACTCCCCAGGGCTGTGCTCTGAAACTCATCATCGTGCTAGGGCCAAGGCCATGCCAGCCAGCCAGTGACTGAGTGCGGCAGGAATACTAGGGCGAACCCACTCCTGGGACGTGGGGCTCCTCTGGCTGACTTTGGCTCGTGGACTTCCCATCAGCCTCGCTGAACCTTCCTCCCGCTCTTGCACTAAGTGTCCTGTATGCATCACGGTCTGGCGGTGCTTCAGGCTCCTCTGCCTCCCTCCCCATGTTCTCTTACAGACAAGAGAATTCTTTTATTTCTGCACAAAATCCTTGCTTTTATAATTCCATCTACTTCCTGGATGCCCAAGGTTAACTCAGGGGCTACTGTGCCAACTAACAAAACCCTTGAATTAAAGACCTGAAAATTCCTTTAAATGAAACTTCCATGCCGACAGAATTTAGCAGTAGAATGACTACAATGATGGCTGTAATTATGTAATCGTATAATAATTATTATGATGTAATGATAATGAAGGTATGTGCCCAACACAGCTGTACCAGAAGAAAGAAGATCAAAATATGGTGGGGGAGGTTATTCAGTCAGTAAATGCTTGAACTAGAGCTTGAATGTTGTGTGCATAGAAGGTGAGAAGGATGGGGCATTCTAGGCAAGGGGCAGTGTGTGCAAAAAGGCCCAGAGACATAAACCTGCGATGCTGTCAGGGCACTTCAGGTGTGCACACAGGAGTGCCGGGGCTAGAACTGGGAACAATGCACAAGGCTGTGGAGCTAAGCATGGGCCACAGACCAGGGCTTTGGTCTGGAAAAGGAGCTGAGAGGTAGGAGGGATGGGATATTGAACTTGCCTTGTAGTAAGGTCTCTCTGTTGAGTATGAAGGAAAAGGACCCTCCATTAGGGCTTTGCATAAAATATAAAGTACAACAGGCTTCTTGAGAGACCTATCTGACTTATAGTAATCCCCCTACTGTTGTATTTCCAGAGGAATTCCGATCTCTTCGCCTGTCCTTTTCTCCAAACCTGGACGACTACAACCCGGACATCCCTGAGTGGAGGAGAGACATCAGCCGAGTCATCAAAAAGTCCCTGGTGGAGGTGAGTGCAAACAGCTCCTCTGGCCCAGACCCTTTTCCTCTCTGTCTTTACCGAGCTTCATGGAGAGGGGACCCTTGCTCAAATAAATGGCAGGAAAGAGCCGGAGGCCAGAGGAAGTGGGTATCATCTGTCTGATACCTGCAAAGCTGAGCCCCATATGTGCAGACACGTCACAGGTGCTATGGGGGGAAATGAAATTGAGTAATCAGGGGGTCCTTACCCCTTGTGAAACGCTTGTTCTGCTTAGAGACGACGACCCTGGAAATATGTGACAGTCACGTGGCAGAGTTCATGATTAGCCATTGGTACATGTAAAAATCAGCTCCTGGGCATCGTACTGGCACAGCATGGATACAATTGGTAAGAGCAGCCTGGGTTCCAGCTTCACGAATGTCCAGCACAACAGCACAATGAACACTCAGCACAGGAGGGTAGTCATCTTACTATGTCCCAATTCTTTTAACGGCATTTCTCTCCCACGACAGCCCGAAGAGGAAAGTATTATTGGGAGTTCCCTGGCCGTCTGATGGTTAGGATTCAGCGCTTTCACTTACATGGCCCAGGTTCGTTTCCTGGTTGGGGAACTGAGATCCTGCAAGCCATGCAGCACGGCCCAAAAAAAAAAGGGGGGGGGCCTAAAAGATGCTTAAAAAAAGAGAAAGTATTATTGTCTTCATTTGCAGATTAGGCAGTTGAGGTTCAGAGAAGTTAAATAACTTGTCTAAAGCCTCACAGCTAATAAGTGACAGAGCTACAAAACTGAAGTGAAGGATGTGAACCCCGTGTCTGGGTTTTCACACGTGAAGCACAGCCCCATCCAGTTCCTGGGAGAGTAACAAGGCGGTGTGGTTCATCCCTCTCCGGGCAAAGGTCACCTACAGTTTGACAGGACACCCTCTTATAGGCACATCCCCCCCTGCATACTCCACTTCCATGAACAGTCAGAGGAATGGGATATCTGCTCGCGGAGCTGCTTGGATTTGTTGCACAAACCCAGAAAATCAGAGATGACTTTTCCCTAAAGTCTATTCTTAGCGCGAAAGAAAAGTCAATTTAGGATTAGTTATACATTCTTTCCCACACCCAGCACATGCTGTCCCATGACCCAAGGGGATAAGGAGAGACAAAGGCATTCAGGTAACCCCTGCTCAGAAAACAGATCTCGCATCCAGCCTCTTGGCAAAGAGCTGGCCTTCTCCGTATTCATACCATTATCTTTGTTGATATTTATTTAGCACTTACAATATCCCAGAAACTCTTCTCAGTGTTTTGCATTTTTAAACACATTTAATCACAAACCCCCTAGCTTATGATGTAGATAGAATAATTATTCCCACTTTACAAGTGAGAAAACTGAATTTAGAGGCAGATAACTTGCCCAATGCTGTATAGTTTAAAATTAGGCTCTGGAGTCGGACCATCAAGGTTTGAATCTTGATTACCACTCCACTCTGCTGCTATCCTTTGTCTTGTTACATAGAGAGACAGGAAAAATGGAATAGTGGGCTGGAGAAGAGTTATCTTATGTGCCTCTGGGTAAATGCCATCTCACCTTTATCTTTCTTAATGACTCTCAGCATCCATGATGTTATAGGTGGCTAAACATTATGGCCACCAGGGGCTGCAGCTACCAGACCACAGGCCCAACTGGAACAGGCCCTTTTGCCTTTGGAGCTGTTTGTCCCTGGTGTGACAACTGGTTTCTCTCCTCTGCTGTCCAAGAGAGATGACTTACACCCTTCAGTGAACCCACAGCTCACCTCCTTCAGTCTACAGCGTTCTAGAGATCCATGTCCCTGTAGATCTCCGAGGCAGCTGTCCAACACCCCCAGGTGATTTATCAACCAGGCATTAGCTCAGCAGTGATGTTTTCCGGGCTGATTTCTCTTCCCATTAATTGTCTAGGGATCAGATGCCCTGAGCCTCCACCTTTCCACCAGCTGTCCGGTAGGCTAGAAATGACTGCTCGTTAATATTTCTAGGCCACTGCATAGCATAATCAGCTAAATGGAGAACAAACAGTTTGGCTCAGCATCCCTCAGGATAAGGGGTGATGGAGTGGAGGGAGCTTTAAAGGCTCCTTTGTTACCCACTCCTAAGAGGCAGCTGAGCCAGCCCTGGTTCCTAGCGCCCCACCCTATCTTTGAGATCAGTAATTACACTTGGCGACTTCTTTAAGTTCTGAAGTACCCTATTGCCAAGTGTCCCCTAATAAGCTCTATAAGAGGTACAGCCGGCAGTCAACTTATTTATAGTTTTCTTCCTATTCATTCTGGAACAGAATTTGATATAAAATCAACTGTGTTTTCCTCATCGGTTGGGATTTTTCTTTTGACATTTTGCAATGGAATCTTTAATTGAATGTCATTCGGTAAACAGTTTTGTTGATAACGAGGATGGTTTAGACATAAGCTTTGAGTTTAAAATCTAGGACGGGGCTTCCCTGGTGGTGCAGTGGTTGAGAGTCCGCTTGCCAATGCAGGAGACATGGGTTTGTAAAAAAAAATCTAAGACGGCTGTAAAACAGTATGATATCAGCCGGGATAGGAGCTGCTTTGTGATAAGTGTCAGGAGAAGGAAGGCAGGAGAGCGCTGGTTCAGGACAGAGGCATTATGGTCTGACCAAGGTTCCAAACTAAGTGTCACCACTCACTACCTAGATGACCCTGAGCCAATGTTGAACTTTCCTCCATCTACTGTCTGTCCTGTAGCAGAAATAGGGATGCCCCTCCCAGATCCCCATTCAGGGAAAGACTGTTATCTTAGCTGCTGGGAGTGCTGTGGGCAGAGGCTTCAGCGGCCTTCCCCATGTCATGTCCCTTTTGGAGTGGCTCATGTCCAATGACGCGGTTGTATAAAGGCCTGGCCACTCAGCTCAACCTCAGACAAATCTGAAGGGCCATTCTCACTCCTTACAGGATCTTCTGAGGCTGTTGTTGGCCTTTATCACAGCTCAGCTTCTCCCTCTGTACATTCCTGCTTCCTGGCCTTCGCTCCTATAGATGTTGATTCCAAGAATGTCCCCTAATAAACACCCTATGCACTAAACTCAGAGCCAGCTTCCTGAAGACTCCCAACCCGTGATCTGTCTTCACCTGTACAGAGAGGCATAATAACACTTGCTCCAAAGAGTCGCTGTGGGGTGTCGCATTACGTTATATTAAGAAGTTGCTTAGCACAATGCCAGACACATGGTAAGGACCCAATAAATGGAATTTCCTGCTACTTTGAAAAAAATATAAATGTAGATTTCAGAAACCAACAATCATCTAATTGGGAAATCATGAAAAATACTCTGAAATAAGTGAACTTTACGAGGGCTCATTAAGGAGAAGTAATGTTCTAGCAGCAAATGTATAGAAAAGACATCCTGGGGGAGATGGCATGCACAAAAACATTTGCAAGAAAAGGCTGGAATACTGAGAAATTGTACATGAGTCTATTTGGCTAAGCGTAAGATGACATTATGAGTTGTGGGTAATTAGTTTAGGAAGGAAAGGTGGGACCATATTGCAGGCTTTGAATATATATTTAACCCAGTTGGCAGTGGAAATTTGTGCATGAATTTGGACATGGAAACACAATCTGCATTGGACTGTAGGAAGATAAATCTGGAAGTAGTAGCCTGTCCCCTGGAGATGCGAAGGCTGTTGTAAAACTTGAAGGGAGAAAGTGTAAAGGCTGAATTGAGATATTAACGGGGGGGCATTTAAACAGGAAGGAACCAATAGGATCGTTCGTGTGGAGGGTGACTTGTCGAGATCTCATAGACTGATTAGATAGGACATGGAAAGGAGAGTGTGGTGCTGGAGATGAGATAGGGCTCCCAGCTAGGGTATCTGGGAAAGGAGTGGCTCCGGTCATCCACGCGCAGAGTGAAGATTTCCGGGGTGAATATGAGAAGTTCTCATAAAACAACCAAATGACGTTCTGACTTGGCCGCTGGAGAGAGAAGCCAGGATTGTAGCCGTGGATTCTAGAACCATCTAGAGAGTGGGCTCAGGAAAGAGGAAGTTCTTGAGTGAGTGATATCTATGATTTTAATAGAAGATTCCGTACAGCAGAGTGAAGGGCTGAGAATGCTTCCTGGAACGGGCTGGTCATCAGGGTCTGATGCTGTGCAGAACTCAGCAGACGCCTGGGGGCTGTGGTCTGGGGTTAGGTTGGGTGATGGAGGTATGCCTGGTCAGTCTGGAGAATAACTCTAATGCTTCGAGGAAGAAGGAAGCTAGGTTAGAAAGTGTTAAGGCATGAGGGGCAGAAGATAAAGCTCAGTAAGTGACGGCCTTCTCACTGGCAAGGTCCACTTACTTATACAAGACAGGTACTGCTATTATTCCCACTTTTTAACTGGAGGAGATGCAAAGTGTTTCAGGTCTCATGGGGATGGAACTGGGATCAGACCTCAGAGTCTGACTTGTATCCAGTGGTGTCTCTCACATCCCTCCCCAACTGGTGCACCCAGGACCCTACTTTCCCACCCTACCTCCACACCTTTGTGTCTTCTTCCCCCACCAACTCTCTGCTGAACACTTGGTCCCTTTTCATCAGCTTTCCTGCAGGACTCACATGCGCCTCTGTGTCTCTCCCTCAGGCCACCGCGGTTCCGGGCCAGCACATCTTGGTGGCGGTGCTCCCTGGCTTACCCACCGCTGCTGAGCTCTTTGTCTTGCCGTATCAGGATCCCACAGGAGAAAACAAAAGGTCAGCCGAGGACCTGGAGCAGGTGAGTCCTCAGGTGACATTTCAGCTTCTCCCAGCAGTCTGAGCCACAACCTTGCTAGTGTCTGACCACGACAGCAGCTCTGGGGGAATCTCCACTTGGGAGCAAGGGTGCCAGCTGTTCATGGAGTCTTCCACTTTCCTGTCCTCTGTTGAGGAACATAATCTGGTGATTTAACTACAGCTTCACCAAAAACTATGTGCAAGAGTGTGTATTGTCAGCAGTGGCTAAATCACTCAGAGTATATCCCACGCTGTGGGATACTCTACAGTGTTTACGATGAATGAGATAAATCTTTGTGTACTGATGTGACAAACTGTCCAGGATATTAGGTGGGGGAAAAAAGCAAGAGGCTACACAAGACATAGAAGTCAAATCCATTTATATCTTACCTCACACACTTACATCATAGGAGTACCATGAGAATCGAATGATGTATCTTTTTAAAAAGGTACAACTTTCATATAAATCATGAATCACCACCATACTAAGATGACCTGATTTGAGCTTATAATAAATGAGTGATATTGGCTCCAAGCACCTCTCCTGGCTACATGGGGTCTACTCTCTCCTCATCTCCACCACCTCTGAAGTATTAGGGTGTCTGTGTGTGTCTGTTTCTCTCTCTTCTGCTCCCTTAGGTCTTTTTTCCTCCCTTCCTTCCTTTTAACGTCAAAAGACTATCCAATGTCTATAGTGAAGATTATCACTATGATGACGTTATCGTTCTTATTCTTCACCCATTCAGTTAAAATGATCACTCTTGGTCTGGTTCTCCTGTTAAAAACTACATGATTTTGGTTTCTTAATTCTTTCTGGCAGATAGATTAAAAATAGGATTCCTGGGGCTTCCCCGGTGGCGCAGTGGTTAAGAGTCCGCCTGCCGATGCAGGGGACACGGGTTCATGAGCCGGTCCGGGAAGATCCCACATGCCGCGGAGCCGCTGGACCTGTGAGCCATGGCTGCTGAGCCTACGCGTCCGGAGCCTGTGCTCCGCAATGGGAGAAGCCACAACAGTGAGAGGCCTGCGTACCGCCACAAAA
>NW_020185331.1:8882230-8903507 GCF_003031525.2 Neophocaena asiaeorientalis asiaeorientalis | reverse complement strand
GCGTTCCCCCAAAAAAAAAAAAAAAAAAAAAAAAAATAGGATTCCTCTCAGACACTAAGTAAATATTGGCTTTCTCCCTTCCAGTTCTTGGAGCTTTTCAATTTACTTAGAATAAATCTATACTTGGAGCTTTTCAATTTACTTAGAATAAATCTATAATCTAGTCCCATAATCTCTAGTCTCCAAGATGGTTTGAGAACCTCCTATAATAGCCTTATTAACAACCCCAAATTATAGGCTGGCCTACCTGTGGGTACACCTGCCTTTTAACTGCGGCTTTTCCACTTGGCAAAAGACTCACCTCTCTATTGTTTTCCATGTGCAAGTAATTGAATAACTGGGCTGTCAAGGAAAGCCCCACTGAACCCCACCTCCTGGTGAACTGTAGTTAGAGGTCGGGCAGCAGGGAACCCACCAGACCTACATCTGACTTTGCTCAGCCCTAGCTCTAGACTTCCCACTGTATTTGACAAATTATGCTCTGCACCTGCAATTCGGTGGGAGAAAGAATGGATTATTTCTTATCACCACACTGCTCATGAGACCTAGAGGGGAGGTAGATTGCTATCCAAGGCATGTAGGTAAGGATGCTTATAATTATTCCTCCTCTGGAAATCTTATGGATTGTGCATGAAATCCAGAATATAGTCTTCTCGATATGGGAGAGTCCAGATTTAAAGCCAGCTAATTTCCCAGTTACCACATCATCTGTGCATCCTTATTTCTCATACTTTTCATTTTTTCTCTAAAATATATTTTCTAGATGTTTCCTTGAGAGGAAATGTGGGAAGAAGAAGAGTGTGTTCTCTGAAACTTGGTTTACTTGAGTATCTTGCTTTAACTATTTTCCCTAGAGTTCTTCTTTCTCTTTATTCGGTCTTGTCTGCGTGGCTCCTCCAGGGATACTCTCGGAGACCTGAGTAATTGTCCCTGAGGCAGCCTGGTATCAGATATTGATGAGCCATTTAATTGGAGATCTAAAGGCAGCTGGCTTGGCTTGTGTGAAAGCTGTGGGACTTTACATTTGGTACACATGTAGGGAGTCCAGACATCTTATTAGAAAGACCACAGGTTTGGAGAAACATAAACCAGGTTTCTAGCTTCAGCTCTTATATTCATTGTGTATATCCTATAGAGGACAAATGTTCAGAAAAGTTAAGTAATTCAGCCCAAATCACATAATCTATAATACCCATCTCAGAGGGTGTTTGACAGGTCATTAAAGAAATGATACAGCAAAGCCCTTGACCTATAGTAGATACTCAGTAAGTGGTAAATAGATGGTGGTTACATTTATGGACATTTTGTGATAGGAGGAGAGTATATGAGAAATGCAAAAAAAAAAAAAAAGAAAGAAAAGTAAGAGTATTAAAGACTAGTATCGTCCAGGACATGTATTGGAAGAAAGAGGATGGTGACAATAAGGAGAAAAAGATTAATGAATGAGATTGCACAAGAGAACAAGGACAACAGGAAACAGAAAGAACATGCATGAGTGAGTAAACTGGAGGGAGGATGACTCATCTAAGTTATCGTGCAGATGGATGGCATTAAGGGAAAACAGAGTACTAAGTGAGAGATTGTAACTCTGGTTAAGGGAATTGCCAGTGTAGCAGCCTTACCCAGGACTCAAACTAAATACAGTGACCAAACAAATGCCAAACCAAGTACATAAGAAATCAGTGTCTTGTGGAGAGTATCATTACCCCGATTAATAAGTGCAGTTATGAAATCAACATACAAATTAAGCCTTGTGTCGAGAACCAACAAAATAGGGGCTTCCCACAGGAATCCTACAGGTTTTGTCCTAAGAGGGGTCCTTTAATCTTTCTCTCTGACTCAGTCACTCTAAAATGAAGAACTTCAGGCCCCAACAGGGAGCTGTGAATTGCCTGAGGAGACACAACTCTTCAAGGAAAATGAGTTTCTGGTTCTGTTTCTGCAACTAACTCTCAAGCCTAGCAGTCCCCTTGCTCTGCCATGCTGCAGATGTGTCTTTGGCTACCACTTGACTTCTGCGGGCCCCCCAAGATACCAAGCCTGTTGTACCAGGAAATGAACAAGAGATGTTTTGCTTTGGGTTTTTGCAGGGTTTTTTTTTCCCGATGCAGTGAACATATATTCTATTCAAACAAATTTAAGGGGAAAAGGTGAAGTCATGAGCTTCTTTAGTTGGGAAGTCTAAGGATACAGTTCAGGCGTGGATGAACTCAAGAGAGGAAGTGTCACCAGGTTACTCCCCTGTCTTCCTCTCTCCCTCTTTCTCCATCTCTTTTCGTTGCTACCACATGGGAAGTCTGCCTGAGAATGAAGCCAACACATAGGAAGACAAGAATGGCCACAGGAAGCCCCAGTCTTTTACTTAGTCATCTTATCAGCCCCATTCAAAAGACATTGCCTCTCCCCTGAGTGCGCCCCAAGAGCCCAGGGTGATAATTCTCACTGACTCAACTTGGCTGAAGTGGGCATGTCTTAACTAGCCTGGTAATCAGAAGACTAGAGCTCCATTAGTGACAACTCAATGTTTTATACCCTCCCTGGATCAGGAGTTTAGGGAGCCCTTCCTAAACCAAATGGGCAAAGAATAAATAAGGATATGGTTCCTTAAAGAAAAATGTGGGGGAAAGAGAAGGAACAGGAGGCAGGCAAAAGCAACTGACTTCCTCTGTCATAAATTACATAGAAATTTCAACTGAATGCAAAATAAAACCAAACAACAGAAAGGACCCCACTCCTTTAAAGGCTGCACTCTGAATCCCAGATGGAACTTGGGAAGAGCTGACTTTATCCCCCCCTGTTAATACTCTGGCCCCTTTCTTGTAAAGATACTGCACAGAACTCCCAGCAGGGGAATGAGTGGGACCCTGGCCAGATGGACCCTGAAGACTGTGAGGGCAGGGCCCCAGCAAAGGGCTCTGGGCTCTCCTCCCTCAGCTTCCTCTAATAATGTTCCCAGGGGAGGAGAGATGCTGGCTTAGTTGGAGCCAGCTTGTCTGTGAAATAAATTGAAAATTCCTCACAGTGAGAAGTACATGACCTTGTTATCCGGATAACATTGGGCTGGGTTAATCAAGTGACCTCTGTCTGGGAGGGTTCCACCACTCTTTACTTCACATCTCCAGAGAGTGAGAAAAGTCTCACTTGCCCTTAGCTGGCCTCATCAGGGATAGGGCTACCCTGCAGCCAGCTGCTCAGGTGTGGAGCAAACCATACCCCCTCTACCGCTGTACTCCCAGGCATCTCTCTGAGTCCTCATATTTGTACCTACCTCTCCTGGAAGGAGGAAGGACCATCATGCCCTGGGTGTGATGCTGTGCTGGGGAGATAGGGAGCCTACGTGGTGTTGTCTTGCTGAATCCTTAAAGGGCATGAGCGCATTTAAAAGGAACAAAAAGACTAAGGACAAAATGTCAACCACCAACAAGGAATTTCCTCTTCGGTTGTTTGTGTTACCATGTACATTTGACAGATGCAGAATCCAAAAGACAGGGAAAGGAAAGGTGCCTCTGGAAATGGAGCAGTCTATTGGCAACATTTTTAGAAATTAAAGATTCATTATGAAATGTAATACATCATCTCAGACTATTTTCTTTATACTCAGTCTGCCCTGTTCAGATTTTTTAAAGCGAGGAATTGAAGAAATATTTTGGAGTTCACAAGGAAGGTCACTAAAACAGGAAACTGTAATTGAAAGAATAGGTAAGAGTTGAGCCAAAGGAATATGGCAAAAGGAGAAAAAGAGAAGCTTAGAGCTGGTGTTGGAGAATCCAAGGGAAAGGAGTGAATATGGACAAATTATTTCTTCATTACGTCATCCAGGAAAAACTTCTTAGGCACTTTAATCAAGATGATTCTGTCGTGCTAACAAAACAGAGAATTGTTAAATAGAATTCATGTTTGGCTCCATTGCTTACTCCAAGTTTGATTCCAGAAATCATGCTATATGAATTGAGAAAGATCTTTCTCTGTTGATTGCAAAAGTAATATCATTCAACCACTCTTTGAGGGGGCCTTCATAATTTAACATGATCAGGATTGACTGACCGGGTCAGTCGCAAGGTCATCCCAAGCAAGTCTCCCTCTAAACATGGCGCCAGAACGCTATTTATGTCCAGTAGGGTTTGCATCCCTCCTCCCAACTTCAGAGATAAGCGTTAGTTGTTTGGCCCAATGTAGCTTTGCCATGGATAAATCTGCCAAGGCCCATTTTGAATCTGTAGTTTCACTTTGTACCACTTCTTTGGGTTTCATGTTTCATAAATTACCAACTTCTGTGTTGTCCTTAAACTTCTCTTTCTTCGTGTTTCAATGTTTGACACTCCATTCTAATGATCTGAGAGTCTGTTTTCCTCTACTGGTCTCATTAAACGTTGTTTAGATGTTGAATGTGTTCTTCGCATGGTAACCATCCCTTCCGTTGACTAAACATCTCTAGCTCACCACTTCTGGGTACCAGTAGGGTTGTACCCACGAGTCTCTTCTGTAGACAGAGCCATGTAACTCATTCTGGCCAATGAGGTGGGAGCAGAAGTGATAAGTGTCACTTCCAAGCTGAAGTATTCAAATGCCAGTTAGAGAACCTTAAGAATGCTTTTTCCCTCCTACGGTGTTGTGTACATTTGAGGGGGCTGATCTACCAGCCTTTGTCTCTGTGTGACTGTAATGAGCCCAGCATCATTGCCTACCTGCAGTGGATATGGAGTGTAAGAAGAAATATACTTCCTTTGTTTCAAGTCCCCACAATTTTAGCATTGTTACCTCAGCCTGACCTAACCTATTCTGATTACCACACTTAAACATCATACTTTGTGAAGAAGATGAGGAAGAGAACTGGTATTTTCCCTCTACCAGGTCCCTTCCACTACACCCTTTTGATGGTGTCTTTCCAAGTATTTTTATTGAGTTCCCACTGTCTTTTTAAGTGGTAGTTTAAACGAAGAGTGGATTGCATTTGAATCATAGGCATGTTCCACCAAATAGGCAGATACTAAGGATAATATGTTGTTTCTTTGGTCATGATTAGAGAACAGAAGATGGAGAGCAGCAGAAGAGGGATGCTAGTGGAAAGGATGAATGAAATTTGCTAAGACTACACACTTCGGACAGAAAAAGAAAAATGAGTAGATTCAACTTGCTTTAGGAGGACCGAGCTCCCAGCAATTACGCATTATTTCACTTGAGTCTTTATCATGCAAACTTGTGTGCTTTCCATTTAGGCTGTCACCACACTGTTCTATAGTCGCAGTTTATTCTGCTCCTTTCATAGCCAAAGACTCTCCTAAACATTATAAAGTAACTGGTGAACAGAGTGTGGCAATCCTGAGGCTGAGGTTAGGAGTTGCCTGTAGCTCATCTTGGTCAACTGACACAGGACTGGTGTTTTAAGTTGTGCGCTTCACAGTTGGACGAGAGATAGAAGCGTAATTAATGAAATGCTGCAATTTTTTATCTCCTAAATCTGCTCAGCTGGACCTCCTTCCAAATATCTTTTGCGTCTTTGTCAGCTGGCTCAAGGAAAATGTTTTTCATGGAAATGTCCTAAGATTAGGAGTCGAGCAAAACTGAATTCTCGTCTCAATTCTTCAAATATTAACTGGGTAAACTTAGTAGTGTCCTTTAAGCTCCATGTTCCTTTCAGCGGAGGTAGCAACACTAAAACCTGAGATATGTTGTGTTAGAAAAAAATAGTAAGAAATATGCAACTTTGCCCATACAGAGTGTTCAATGCATAGATAATATATGTACAAACGTATATAACAACTCATGAACTGATGAAGACAATACAGAATAAACATTTCTGCAGATGGGGTGGAAAACATTTAAAGTAATGTCAAAATCTGTCAACAGTTTCATACTCATTTGAGTAGAGAAATATGTGATTCTAACTGAGATTATTCTTGTAAGCAGTGTAAATGTTATTTAGTTTTGTTTCTGTGCATAAGTTCTTTCCCACAAAGTATTGAAGAAACATCCTCAGGGAGAGGAAAGAAGTATCACTTCAGCTGGTTGAAAGAAAGAAGCCTTTCTCATGCAAACACATAGTCCCCTTTTGTCTACGTGATGGACTCTGCAAAACAGGATACTTCCTTAATTACTTTTGATAAGTTTTTCCTATTTGAGTTAAAATATTTTTTTCTCCAAATATAAGTATGTATGTACGTGCACACATGTATGTATATGTATATAAGCATATGAATTTCATGCATACTTAATTATATATATTTCACACATATATACACACATTTCTGTGTGTATATGTTTATTTCATAGCCAAAACCTTTCTGATAACCTCTACTAAAAAATCCACTGTTGGGCTTCCGTGGTGGCGCAGTGGTTGAGAGTCCGCCTGCCGATGCAGGGGACGCGGGTTCGTGCCCCGGTCTGGGAAGATCCCACATGCCGCGGAGCAGCTGGGCCCGTGAGCCATGGCTGCTGGGCCTGCGCGTCCGGAGCCTGTGCTCCACAACGGGAGAAGCCACAACAGTGAGAGGCCCGCGTACCACAAAAAAAAAATAAATAAATCCGCTGTCAGATTCTTAGAAAGGCCTTGCCAGTTGAATGATAAGAATAAGATAGAATGGGAACTTGTACATTGTAATACTTTACAGGACACAAAGGAAAACCATTCTACACAGTCCGTGTTAGAAATCCACTCTTCCTGTAAACCTGGAACATTTTGGAAGCTTCTCAGTACCCAGGAGAAAGAGTAGCTTATAGAGAGAGAATAAAGTTGTTTTCAACATAAGTTTATCACAACCTTGTTCTCCTGCGTGGGTTGCCAGGTGGAAACATTTGAGAGGCTGAACTTGACCTGGATCCCAGGTGCTCAACCACGGGTCACTGACAGTCATCCCAAGTTCCTGTTAAGCAAAGAAGTTCATCTTCAGGGCAGTTCAGTTCCATTACTGGACAGGGGGCTCTGCAGGAGACTCTGTGCTTGAAAACAAAGCCATCAGGCCCTGCTTCATTGATTAAAGGACCCAAGCTGTCATTTTGGCAACTCAGTAGACTAAGTGAAACTTAATAAATATAAAAGGAAAAATAATTTAAGAATTTAACTAGCAGAACGATGTTCAGAAAGCATCTAACCAGACTTAAATTGCATATAAATAAAATACTACACTGTGATTAGAATGTTAAAAATGAGGCAAAGAGACCAGATAATAGGAGTGTGGTTTTGTCTGATAGCTTTCCACAAATGACTCGAAAGGGTGAATGAAACAGAGCAAATTGAGCTGGTTTTCTACTTTAAACATGTGAACAGCGTTTTACCTTGTCTAGAAAACCTTACCTTATGCTGTTACTACCCAAAACAAGGTCCTTTGTCCCTTGCTGGGGTTATTTCATGGCCCAGAACTCCATCCGTCTACCCAGTACACGTGTGTCAGCCTAAGGAGTGGTTTTAGGTTCATAAGCACGAAACAAGAGTCAGCCAACGCATTAAGTTGTGATTTACACTTTGTTGCAAATGTATAATTTACTATTTTAGCAGAACAATGTTTATCATCAATAAATATCCATGAAATATCCATTCTGGGAAAGCCACAGGGTATGTTTTGGGGAAGAGAAGGGAAGCAAAGAAAGGAATAAGGTAGAGTCCACTATCAAGGAGTAAAATAAATGGATATGAATCTCACCAGAATTTGTAAATTGTATATATTTACTTCTTTTAAATCCTTGTGTATAACAAATGCCCTCTCAGAAAACCAGGGGTGATTTCTCCAAGCTGGTAACAGGATAATTTTATAAGAGTAGAAATATCTGATTTACTAATAGTTTGTCCTATTTTGTAACAATTCGGATGTAAAGTCAAGTCATGCTTAGAAAATAATTCTGTCAGCATATTGTGGACTAAAAACTCAATCATATAAAAGTCATTCGTATCATTCACAGATATAATCTTGGGATGCCTTGGTCAGTGCGGTGAATATTGCTCAGCACATTTGTATATAGTTGGTGTGACAGTTTGGGTGGCACTCACTCTGACACTTCTTCTTTCAGATATCAGAACTGCTGATTCACAAGCTCAACCTGAACTCCGTGCACTTTGAGCTGAAGCCTGGAGTCCAAGTCCTTGTCCATGTGGCTCACTTAACAGCAGGTCAGTGTTCCTGTCCCTGGGTTCTGGCTAGTGGCTCTAGCAGAGGGGGTCCCAATTTGTTGTTTCAGCAAAACAAGTCTAAATGGTGCCACTGATAATCAGAAATAGGGCATCAGTCTTTGGAGGTTCCCTTGCCGGGCATTTTTGCCTTAATGGGGACCCAAAAGGCAACAGAATAAGGTGATTTTCCCACTTAGTCCCTGGCAAAAACCATCAGTGAATCACTAAAAGACCCCTCAAGTGATAGCATGCTTCATCTTACAGAAATCTTGAAAATAAAGTTAACCTTACAAATAACTTTTTTCTGGTCTTTCTGCAAAACTTTATTTTTAAATCATTCATGTTACAAAGAATTTTCTTGCTTTCAGTCTTGGGATAAAATCGTACAGTAGAAATAGCTGGGACTTAGGAGCTGTCCAGGGTCATAGCCAGAAGCTGAACCCCACGTTGGTCAGGATCTTACAAATGAATTCATATCATTGAACTTCTGTCTCTTCACCTGTAAAAGATGATGGGGAAAACCTTCTTCTTAAGGCTATATAGAAGTGTCAATAATAATTCAGGTTATCCCAAGCATATAGAAATAGATGTTATTGTTTTATATTAATAATAAATTAAATTAACACTATTGAGCACTTATTTTTGCAGAGTACTGTATTGACGCTGCATAAAGGCCAGTAGGAGATGGTCTTTGCCCTCAAAAAACATATCATCTGGTTGTGGTGTTTCAAAGTTTGGTGGTAGCAGTGGTGGCAGTACTGTGGGATGGGGGAAATGGTCAATGCTGGGATCTCTGAACAAGTAAAATGCATAAATGCCTTTATAGAGAGACAATAGAACGTTTCTAAGCGCTTGGACTTTGCAGTTGTGTAGCCAGACTATTGGTTTCAATCTTGCTCCATCACTTGATTACTATGTGGACTTTGAGAGGAGACTTAACTAACTTCTCTGTTGCATCTATGACAATGGGATTGCGTGAGGATTAAGTTAATTTAGGTAATGCACTTAGAGAAGGGCCTGGTGCACAGTAAGGTATTATTTTTCTTTTTATTCTTTTTATTCCTAACAATCAGAGTTTTATAAGAAATTTAAAGTAGGGATAAATTGTACCCAGTCAAAATGACCCAGGGAAGCTTCATGGAGGAGGCAGTCTTTGGGAAGGACCTTGAAAGGTGGAAAGGACTGAACTCAAGAGATTATTCCAAGTACTGAAGCACCAAGGAAGGAACACTAAAGCCTTGAGGGCTTTGGGATGCTGAATAAGTGGGAACAAAGATCAGGTGTTTCCAAGTCCATTCTCTGGTTTCCTGGAGGTGTGCCTAGGTCTAGAGGATGGCCAAACAGGTTGGCCATTGGCCTCTTTTCTGCTTGGATTCCATCTTTTTTCTTTATTAGGGTTTCATAAAATGTTTTTTCTTAAAAAAAAAAAAGCACTGCTTTAAAAAATACAGATATTTGAAAGTCAGTGTCCTGAACATAGGATACGGAGGTGGGAGGGTAGAAATATGCCAGGCTGAGCCGTTTGTACTTCCTTTGGTGGGCTCTGGGAAGCCGTGGAGACCTAGGAGCAGAGGTGTGATGGATTCAGCGTCACTTGAGAAAGGTGTCTCTTAAGAGGAAGGATTGAGTAGGGCCGATTAGCTATTCTGCAGCTTGTCCTCCTAATTCATCTGTCGAACAGACATTTACCGAGTTCCTGGCTACTCTGAGCCAAGAAGTGTTCTCAGCATGGGATAAAGTCTCTGCCTTCATGAAGCTTCCATCATTGGGGAAAGCCAGGGAGGAAGTGCATTAACAAATGCCACCTTCTGAATGATGAAAAGGTCCTGAAGAAAACAAGAAAGTGTAAGAGAAAAGCAAACTATGAAGTACCTAGGAGGGCAGCCCTTAAGCCTGAGACCTGAACGAAGGCTGCCAACTTATCTCAGAGCATTTGATGATCAAGACTGGCTCTTTCCTACCAAGAAGGCTGGCCTTTGGTCTTCGGTGAATGGTGGTGACACGTGGCAGTTACACATTAGCTGGTTGAACTGGAAAACAAAGTCCAGAAACATCCCTTGTAGTCATGCTGATGGCCAAGCCACTGACAGATGTTGTCAAATGAGCAGAAAGTAACTACTTGAAATTGGTTGAAATAAGTTTACTGATTATTTCATCGAACTACACAGTCCAGCCTGTTGGTTGGCATCCTGAACTTCATCATCTTCTCCTACGACAGCTAAAGTGACTTGTTCCCTTTGAGTTTAGAGGTTCAAAACAGCTATGCCTGATACTCCATACTGAACTCTGGGTTTGAGGGGATGTGGCCAACTAGTTCATCCCTTTACAGCGTACTCTGCTTCTAAAGGAATGCTATCTTCAGGCAGTGTATTTTGCTGTAGTGTAGCCTGATTTATTAGAAAACACTCCCCAGGGACTTTGTTAGAAAGGGGAACATCATAGACCAAGATAGCCAGAGAACTAACCCCACTCTCAAATTCTGGAGGCAACTTGCATTTCATACCTTTTCTTCCCCATACCTCTCTCTCTTCCAACAGTTATTTAGTATGCCTGGTTTTTATTTAACGGATGGTCACATCACACGCCAAAGGTGGTACAGATTAGCTTCCTGAATTTGAATCTTATTTTAAGTGGTACTTAAGGATGCCTTCCTGTGATGACATCTGGTTTAGAGCTGGGATCCAGCTGAAAAATAAGGATAAAAAAAGTGGCTAATTAGCTGAAACTGATCTGGCCAGCGGCTTGGCCAGGGAAACTGATATAGCAAAGGCATCCATGAATCCATAGTTCCATGTGGGAAAGAAAGGCCATTCCTGATAACCACAAAAAATTAATCCCACCAGTGTAAGTTCCAGATGGCAAGGACAAATGCAAAGTTGGGAAGATCTGGAAAATTTATCCAATTAGTGTTCATACTTCATTTCACAGCTGGGAATTTGGGGAGCAGTACGCAGATCCCTGGGAGGAAGGGCTGGCATGTGTTACTGGGAACACACTGAGATTTGAAGGAGAGACCTCTGCAGCATAGATATATACTACGCAGAGTTACCAAGGGAACAAAACAAAACTGCAGTTTGAGGCAAAAGCCCAGACTTAGGCTGGGCCAATTTGGAGAGTGTGAGAAAATTCTTTGGCTCCCAACCATTGGGGCTGTCCCTGATTCTTCCCTGTTAGATCTGATAGTATCTCTCCTACATCTTTTGGCAGTGTAATTCGAAACCTGATCACCTGGCATTATTGAGCTTCCTAGGGTGCCTGGCTAGGTGACTGGAGTAAATGTAGACTTATATGTGGATAATCAACTCCAGTTGGAAGAGTAAAGGAAGAGAATGCCAAGGGCTGACACAATAACTGAGCCTTGGAAACTTTCTCTGTATTGATTTTAGCCATATTTGTCATAATAGTGTTAGGACTGGCAGAATCTAAGGGTACAAAGTCACTGTCAGCCAGACTTTCATATGCAAAAGGCAAGGCTTGTGTTAAGGCTGGCACTCTTCAATGACTGTGATGAGGAAGTAAAATATAGGAGGGATCAGTTTCCCATTGGCGATTGTTCCTAAGTTATAGCTCTAACTGCCCAATTTTTTTTTTTTTTAACTATTAGGACAGGGTGGTAGACTATGAGGGAATTCTCCTTTCACTCATAGAAAACTTGGCACATTGGGTAGGGGATCAGTTGGATTGAGACATTGCTGCAGTTTCTTTGATTAAGTTGAAATTAACACATCATATTGGGATGGCTAGAAGAGAAGGAGAAAGATACCTGGGGGAAAAAAGACACAGTGAGGAAGAGAATTTGACGCAGAACTTCCACCTCAGCTTCCTTTCCCTTCCTCTCAACCCCCTGGCAGAAAATAAAAATAAACTACAATTTAAAAAAGGAAAAAAGGACCACTGCTTGCAACATTTCATGTTTCGTAAGCAGGATTGCTAATACCTTTCCAGGGACCATTCCAGCACGCTGCTGCATTCCATTAATTGCTTAGCAGATGTTCAGCAGCCTTCTTTTAAAAATATTTGAGCCAGAGTATGTTGCTGGTGGGAGAGGCAATGCATACTTTGGTTCATCTCCAAGGAAAAAGAGCTGTCTCCTTTCAGGAATTTACTAGCCTTCTTTTGTTTTTCAAACTCAGTTCCCTGTTTGCTTTTATGGGAACACAAGGTAAGCATTTCCAGATATCTGGATGTCATTAGAGACTGGATTTCATTTCTTTCCCCCACATGTTCTATTCAGGAATTCATTAACTTGGTGCCTAAGTGGAGCTAAACATTGAACGCAGTCCTTGTTTTGTTTTTAGCTATTCCTTTGCTTCTCGGTTTCTGTGCAATTCCTCTTGAGGGCCTAATCACTCCTGACAGCTAGGTTTCTAAAACTCTCTTGTAGAAAGGAAAGATGTCAGACTGTATGGGAATAAGGAGAGGACGAAGAGCTGTTATCAAGAAGTTTGAGGGAGGGCCATACCCTGAGTGGCTCTCTTTGGCTTTTAGGACCTCGTGGCAGCTGGCGCCGTGTTGAGCAGGCAAAGGGAGAAGCGCTCAATCAAGCTGGGGGCTGGACTGGCAATGCTGGTGTTTTGACTGAAGTGTACCTTTGCTCGTGGTATTCCCAATTGGAATATTTCTCCCCCTTCTCTACTTTTCTCCATCTCTCGTGTCTCTGTATTTAAGGCTCAGCTCAGTGCCAACATTTGCATATAGCATCTTTCCGGAGATCTTTACCTGGATACCATCTATCCCTTGTCAGAACTCACGTGGACTTTTTTAAGCTGTATCTGTCTGATCATCATCATCACCTCTCCTATTTAATTTCCCGAGGATACAGTTCGCCATATCTTTATAGTGTCTCCGTCATTGTACCTAGAAGAGAACTTGCCCATAGCATGTGCTCAATAAATACTGCTTTCATAAATAATTAGATATATAATTAATTTATAACCTGTAGAGATGCATTAAAAATTCCATCCCCCCACCCTGGTTAACCTTTGGAGTCAGTGTGTTCAACTGTGAACCTGTCTCCATGTCATGTTACTTCTTACCATGAGTGAGTGGAGCCTTGCACTCATTTATCCAGTAAGCATCCAAGAAAACCCATCTCTGTGCTTTCTTTATGTCAGGTATCCTCTTAAGATGTAGGATAGTTGTTGATATACACATTGTGGGAAACGGGTGGGTGGAAGGAAAATTAGAACTCTGTGTCGCAGAACGAGAGGTCCTAAAGACAATGGGAGACGGACTGGCAAGAGGAATGTTCCTGAAAGAGAGGGAAGCAAGTTTAACTTATTGGCCCTTATTTCACTTCTCGGATCTCTGATACCGTTTCCAGAGCAGCCTCACTTCATGACAGAGCTCAGGGTCTCACGCCTTAGATTACACTATGCTTTACCCGATCAAACAAACCAGACCTTCTTCACATCATTTGTAACGTCTCCCTTGAGTTCTGTCTTATGCATGCTTTTACCCTGGCCTGCCTTTACTTATTTATTTATTTTCTCCTGTATTTTAAAAGCTGTGATATAGGGATGACTTGGGGAGAGTTTTTCCTGCAAGGCTCACAGGAAGGTTCAGAATCTGTTTGCAGAGCATTTGATCTCTGTAGGTACTTAACAGCAGAACAAACCTGAGCCCTTAAGAAAATATCCCTAAAATGCCACTAGTTTTCTCATTGCCCCTGGTAACTTGGAATTTACTCAAGGGCACAGTCCATTTCAGATGTATCATCTTACTTCTCACGTGACTCTGTGCCTCGTTTTGCAGGGATTCCTTTAAAGCTATGGTTTGTCCAGGGATATGAAATGAACTAGGACCCTCATTCAGTGCACACTGGCTAGACCTGAGGCCCAAATACTAGTGGCCCCGATTCTAGATGACGAGGATGAAAAACATTCCATGCAGAAAGTTCGATAAATGAACTATTCATATTGAATAGGAATTCACCCAAATGAGAGGAAATAAGCCTGCCAGGTTGAGGGGCGGTGCTGAGCAGAAGCACAGCCAAGTGACATCGTATGGTTTATACTTGGTTTGGGCATCTAGACACATACCCTCAAATATTCCTAATTGGTATATTAACTGAAAGTAAAATTATGAGAAGAGGAAAGAGAGAAGGATAAAATTCAGGGGAATCAAATATGCCATTACTTGATATGTCATTTATGTCACGCACTTTGTTCCTCATCCATGCATGATGTGAGAAAACTCTCATTAATGCATGTTTAATACTGCAAAGTAGGATACACATGGAAAAGGAAAGAAGGGGCAGATGAAAGGATTTTCAAAGACAATAGGTTTGGACAACAGTCAGTAATCCTTTCTCTTTTCACAAAGTATTTACTCATTTTATAAGAATTTTTCAACCCAGGTAACAAGAGATGGTAATTTATTTGATAGAGTTGGAATCCCAGGAGGTGGAATCTCTTTTTTAGTTGTCAAAGAAGCTAAGTTTCATGGCCATGTCAGGTTGGGTGCCGTAAAACATACAAGTGAAAAACCTTCAGAGGAAGCTAGGAATAGGGGATTGACACTCATGTGAGGAGACCAGGACGCCAGACTGCTTTAAACTGCGAGCTTTATTTTATCATCTTTTAGTAGATTGCCAGGTGAAGGGAATCTGCTGACAGGTAATAAATTAAAGACCTAATTGCTGAAACAAATCTTTCAAGCTACATCAAACGCTATATCTTTGTTCCTATGAGCGTTTAAGCCTGCGCGTCCGGAGCCTGTGCTCCGCAATGGGAGAGGCCACAACAGTGAGAGGCCCGCGTACCACAAAAAAAAAAAAGTGTTGATTCTTCTTTGGTAGAATAGATGATGGCAATAAGAATAGAAATTAAAGACTGAGCAAGCGAGGGACAACACTACATCTTATTTGAGGACAGAGACCCTAACTAGATGGATTCATACTGAATGACGAACAACAGCACTTAGAGATTTTTTGCATTTCTCAGGGGTTATTTATTGAGTAAATCAACCAAAACTTGGCTACTGAGACTTCTACACAGAGACTGGAAGAGCTGGTGCTGACTGGTTCCCTCAAAATATTTGGGATAAATGTCAGCCTGTTCTGTGGTTGGAAAATCTCTTTATAACCCAGGGTAGGCAATCCCTGCTATAAAGCAGTTGTTCTTAAATTTGACTGTACGTCAAATTACCGAGGATACTTCATAAAAGTAGAGATTCTTCAGGCCTCACTGCACATCCCTGGAATCAGAATCCCAGGGAGAGATATCCACTAATCTGCGTCTGTAACAAGTTCCCCAAGGGATGCTTATGCAGCCAGGCCTTTCACCAGGCTCAACCACTGCTCTTAAAGAGCACTCCACAGACAGAAATCCATCTGCATAACAAGGAAAGGTGCTGAGCTATCTCCAGCAATAAATCTGATTTACAACTCAGGGCATCCACTAAAACAGAGACATGCACTAAAAGGGAAGAACCCTTGATATTTAGTGTAGGAGGAAATTAGTAATAAACATTAAAATCTAATTCCTCCGATATTTGGAGCTTACTTAATTGGCAGAATGGGTGGATGACAGTGGGCGTAGGGAAAAAATGAAGCCTGTCTCTGAATGTGGGATATACTGTATCCATAATCTAGATGAATGGCAAAGGCCAGCCAAGAGCTGTGGCCGTGAAGCAGTTGAAAAATGATTAAAGTGTGAACCAGAATGTTAGTGGCAGATGTAATTGAATAGCCATGAGTTCTATGAAAGTTAAACAAATGATATTATCTCGATGTTATTAATGTGCTACAGTGAGCAGAAAATGATACATCCGCATCTCACTGTTATTTCTGCACATATTAGCGAATCGGGGTGTTCTTCTACACTTAGCTTTCCAGTGGGGTCACTGCTCTTCTGGAGTTTTGGATACTGATGATAAAAAATTTGAAACGTTAATACTTCTCAAAGGAAGAGCCTCAAATCTCAGGTTGAATTTAAAACATTTTTAACACCCAGTAACTGCTCTCAACCCCTCATGGGTGTCTAGCAGTTGCCTTGTTTAAGCTATTATGTTTAGGAAAACTGTCCTTTGTCAAGGGTATGTGTGGGTTTTTAATAAAACCGTTATCTTGTATTATCTTGGCCTCCGTGGTTGCTGCTGACTGGTTCAATTTCTTTTTCAGGTGTAATAAAAAGATATTATCACAGACATATTAGAGAATTAATATTCCCCAGCTTCAGTTGCTACCTCTGGATATGTTACGAGTCAACGTGAGAGGGGATAAGGTACTCAGAATTTCAGTCTAGGTCAAGATACATCCTGAATTCTGCCCGACAGTTTACATTGAGAAACCCCTTCCACTTGAAGGCAGAATTAGCACGCGTCCAGAAGCTTTAGAAAATTCACTATAATCTAAGCCACATCGTTATGGATGCAGATGCCAAATCGTAGAGTTGTGGAGCTCGGAACTGTAAAGTAAAATAAATTGTTGCAATAACATTTGCCATTTAGGGATGAAATTAGTGCTAGTGGAATTCTTCCCCAGCCAAATACATTTTTCTGTCTCTTTAGTCTCTGGTTGCCTTATTACCTACACGGTTATCACTTACAAGTCTTTTGCGAGTAAAGTCATGCTAGTAATATTTTTCCTTCCTTCTGTTTTTCCCCCCAAATCATTTTTTTCCTCTACAAATAATTAAGCTGTTTCACAGACACGTGTACCCAGTGGTTTTTAACAGGTATTAAGCTTTTATGGTATTATGATAACTAATAACAGGTGCTGAGATGTTAAACATGACATCCAATGTGACTAAACCAAATGTGATACTTTCATAAATATACCAGCAATGAAGTTGCTCTGTAGATTCTAAAGATTCTTTCTTCAGCATTTTTTTCTAAGATTTCCTGGGCCCATAAAAAGGCGTGAAATGACTATAGGGTAAATTGGCCTGAGGGTGCACCTAGAATCTCTTGGGCAGAGAATGGTCAGGAAAGAGTGATCAGATGAACAGTTCAGAAATGGGGTACAAGCGTGCATCAAATTGGAAAGCAGCAGTAGTTAGGATGCAGGAGGTACAGTTCCCCATGGGAAAGGCAAGGCAGATAGTCCAGAGAAATCGGCAGGGGAAAATGAAGGCAGGAGAACACATACATAATACAGAGAAGATACCAGAATCTAGGACAAGCTACCTTTTAGACACCAAGTTTCTTACACCTACAGTGACCAAGACTGTCAGGCCATATCTGTTGTGTCTACATCAGTTTTCATAGCATTTCTTTTCATTCTTAAAGTGTCCTGGTTTGGAAAAGAACATTTATGGTCATGTTACTTACACCCTGGCACCCTGCCAGTGGGGACAGACGTCCATACCAAGAATTTGATAATATAGAACCCAATAGTAAGAATTACTAATTGGATGTTTAATCAGTTGGAAGAGAAGAGTTTCGAAGAGAGAAGATGTTAATAAGCTATTGCTATGTAACAAACCACCCCGAAATTCAGTGGCTTAACAATAAGCATTTATTATTATGTATGAGTCTATGGATCAGCTCGGTGTTTCTTCTGGATTTATCTGTGCTCATTGTGTGTCTGCAGTCAGCTATGGATTCTTGGGTAGGGAGCTCTGCTGATCTCGACTGAGCTGTCCCCGTGTTGGGGGTCAGCCGGCTGTAGGCTGGCTCTAGAACAGCCTCAGTTGGGATAATTAAGCTCTGCTCCACATGGTCTCTCATCTCCTTCAGTGGGCTTCCCTGGGCTTGCTCACACGTGGCCATGATAGGATTCCAAGAGAGAGAGCAAAGGTGCGCAAGGCCTTGAAGCTCACAACTGGAGCACCATCACTTGTGTTGCATGCCATTGCCAAATCAAGTCCCAGTGCTAGCCCGGATTCAAGGGGGTGAGGAAACAGATTTCACCTCTTTGTAGGAGAAGCTTCAAATTCAAGGTGCTCGAGGCATGGGTCCAGAAAGAAGTAGAGAATTGATCCAGTAACGCAATTAATCTAGATGGGGCTGAGCAGCCTCTTAGGGGAGATTTGAGATGCCTTTTAGGTAGTTTAGAAAATTCTCCTGAAGTCGTAATGGGATTGAAGTACTATTAGCAATCAAGGGATGTGGGGTTTTGTTTTGTTTTGTTTTGTTTTGTTTTAGTGACCCAGGGTGTATAAAGGTCAGGCAGACTCTAAAGATAAGAACTGGATGTTTTATGAGTGACAGTAGGAGGGGCTTACCACACAGTACTCTCAAGCTGGTATGCATAATAATGACCTGTGTAGCGTGTTCCACACGTAGATTTCTGGGACTCACTCTCAGAGACTGATATGTTTTTTCTCAAGTGAAGCCTAGGAAACTGCGTCTTCACAAGTTCTCCAGGTGATTCTGATTCACGTGGTCGGGGAAATTATACTTTGAGAAACGCTTTACATAGTAAACAGGATACCTCACTGACTTGCCACCCTAGAAAACCAAAAGGCATCCTTCTCTTCCTGTCTGTCAATTACAGTGATAAGTTTGGTCTTTGAGGTATCCACGGTTGTCATTATTTGGCCAAGTGACCTCAACCTGAGGTGACTAGGTGTTCCTGAAGACCCATGTTCAGCTTAAAACTAGTAGCCATGCTTCACTAGTCATTAGAGCCTTGCCTGGGAATTCCCATCCAATCTGGCCTGCAGGATCATGGCTTTATGATCAAGAGGCTATAGCAATCCTTAAGACTGTTATGATTGGGTTTGGACTTGAACTGGAAGGAAGGGCTATTAGACAAATGAGGGTGCTCTGTCATAAAGGCCTGTCAACCCTTTCTATGGTCTAGATAAACGTTCTCCGTGCCATTCCCATATAACCTTAATTTCTGAAAAAGAGATTTCAGCCACATGGATTTTATGATATTCAAGGCATGTAAGTAAAGGCTGGCTTGGGTCTGCTTTGGAGACAGGAGAGGAAAAATAAAAGCAAGTTATGACAAAGTTGAACTTGCTTTTGTAACTTCTTGACAGCACTCACTTCTGGATTAGAAATGCAGTACGAGTTCAAAGTTCCAAGGTCACAGAGCAGGTAGAAGTCCTCCAAGAAAGTCCCTTTGATAGAATGAGAGTCAATACAGACAGCAGTAAGGGTATTTGTGGGGCTTCACCAGGTGATGCTGCCATATTGTTGACTTTAAAACTTAGAAATAACCCAAAGGGGCAAGGCTGCAGCAAAAGGGCTTAGTGATGCTCCAGGTGAGGCATTCCCTAAAGTGTGTTATGTGGGACCTAAGTCTGTAAAGGGTCTGTGCTCTAATGACTTTGTGAAACTCTGTGGTGGAGTCTTATGAGTTTCTTTCCTGAAGGACTGCTATCAACTTTCATATACTGAATCTTCATGATGGGGAATGCCGTATATACCATTTCCCAAAATTATCTGACCATGGACTCTAGTCATTTTTCAGGGCTTGTTCTCTGTCGAATACACTTTCAGAAATATGATAGCAGTGATATGACAGTTTTAAAACTATTGGGCATGTGCCAGACCCCCTGTCAGTGCTTTATAAATTTCATCTTATTTTATTCTCACAACTTGCTAAAACAGGCACTAGTTTTATCTCCATTCTGCAGACGAGAAAACTGAGGTTCAGTGTAAGTCATTTAGCTTGTCAGCAAGCGGCCAGGTAAGAATCTATTTCAAAAAGGGACCATATCAGTTACCTCACCCCACACATGGCGTTTTAAGTTCACTCTTCTCTCATACACGTTGGCTGTGACTTTGTATTTAGCACTCACTGTGTATCGATCACTTTTCACAAGAAGACTTGTTATTCCTGTAAGCAGCACTATTATTATAATCCATCTGGGTCCTCTTGAATAGAATATAATAACGCAGTGCATTTCTGCAGGATTGTAGAAACGATGTGTGCCAGCCCCAGACTTAGAATCGTTAAGTCGCGTGCTGTACCCCGTGACCATGCTTTACTGTGTTCGTGAACAGTGGCAAATAAACCACTCAGCACTTGCCCCTTCTACCTTGTTTAGGCTGCAGTTGGAGAGGGATTCATTTAGGCTTATTGCACACAGCAAGCTAAAACCCATTTATCACAAGTTTTCATTCCCCAGCAAAACACACACAAACCCACCTACTAGTGCTGGGCAAACTAAGCCATGCATCTGAGGCTGTGTGGAGCAATGGCAGATCAGCCAGCAGAAGCCACCCCCGGGACCCAGAGGGCAGTGGTACTCAACTTCTCACCGCTGCTGCCTGCTTGCCTGCTTCTTGCCGCTAAGCGGTGACTAAGTGATGCAGCGATAGGGGTGGGGCTGGGAGCGGAGAGCACACATGTTAGAACTCAGGATACAGAAGCTCATTTTCCCAAAGTAATATGCTAATTATTTAACACTGTTAACGCCACCTGTTTATGAATGATGATTTGAGTGGGAGTGGCTTAGAATTGAAAGACCTCAGCTTGTGATGGGTAGAGACAGGAGGGGGAACGGAAGAGAAGGGAAATAGTGTCCATTTGCGTGTTTGCTTTCTGTGTCAGTGAGAGCCTGGCTAGAGCAATTTCCTCTCTTTAGTTTTCCGTTCATTTCAAATGCCAACCCTTTCAAGCAGCCTCGGTATTCTTCCTGGTTGCTCCGTAACACTGAGATTCTTCTGCGTCTTCTGCAAGAGCGTTTGGCCGGGAATCAGAAACTCAGCTAAACAAACTAACCTGCCTCGAACCATCCTTACAATCTGGAGCTCCTCCCCGAGCCTCCCTTTGTTCCCTGTCACATTAGGGGTTTGCATTAGAAGATTACCTTTAAAATAGCTTTCCGGTATTATTTCCATAAGTATGATGACGGTGTTGTGATAATGTCCAGAGAAAGAGAGTGAGAGAGACCTTATCTTTTAGACTTACAGGTGAAATTGTACGAGCACTGAGATTTGCTTCAACATAATCCAGTGCTGGGGTTTGTGGGCACTGGACGGGGGTAGAAATAACATTATCTGCGGGTTGTTGAAGGGTGGTGGGTGCGTGAGGCTCCATTTCTCTATGCACAACTACCACCCATAAATACACACATATGCATATATATGTGCATATACGTGTCATCAGTGTTGAAAAGTGAATGACCTAGGATTCTAACTGGTCCTTTGAAAACTTAATAATATTTTGACTTTGTCACTTGTTAAGTTGCTTCTTGTGATCTACTTTTACCCTTCATCCCCATTCTCATTTTAGATATCTCCTGCTGAAATTAGCCCAGGGTTGAAGTATAT
>NW_020185331.1:8871937-8882192 GCF_003031525.2 Neophocaena asiaeorientalis asiaeorientalis | reverse complement strand
ATATAAAAGTGTGTGTGTGTGTGTGTGTGTGTGTGTGTGTGTGTGTGTGTGTGTGAGTGAGAGAGAGAGAGAGAAATAGAGACTTGGTTTAAGTCATAGTTCTTCCATTCACTGTTTCTGAGTCCTTTGGAATGACACTAACCATTGAGGCCCTCACTGTTCGTGTCTGCTCAGTGACAATCACTGCCCCACCTTCCATTGGTGAAAGTCAATTGCAATAATGTCTATGATAAATGGAAGGTGTTCTTTCCCTCCTGACTTCCTGCCAATAGTGGTATGAGTTCTGAAGCATTTCTGGACTCCTTTGCACTGTGTTTGCCTGAGTAAATGAAAGAGACCTTAATTTTTCAATTTCGAGCTGGAAGCACATTTGCCTTGGGTGTTCCATTCAGTGAACCGCTCCTGTCTCGTCACACACTCATACCTCACAGCTTAAGCTCTGCTTGACTCACAGAGGAGAGAGAATCACAGAGGTTGCTTCGTTTTAGTGCTTCCTAAAGGCTGATCCTACTAAAATAACTAAGCCTGTTTTCTGAGAAAAAGGGCTTGACTTGTGTTTTTCACCCAAACTGGTACATGAGATAGGCTTTCCAGTAGTGGTTACTGCGTGGCTGGGAAGTAATTCTTCAACAACCAGACAGAGCAGAAGCAGTCTCGGGTCTTGTCTGAAATCATCAACATTACAGTCACCTATTCTTGAATTTTTTACCTGGGTAACCAGAATGTTGTGCTCTTGGCTTTCAACAGAGAAAAGCCACGGAAAATGGTGCTTAAAGGTCACCTGAATTTCTGGGTATCAGGCTTTGCTTAGATTGATGGAAGGTAAAGGTCCGCATCCAGGCTTCTAAGGGGTACGTGTGGCTTTGCCTTTTATGCTGGAGCTATGCTATGTTTGCAAAATATCACTTTTCTAGAGGGTAAAAATTAATTGCAAACAAAGTCATTAAAGTAGGGCAGGCTTGACCCTGAGATACAGGAGCAGGGTTTGGAGGCAGAGAGACATGTTGCCCAGAGCTGCACGCTACAAGCAAAGTTAAGGAGGGAGAATCTTTTATGGCTGCCAAGGCACCTCTTTGGCCCAAGTGGAGAACTCACTGCCTCTGAGAGGCTGGCACCTCCTGGCGTGAGCTGTCAGGACTTGGGCAAGTTATGGAGACGACCCTGGACTGCACATTCCTCCTCCAGCATCAGAGCAGCTGCCCTTGTAAAATATTCACTTAGCCATCAGTTTCTAAGTGCAAAAAATGTAAACAACCAGTCCTTTCTCTCATATGGCAGCTGCTGGGATAGGTGTTAGAGGGGTTGGATAATTCATAAAAATATTCCTGTTGATTTTTTTTCTGGTTTTCTGCATTGCTTAGTGGGAAAAGCTTTCATTCAGAGTATAAGAAAATGTAATACTTATATTATTATAAATATTGATTCAAAGTAATAATAGCAGTAGCAATAAAAGCTAAGATTTATATAAAGGTCTTACTATGTGCCTAGCACTGTTGCCAGTGCTTTCCATACATCAATTCATTTGATCCTCACAAACACCTAATGAGATGTGCACTTTTATTCTCATGTCACCCTATCAGCCACATGAAGGTGAAGTAATTTGCCCAGGAGCTCACAGCCAGCACGTGATAGAGCAGGCCTTGAATCCAAGCAGTCTGGCTCCAGAGTCTGTGCTTTAAATTTTCCACTGCGCTTCTTGAACGGGCCTGCTGGAGCCTTCTGGGGGCTGGGACAGGCTCAGATGCATCTTCATGTCAAGCCGTGTGACGTGCGTCTTGTGTGTACGTCCCACGTGGTTTTCCGGGACTCACTGTGCCTCTGTGTGAACAGTGCAAGCCTGTCGCAGAGTCACGCCTACCCACCTGCCTGCTCGTGACCATGACCATGCCTTGCTTTCTCCCCTAGCCCCGCTGGTGGACCTCACTCCAACCCATAGTGGCTCCGCCATGCTGATGCTGCTGTCCGTGGTGTTTGTGGGGCTGGCGGTGTTCGTCATCTACAAGTTCAAAAGGTGCGTGTCCCTCCGTCCGTGTCTCCCCCCTTCCCCCTTCTCCCACGACAGGTTCAGAAGCATTTGTCGCAGCGATGTCCGTGTCCCGTGCACAGCAGTGATGGTTTCTGTTAATGTTTTAGGAAGATCCCGGGGATTAATGTTTATGCCCAGATGCAGAATGAGAAAGAACAAGAGATGGTCAGTCAAGTCAGTCACCCTGAAAGCAGGCCCTGTATCCCTCAGACTGAGCTCAGGCGGCCTGGCCAGCTGATAGATGAGAAGGTGGAGTCCCAGCTCATAGGTAAATGATTCCTGGCAGCCCTCAGCCGTTCAGCCTGAGTAGTCAATGGCTGGCTCTCTCTCTAACCCCTTCCTGGCTTGAAGTAACCACTTTTTCTGCTCTAACACCCTTGAGAGAAACAGCTAAGATGCCTCTTTCCCTGCTTCTTTCCATTAGAGAGAAAAAAAAAAAAAACCTTTCTTGCTCCTATTGTTTTTTTTTTTCTCTTATGAGTGTATTCCTCTTTTTTTCAAAAACCCTTGCTGAAACATTGGGCTTCAAGTGTTCATGGTCAAAGAGCAAAGTGTTTGTTCTAACAATATACAAGAAGGGCAGGCCTCAGAGGCTGGATCTGCTGGTCTGGAGGGCTGGGCATGGTTTGAGGGTGTATAACGACCAGAGCAAGCTGTGGCAGCATCACCTGGAGACGGCTCTAAGGAGGGCACGCGGCTCCAGAACATGCATAGAAGAAAGACAGACTGATCACCCTGGGATTTTTAAAAATCTAGCAGTAATCAAAAACTGCCCCCCAGGAAACATGGAACCTGAGAATTCAAGAGCCGTGAAGTTGGCAGAACTTATCTCAGGAGTGGGGTTTCCTGAGAGAGAGTGCTGGAGGGTTAGACTGTGACAGAGCAGATTGGCAGATTTCTTCCTCCTTTTCACCTGTGCCCTACCAGGAGTCTTAAAACTGGATTTCAGCGTAATTCGGTAGGGCTCACTCTGTCTGGGGAGGAAGCATGGGAAGCTAACAGCTAGGTATAGAGAGTCTCAGGGTCATTGCTAAGTTCTACTATTTATTGTGGAGGGAATTTCCCAGGAAATTAGATAAACCCATGAGGCCACCATTGTGATCCATTTCTCTCCTTGTTTCCTCCTGTCTGATGACTCTAGGACTTGAAGCTGTAAATGTTCCCATCTAGACCCTGCATTGCTGACTCTGATGGATAAATTATTATATAAGCATTCATGCTTCACTCTGATGTGATAATGCCAAATCACCTAGAACGTCCTATGACTGTTAATCTGGTACCTGGGGAAAAAAATGAGTACTTAAAGGGAAGCAGAGCCTTCTCTTTAAGTGAACATGGGAACGTTCTGTGGCTGTATTAAGGCGAAATTTAAATGTGCTGCCAGGCTCATATCAGAGGTAATAATAACAATGGCCCCGCATCTGGTGTCCAGTTTCCACAGTGTGCTTCCTCTTATTTGGGGAGACGGTGAGAAATGCGTAATTACTTTGGGTTAAAAAGAAAAAGGCTTTTCTGTCTTCAAGTCCAGAGAAGCGTTCACCCTATTTACTTCTAAAGCTTCTAAGTGCATTTTTGTGGGTCATTTGGTTTTCAGTCCCATTTCCATGGGGTATGAAGCACAGCCGCTGTTTGCTTTATTAAAGTAGCAATCCCTCCTTCGCCAGGAAGAGCTCCCAGCACGTTACACCGTCTCTGACACCTTTCCATTGCCAGTGTCATTAAATGAGTAAGTGTTACACGTTTTCTCTTAGGAGAGTAGCTTTACCCTCCCCTTCCTCCCCTTCTACTCAACCTGGTGACTCATCTCTCCGATTGCAAAGAGCAAGACACGCCACTCCACCTTCAACGCCAAAGCGGGGATCTGCTGGGGCTCAATTTGCCATTTAAGGAAAACCCCCAAAGGCTACAGGCGACCTGCTGATCAGGAAGGAATTTCGCTCTTGTCAAGTGCATCCTTCTCCATGACCACTAACTTTGTGTTTTTTTTCTTTGTTGTTCTGTTTCCTATTTTGCCAGGAAGTATTTCCATAGTTGCTGAGAATCAAAGCACAAAAGAAATCCCTACCTATGTAAATGTTTGACTGGAGGACGCCAGTAAAAACAAAAACAAACAAATAAAATAAAAACAGTCAAAATCTAAACAAACAAACAAACAAACACTCACTGCATCGGGACTTTTTAATTCTTCAGACACAGACAACAAGGGTTTTTAGCTTTAAGCCTGTGCATGTGGACAGTACCTTGAGAACATGCTTGGAGGGGCAGTGTACAGGTGCTCTATTTTAATGGAAAAAACACTCCCCTCCCCCTTTCTTCTCCTCTCTCTTTTTTCTGATTGGTTGTGTTTGTAGAATATTCCTAACATATATAGGCCAAGGAAATCTGCATGTATTTTTGGAAATATTCTTGGCTCTAGACTTAACAGCTATTTTAGCACTACAGGCGGATGGGTGGATTAGCTACCCCAGCCCTCTTCACAAGACACAAAGACATGCACAGGAGTTTGAAACCCTGGGCTGTTTCTCTGTTCCACTTTACTTGTTGCCATTTTTCCCTTCTAAGTTATCTTTGGGAGCTCTGTTGGCCGGCAGGGGCCACAGGTTGCCTTCTCCATTCTGTACGGCCACAGGGACGAAGAAGCAAGTTCAAGTTCCATGGATGCAGGCAGAATAGGGAAAGAAGGAAGGCAGTCCGGCAGGAGTGTCAAAAGTGGACCTGTGTTTCCTGTTCCCCCCTTCCCATCACGATAGCTTCCCCTTGTAGCTTTCCCTACTCCTGCCCTGTGTAGAAAACAGAATCCCAGTTACCCGCATTCTTACCTTCCTATTTGTTTGCTCTCCACGTGTGGTCGTGATCTGTCAATGTCTTTATGTCTCTTCCTTCCAGTCCCCAAGTTATCCTTCAACTGCTCCTGCCTTTTCTTCCCAAACATGTTGCTAGATTCTGGGCATTCATCCTGATGTTCTTTAAATACTGCCCTCGCCTCTGGCAACCCTGCCTCCACCACCCAAAGCTAATGATCTCTCTGTCAACTTTGCACACGCCCATGCATGCAGCCTCCACACACACTGACCAAGCAGCATCCTGCCCTGCAGGGTTTACCTTCACGTATTATTATTATTATTTTTTTGTATCCTCCTGTAGACCTGCCTCTTCCTAATATCCTTGCCTTTCCCCCCTGGAAACATATAATGTGTGTGAAAGAGTTGAGATATGCAAAGCAATTCAAACCTGGCCCATGTACCTTAGAAAAGAAAGCATACAGATGAATAGTGGTTTTGTCACACCTTAACAAAAGTCTCCTGCAGTCAGATTCCAGAAGATTCTTGTGAGACATGTTTTGAACGTGTTACTATGTGGCAGGGCAATTTCCTCCTGTGAGGGTTGCCGTTACCCAGTATTTCCCCTCTCACAGTGGAGTGAAAGTATTTGTAAAATGGAACCGATGTTAGGCAGAAGAAGAAGCAGGTTAATGGATCTGATGTTTGAGTGTCAAAAAGTCTTGAGATTATACGGAGGTCTTGTCTTATATTAGGATGGGGTTGTGATTATTGTAAGATGACCCTAGACTTCTTACATGTGTGCTCTCTGATCTCTGAACATAGTATCAGCAAAGGAAAATTTAATAAGCATAAAGGGGAGGAGTTATCAGACTCAAGCAGATGGGCTCAAAGCATGAAGAAATCCCAGTTCTCCCAGGGCCATCATGAAAGAAGGTTCAGAGAAAGAGGGAAACAAAAGTATGTGAAGCAGGAGCCCTTGGAGTATTATGGATTGGATAAAGCCCACTCTAAAATGTAGGAGAGAGTGGTTTAAAAAGACCTCTCAGAGTGCAGCCTCCTACTTGGCCATGTCCCCAGGCCAGCGTCAGGGTATAACAGGGCCCTGGGGACAATGGGGGTGCCCTAAAGATCCTGACAACCACTGCCCTTGTGTAGCTCAAGTAGGGGAAGAGTAGCAACACTTCAGTCAGAAGTTAATCAAGCAGAAGATTTTATGGCTGAAGATGCTCTGTATGAATGTGGGAAACGGATTATGCCTAAGGCAGCCGTCTATTTGTAGAACTCAAATGATCCCCGACCTGCCAGGCTTCCTATCCCATGGGAAACAGCCTCACTGAATCTCTTCAGTTGGAGCCTCCCCAATTTTATCTGGAAAACAGAGTGTTTGGAAACCAAAAGAGGCTCATTCACAACAGTACAGGGAGTCCTCAGAGTTGCAGTTCAATAATTTTCATTGTTAAACTATGAAAAAGGGAATAACAATCTAGCACAGTGCCTTGCCTAGAGTAGGTATTAAGAAAGTTATTTGTTCAAAGAAGAAATGAATGAATACATGAGAAGACATAGCGAAGAAGGGCTTGTAAGTCCTAACCTAAAATAGAGGTGGACGTGAGATGCCTGGCGTTTTGGAAAGTGATCAGAGATGGCTGGTTCTAGATTCAGCATCTCCAGGGTCCTCATGTGCCTCTCCTCAGAGCTCCCTCCCACCTGTAGGAGACTAGTGAGGCAAAGTACTGCTCAGAGGGGACCTTATTATTCTTATGATCTAGCTCCATGTTTCTCAAGGCGTGGTACCCAGACCAGCAGTATCGGCATCACCTCGGACTTGTTAGAAACACAGATTTTGGGTCCCACTGACCCCAGACCTACTGAATTAGAAACTCCAGGGTTGGGGCCCAGCAATCTGTTTTTACAAGCTCTTCGGGTGATTGTGAAATACACTAAAGTTGGAGAACCACTGTACTAGGCCATGCCAGCTCAATCCCGAAGAGAAGGTAGTAATGAGAAGCTGCCAATGGGAGGGACCCACGTGCCTACCTACTCAACAACAGCAGGTGCAGACACAATGAGGAGTTTGGTAGGCTTGAGGCCAGAGGAATGGGTGGGGAGGGATGGATGGGGAAGGTAAGATTCAGGGCAAGCTACAAATCTGATACTGCAACGTTTTCCAAAATCCCGGAAGGCAAACTGTGCGTGCTCTACCCTGAACTACCCAACCAACATTTTCTCCTTTGCCTTATTTTTAATTGGATTCACTGTCCAAAATGCAGAGGTTTGCTTTGCTTTTTTTCAGAAGTTCCAAACAGCAACTTTGAGAGGAATGGGGTGCTTGGCAGCTGTTCTGTGTTTTCCAGGATTCCAACTGAGCATTGAAATTCCCTCATTTGCCAACTTATTTTTATAGGAAGCCAATTTAAAAAAAAAAAAAAAAAAAAAGTTTTCTTATAGTATTGAACTACTTCTAATTTTAAAATGACTTTTTTGATGTATTTTTTGTTAAATACTATGTAGTGTAATGTATAATTGCTCTTGTTTATTGCTTTTACAGTCATATTTATTAAACAGATAATGTCTCTGAAGTCTATGCCTCAAGGTGTTTATTTTATTCCAAACTTTGGTGTTCGGTCCAGATATAGAAGCGATGCATCTATAGGGTTTCTTAAAGACTAATTGCATGAGAATTTAGTAAACACTACAGGTTTGAGGGGTTTGGTTTTTGGGGAGTTTTGGGTTTTTTGTTATCAACGTAGGATATATATTCTGCCATCTAAATTCTAACCTGCATTTCAGGTGACTGTATAATATCTGTTGCTTTACTGTTACTTTATTCTATAGTATTTAAAAAAATCACTCCAAGCTGGTTACATTGGAATGAGTAACATTCTCACTATTGTTCATTCAAAATGAGAAATTATTGATATGGAACAAACCCATTCAAATTTGTTCAGAAGCTTGTAGTTGCTGAAGGACCAAACCTGCGTGTAATGAACTGAAACTTGGGGAGTGGAAAGAGCTCAAATGCTAGAGTAATAATGGCTTTGACACTGGAATCAGGACAGTGGAGTTCTCCTTCCAGCTCTACCAGCTGTGTGACCTTGAGCAAAGCTTTAGTGTCCTCATGCATACAATTTGAAGGAAAAGGACACCTTCCAGCTCTGGTATTCTGAGTGGGTGAGTCATTTCCAAGAGTCCCAAATAGCTGATTTAAACTTGGTGGAAAATAAAGAGGTGGACTGGATCCAAATCCTTTTGGCCTTGTGGTATCTTTTCTTGGTCAACATTTTGTCCTTGTATTTGGTTGAAACATTCGTGCAGGCACAAAACCCTCCTTAGCCTTTTCAAAGACCTGCCAGGCTTGGAATGGCATTGCCTCATTAGGACGGTCTCAGCACGCAATTGGAATTTCTGTTGTTTTTTAGGTGGCCTTTCACCTTTCCTTTCCCACAGACTAAGTCTTCCTTCCAACCCATCGTTATTTTCCAGGCCAGAGCCTATACTGCTTTTCTCCATCAAGGGCAGCTTATCTCCTGTGTCACTGACGGTACAGGCAGTCAAACAAAAGTCATTCCTAGGGATTTCAGACAGAGGGGATTTAATTCAGGCAATTTGTTGCTTGAGTAACTGAAGAGCCAAGATGCCAAATAGGGGAAGGTGAAGTGACTCCAAGATGAGCATCAAGAGGAAGGCTCTATCTTCCCTGGGCTGGAAGGACAAAGGGATCCCTAGAGCCCAGGACCCAGGACCACCAGATGGAAGCTGAAGTCAGGGAGGATGTGTCTGGCAGAAGCTGCAGCCACAGAGGAGACATGGCCATTGCCAGCAGTGCTGCCCAAGCAGAGAAGAGGGGGAAGGGGAGCTTGCTCCAGGCCTCCCATCTGCAGCCAATGTTTCCCAGCCCAAGCCAGTGGGCAGTGGAGCCTGGGAGATGTAGTTTTCTGAATTACTAAGTAGAACAAGGAGGAGTGGGAAGTGGACTTGAGAACACAGATGGGTGACTGGCACAGCACCTCTCTCAAGTTCTGCCCACGTCAAGTCCAACAAATCTCCTTCAACCCAAAGGTACTTATTAAATAGTTGGCGTTCCTTTCTTGGTGCCATTCTTTCACGTATCCCCCTTTAAACAACGCATATTTAAAATGTGGCATTAAATGTAAAATAGATAGCTAGTGGGAAGCAGCCACATAGCACAGGGAGATCAGCTCGGTGCTTTGTGACCACCCAGAGGGGTGGGATAGGGAGGGTGGGCGGGAGGGAGACGCAAGAGGGAGGAGATATGGGGACATATGTATATGTATAGCTGATTCACTTTGTTATAAAGCAGAAACTAACACACCATTGTAAAGCAATTATACTCCAATAAAGATGTTAAAAGATAAATAAAATGTGGCATTATGTTTACGTATGTCCTTTTACACCTTTCTCACCAAATTCTATGCTCTCCTATTTTTCATTTCACTCCTTCAGCCTCCAGCTGACAGCACTGGACATCACCATTAGGAGGCACTAGATAAATGTTTGCTGAAACTCAGCCCTTTTCAGTTTAGTGTGATTTTCAGTTTAGTGTGGTGAGCAAGTCCACTTCATTTAGCAAAGACCTCTGAGGTGGCCTCTTGGTCCGACTCCCCTTACCTAGCTAGCACCTCTAATTACATGTTCAGTTGGTCATTTGTCAAGAATCAGCATGTCCTTGCCCTTCCTCTCTGTTGCCACTCAAGCTGCTGTATTCAGGGAGCTATTCTTAGATATTAATTTAAGTGAAATAATTGCAGTTTAGAAAAAAAACTGGCTAGCAAGTAGCATGAGAAACAAAGGCCTAAGTTTGGTTTCTGAATCATGATGTAATTTGTTTTCCTATTTCTTAGAGGTTAAGAGTATTTTGAAAATACATGTTAGGCTCACACTTTCAGAATGGGGGAATCCCAAATTAATCCCAGATGGACATATATAAAGAAATAACTGTTATGGTTTCCATGTTAAATACATGAGAAGGGATCTTTGGTTTATAAAATACAAATAATTATTAATCCATATGTGGTGCAAACATTTTAGGTGATGATAATACAACTCTGAACAAGGCTGATATCTGCCTTCGTGGGCATATATTCTAATAGGGACAAATAATAAAATTTAAGGTAACATATACAATGGTATCCTACTTACAATTTTAGGATATTTATAGGTAAAAAGAAAAATATAAGACGTAACAGGGAGCAGAGTAACTGGGGATGGGAGAGGGGAGAGTTGGTCCCTGGCTTCTCTGAGATCTGAAAATGTTACCGAACCAAACTTGGGTCCACTTGCCCGCGTGCAGTAAAGCTAATCTACTGACACCAGCTTGTGAAGGAAAGTGCAGTGTTTATTGCAGGGCTCTAAGCGAGGAGTCCAGCCAGCTAGTGCCTAAAAGGCCTGAACTCCCTGAAGGCTTTCAGGGAAATGTTTTTAAAAA
>NW_020185331.1:8866786-8871698 GCF_003031525.2 Neophocaena asiaeorientalis asiaeorientalis | reverse complement strand
GGGTTGTGGGGTATGTGATCAGCTCGTGGACATTCTTCTGATTGGTTGGTGGTGAGGTAATCGGGAGTCAACATCATCAACTTTCTGGTTGATGGGTCTGGGGTCTACGTGCTTGTGGGCAGCATGCAGTTAAATTCCTCCACCTGGTAGAGGTTTCATTATCTGCAGAACAGCTCAAAGGACGTGGCTCAGAATGTCTATAGCCCTTGAGAAGGCACTAAAAGTCCTTGACTTTGTTGAATGGCTGAACTGTTACTATTTTGTCTTGCTTCACAGTTTCCCTTTCTTTCTGCATTTTCTCACGTCTCTGATTAAACTTATTCTTTGACTAAAGTTTTTCTACACGCAAAAGGCAAGTAGAAGACATGGGAGGAGGGGGTCTATTCTGGGAAAGCCCCATAGGGTCCTGCTGGGTTGCAAAAGCTGAAAAGGAACCAGCCATTCAGAGACATATACACTGTTCAGTGGTTAAGAAATACACAAATAAAATACTTATCTTGAAGAGGACCTGACATTTGCTTGTGAAAGTGAGCCCTGACTACTTACAGCTTGTGGTTATTTTAAAGGGGTAGAAGGAGTGATCTGAAATCTGGCAGAAGGTTGTGCTACTAAATGGAGGGTGTGGCTCTTAACACAGAGGCAAATGGAGATCACTGGTGGATGTTCGCGTGGTGTGTGTGTGTGCGTGTTCTGTGTATTTTTACACAGCTGAATTCATTTGGGTATAGTATTCTGTGTTCACCTAATGTTTCTCATTGGCAAAATCACACATAAGCAACACAAAATTTGCATTATCCTGAAATCTTTTCCTAATATATCACATTAGAAAAAATATTTACATCTTCAAAAAAAGTTTTATAGCAGAACTGACAGTAATTCAAATGTTAGTTTAAAAGTAGTTTGAGGGCTTCCCTGGTGGCGCAGTGGTTGAGAGTCCGCCTGCTGATGCAGGGGACACGGGTTCGTGCCCCGGTATGGGAAGATCCCACATGCCGCGGAGCGGCTGGGCCCGTGAGCCCAAGTAGTTCGGACGTACTGGTAGAAGAAAGAAGTCTCACTTGATAGCAGAGGTAAAAGATAAGAAAATAGTACCAATCCTCCCCTTCCTCACCATCATCATTAGCCTGAGGACTTCTGCAGTGGAGACTGGCAGCCACCTCACTCTACAAACCTTAGAGCATCATTCAATTTCCACCAACCACAACAAATGACGTTTAGAAATACGACTTTGGCCCAAAGAATGTTCAACTGTGGCCAAAACTCTTTGTTAAAGAAGATGACAGTATGAAAAGGTATGAAAGGTATTTATAAGGTATTCCATGAAAAGTGAACCAGTAAAGAAAGCTTTAAAATATTTAAAATAAGCTTAATTTATCTAGATAATGAAGCCACTCTATGAACAATACTAAGATATTTCAATAGATGCATGTATATTGATAAAAAGCTTCTTGCCAATGTAAACATTGAAAAGAATTCAGTAAACAGTATAAATTTATTAGTTAATCATAATATATCTATATTTATCTATATGATAAAGTAGAGTGCTTCCAGTAAAACTATTTTTCTAAGGAATATTTAATGGCCTGAGAAAAGTCTCATGTGATGCCAAGAGAAAGCAGAATTTAAGACTTCACATAGTATGAAAATAATTCTTACAGAAAATAAATAGGGACAGACTGAGAGATTAAAATATAGTAACACTGGTTACTTCTAGCTTGTAAAATGTCAGGTTTTTAAAAATTCTCATATTTGGATATTTTCTATATTTTTTCTAAAATGAACATATATGGTCAGAAAAAAATGGTATTTTAAAACGAAATATGTTATGGAGTAAATCTAAAATATATTTGTTTATTATGCTAATTATATAATTATGAATAGTTCTATGTTTAATATATGTAAAGTTCATAGAAAAGTTCAAAATTGTTGATGGTATATACTTAAATATCTTTAGTAAATTAAAGATAGCTTCTCTAGAGCAAGACAATTTTCATCTCATTTTTATCAATTTATATTTATATTGAGATGAAAACATTTTGCTATTATGGTACCTGCAATTTAATTCACAAAATTTCAAATGTTTAAAAATTTTAAACTGTATAACTTTGCTAACTGTGTTTATATGTATTGTACAAGTATACACACATACACATGATTAATAAAATTTTACAGTATAAATATAAATACGTACATTATTCAGATGTGTGCACATAGGTAACTATTGAAAAAAAATTTTTTTTTAATATGGCAGAGAAACAATCAGAACGTTATTTGGTCTACCTACTATAGCATTCCCAATTGCTAGATGTATTTTCAAATGTCTTGTAAGTATTGTTTCTTCTTTTTAGCCTCTTAATTGTATGCAACATGTTACAAGGGAGTTCGAGCTGTGGGATAAGAGGATGGGAAGCATTTGATACAAGTAGGGGACAGTGAGCTACAAAAGGAGAGGAGACACAGGTGGTGATGGATGGTACATTTGCTGTGTTATAAGGAATAAATGATTTAAAACATGTAAATACCTCAAGGTAGTATGTTCATTTAAATCATGCAGAAACCTTGGTCTGGGAAGGTTAAGTCCCATGTCCGAGGTCACATAGCCAGTAGGGTAGTCAAGTCAGAATTTCAACCCAGGACTCCTAATGGATATGACCACTCCTCTTTCCACTCTACCACCCTCCCCTCCAGCCCTCCTCCAGGTAAGCCACAAATAGGAGATGGTTTAAAACAGAAAAATTGCACGTTCCTGCAGTTCCCTACTGCAAATATAGTTGTGGGAAAGAGTTTACACAAGGAAAAGAGTTATCATTCTTTTGAAAGCACACAACAAATCCTGCCTCAGCCCTTACTACTGAGTTACACAAATAGTGTAACCTACTATTTTCACCCTACTTGACGTGGTACATGGGGAAGTTAGGCCACCTAAGCCCTCCCAGAGGAAAGAACTGATATTTGCTACTAACTTTGTTAAACAAGTGGATATAGAGGAAGTGTTTTCCAAATACCAGCACGGAGTAATCTGAAACCCAGCAGCTCATACAGCACTCAGAGGGCTGCATGTAAACTGTAGATACAGACATGGCTCAGTCCATTGGAGATCAGCTTCCTTACTGATTCTCATGCCTCTGAATGAAGTTTCTTCCCAGTGCCCTCATTGCAGGGCAAGATCTTCCATCCTCACTTTGGCCCATGGTGTGAAAAGTAATAACACAGAATGAAGCCTTGTGGTTCTGTTATATACAAGCACACTTGACCAAGTGTCTTTTTGTTTTTGTTTTTAACTGATGAGAGTCCACAGTATTATTGCAAATAGGAAAATACTGCTTGGTTTGGGATGTCCTGCTCAGTCATGATGCATCATGAACTTAAGTGGGAAGGAAGAAGAAAGCAAGCCTGGAAAGGACTGGTGAGGCAGGACTGACACAGGTGAGTGGCTGCTTCTTGAATTTAATGTAGTATCTAAAGAGGCATAAAAAATCTAGATTGTGTTTGGCCCAATCCCATAGGTAAAACATGTAACCTAAAGATTCCAATCAGTGATTATATCAGAAGTCAGTCTTTTTATTGTTTTTAATTATAAATGCTTTATTTATTTTTTTTTTCACAGAGGAAGCTTGGTGGTGGATATGTAGCCATTTGATGCTTTTATGACTAAGAGTTAAAGTTCAGGCTCTCTTTCTTATAGAATGTAAATGTGCACCAACACATGTATATGTAATTGTTATCAAAATTAAGCTTAGTCACTAAAAGAAGATTCGCTGTCTGAACTTTCTTCTGTATTTTTTTTCACCTTCTACATCAGGCACTGGGGCATCTGGCCTCTCAGGAAGATCTGGGTCTAGTCCTTCCGATATCATTTTGTTTCTTATTGCCATCACTGGAACACCCACTTGAACCATTTTGAGATATCTGGTGTATCTTATGTCCTTGGCTACAGTTAAGATATTTTCTGGTGTTACTTCACTTTCCCATGGTCCAGAGTCTTGTAAACTGTTCCGTGATTGCTCTGAAGTGGTTTCAGAAAGTGTTTCATTTGTGATCCTAGTGACACTTACAGGAGATACTTCAAATATGACATCATCTAGCCCAGGGATAGATGACAACTTTGCATCTAAAATATTGAGAGTTGTTTCAATTTGCTGGATACGAAGAGAAAGGTCTGCCAGTTTCTCCTCACAAACTGTAGAAAGGGGGTTGAGTAACTGTACAGTGTACACCAATAATTGGTTTAGAAATGCCACCATTCTTTTCTGTTGAATAGCTGGCCCCTTAGTCAGGTCTGTGTCTGACCCCGTGAGAGGAAGCCCATCATCATCCGTCTCCTCAGCGTGCGGGGGACCCAAGGCTCACCCACAAACCTCTCCCTGACCGGGCCCGCCCAACCCGGTAATAGCATCCTAGTGCTTTTTTTTTTTTTAACATCTTTATTGGAGTATAATTGCTTTACAATGGTGTGTTAGTTTCTGCTTTATAACAAAGTGAATCAGTTATACATATACATATGTTCCCAAATCTCTTCCCTCTTGCGTCTCCCTCCCTCCCACCCTCCCTATCCCACCCATCCAGGTGGTCAAAAACCACCGAGCTGATCTCCCTGTGCTATGCGGCTGCTTCCCACTACCTATCTGTTTTACATTTGGTAGTGTATATATGTCCATGCCACTCTCTCACTTTCTCCCAGCTTACCCTTCCCCCTCCGCATATCCTCAAGTCCATTCTCTAGTAGGTCTGTGTCTTTATTCCCGTCTTACCCATAGATTCTTCATGATCTTTGTTTTTTTTTTCTTAGATTCCATATATACATGTTGGCATACGGTATTTCTTTTTCTCTTTCTGACTTACTTCACTCTGTATGACAGACTCTAGGTCCATCCACCTCACTACAAATATCTCAATTTTGTTTCTTTTATGG
>NW_020185331.1:8866175-8866391 GCF_003031525.2 Neophocaena asiaeorientalis asiaeorientalis | reverse complement strand
AGCATTCTTTCATGTGTTTGTTGGCAATCTGTATATCTTCTTTGGAGAACTGTCTATTTAGGTCTTCTGCCCATTTTTGGATTAGGTTGTTTGTTTTTTTGTTATTGAGCTTCATGAGCTGCTTGTAAATCTTGGAGATTAATCCTTTGTCAGTTGCTTCATTTGCAAATATTTTCTCCCATTCTGAGGGTTGTCTTTTGGTCTTGTTTATGGTTT
>NW_020185331.1:8799957-8864475 GCF_003031525.2 Neophocaena asiaeorientalis asiaeorientalis | reverse complement strand
TGATTGTGGAGCTTTAATCCGCTGCTCCTGAGGCTGCTGGGAGAGATTTCCCTTTCTCTTCTTTGTTCTCACGGCTCACAGGGGCTCAGCTTTGGGTTTGGCCCCTCCTCTGCGTGTAGGTCGCCTGAGGGCGTCTGTTCTTCGCTCAGACAGGACAGGGTTAAAGGAGCCGCTGATTCGGGGCCTCTGGCTCACTCAGGCGGGGGGGAGGGAGGGGCACGGAGGGCGGGGCGGGCCTGCGGCGCCAGAGGCCTGCGTGACTTTGCACCAGCCTGAGGCGCGCCGTGCGTTCTCCCGGGGAAGTTGTCCCTGGATCCCGGGACCCTGGCGGTGGCGGGCTGCACAGGCTCCCGGAAGGGGGCTGTGGATAGTGACCTGTGCTCGCACACAGGCCCCTTGGTGGCGGCAGCAGCAGCCTTAGCGTCTTATGCCCGTCTTTGGGGTCCGCGCTTTTAGCCGCGGCTTGCACCCGTCTCTGGAGCTCCTTTAAGCAGCGCTCTTAATCCCCTCTCCTCGCGCACCAGGAAACAAAGAGGGAAGAAAAAGTCTCTTGCCTCTTCGGCAGGTCCAGACTCTTCCCCGGACTCCCTCCCGGCCAGCTGTGTTCACGCCACCAGTCATCTCCCTGCTCTCTGACCGAAGCCGAGGCCTCAGCTCCCAGCCTCCGCCCGCCCCGGTGGGGAGCAGACAAGCCTCTCGGGCTGGTGAGTGTTGGTCGGGAATCTCTCCTCTTTGCCCTCCGCACCCCTGTTGCTGTGCTCTCCTCCGCGGCCCCGAAGCTTCCCCCCTCTGCCACCCTTAGTCTCCGCCCGCGAAGGGGCTTCCTAGTGTGTGGAAACGTTTCCTCCAGTGCAGCTCCCTGGTGTACAGGTGAAGGTCCCATCCCTATTCTTTTGTCTCTGTTTTTTCTTTTTTCTTTTGCCCTACCCAGGTAGGTGGGGAGTTTCTTGCGTTTTGGGAGGTCTGAGGTCTTCTGCCAATGTTCAGTGGGTGCTGTATAGGAGCAGTTCCATGTGTAGATGTATTTCTGATGTATCTGTGGGGAGGAAGATGATCTCCGCATCTTACTCTTCCGCCATCTTCCTCAACTCCCCCAGAAGTCAGTCTTGTGTCCATAATCCAGGCAGCCCCTGGATGTCCTCAATCATCAGTATCAGTTTCTTATGAATAAGGCTCTCCTGAGGCTCCTGGGGTTGGGAGGTCAGTAAGGGCTGACCCTGCAGGACAGGGGATGGCAGAAACAAATCAGGGCGTCTGGCTTCAGTTTAAGTGGGATTGTTAGCAGGACAGAGTAGGGGTCTGGAGTCCATGCAAAAAACTGAAGAAAAGGCCAAACACCTAGGTCTGAGCCATATGATGGAGAGAAGAGAATAACTGGGACTTGGTACAATACTCCCAAGCACATTGGACCCACAATTAAAAGCATCCCAACTTCTCCCAGACTGAGGAAGTGAGCTGGTGACTCCTAATATAGTCTTCAATCCTGGAAGCACTGGTTCTAGGACAATGTGGGTTCCACTTCCCATTCCTCTGGGAATGGATCATCTGATCATCTCAGAGCTTCTTGGACAGTCTCTTAGAAAGTGACAGGAAGAAAGAGCCAATTGAGAGTAACTGCCCATTAGTTATCAGACTCAAATAGATTTTGTCTGCACTTTCTTTCACCCCACTTTCTCCACACTATTTCTGTTCCTTTGGCATCAGCACTGATACAGGTCCCAGCTCTGTATAGTTTTAGGAGACAACAAATAAAGCCAGTGTACATATAACCAACTCACCTTGACCTCTTTTGCAGGGAAAACTTTTCAGTGAACAAGCAGGTTTGTGTGGTCTGTATATATGCAGACGCACTCTTTTTGGTATAATGTGTGGTAGGCAGTTTCTGGGAAAAACAAAAGCAATGCCAGATGGTTTATTAGGTATATTATAGTGGTCTACTCTGCATGATTTTATAGGCATTACAAATGGGACTGCCATCCATCCTCTCGAGGGAAGCACAGGCAGAAAGTATCTCAGCCTGAGTCCAAATTTTCTGTGCTCAGGGGATGTCTCTATTAAGAATCAAATTTGCCAAAACTGCTTTCCTAGAATTATAGACTCAGAATTTTAAAGCTGGGGGTGTGTGTGGGGGGAATAAGAAATCATTCTGAGTATTTCTTAAGCGCTGATTAGGTACTGGGCCTCATGCTAGAGTGTTGACTTAGCCAATCACCTCCTTTGACTGAGGTATTTTCTCATGGACACCTAGCAAGTTAGAGCAGAGCAAAGACTTCTGCATCCAGATTAAATCCTCTTTTCTGTACCACATTGTTAGCCTCTGTTCTTTTATCTGTGATAAATTCCCTCATCCCCACCCTTGAAGAACACAGACAAGACCCTTGAAATGAATAAAAAAGGATGTAGGAGAAGTGAGAAAAATGACTGCCAAAAACCCAGGATTTGAGGGTGTAGAATGGCCCTCAATCCATGAAAAAGCATGCGTTTAGTCATTTACTCCGTCATTTATTCAACAAACACAATCTGAATAGCTACTAAGTCACAGGACAGTCTCTGAGGTGGGTAACTTTGAAGAAGCAGTCTAGTCATCAACTAGTAATTAAAAAAAAAAAAAGAAATTCTAGCCTTTATTTTCATTTTCCAAAGAATATTATTGGGCATGTGAATCGTAACCCTAGCAACCCTTTTCACATGTCCCAATTTTTCTTACAGCCACTAGCAACTCCTTTACTTTTTCTTTCTTCTCCATTCCTGCAGGTACCCAACACCCAGGGGTCTTTATTATGAAAATCGATTTAGATTGAAGCTTAAATCCAATCTCTGACCACATCTCGATCCCTTCACTTGATTCTGCATATTCCACAGTATCTCGTTTAAAAGACAGTTTAGAGAAAGGGAGGAGAACACTTACACTTGAATAAATCTTGTCTGAGAATTATGTGTATTAGTAAGTCACCTAAGAATTCATAGGAAGTAGATTCAATCTAATTCTGCAATAAGTTAAACATGAGAAACAAGAGATAAGGAGAAGTTAAACATTAATATGAAATTTAGGGCCTGAATGCTATTTGAAAAAGAGGGTCTTGGCAAAGATAATGATTTCTGATTTAAATACCTTGCATACAAGAGACAATAAAGATGCACTGAAGGCAGTGGTGAGGGGTACCAGCAGATGGTATAAGGAAATTGAAACATTATAAGAAGTAGACAAGAATATAAAATCCCAGACATCCAGTTCTCTTTAGTGCAGGGAAAAGAAAAAAAAAGCTTCATCCATCACTAGGTCTGGAAGGTGTTTCTATGAACAAAAAGGTATGGTAGTAATGGTCATCCTATGTCAGAAGATGCGTTTGAGTTATGTTCAGTCTCTTTTTCGAGGGAAGGGGGTGGCAAATGTAGTTTATTTTAGAAAAATTCATTGATAATTATTTTAAAAGAATTTGGCATTTAAAGAGGTATGGTTCTCTTACTTTAAAATGAAAATAAGAAAACGTCTCTTATGTGTATTCCTAATGCCCAAGTATGCCATGTAAATAAACTAAATGGAGTGTAAACCTTCTATATTTCAATTATTCTAAAGAAACCAGCAAATCTGGAGGTTTATTTATAGATTGGCTTTTGATAATGACTGATCATCCTTAGTTTTTAAGTTCAGGTTTAACCCATTTCTCAGCAGGGTCAGCTACTTAGGAACTGCCCTAGTAATGCTGGTGAATAGGATTACTAAACTGTATTTCTGTTGGTGAACTTGGAGCCCCTAATACCAGAGCCTCAATTCACAAGTTACTAGTGGATTTTCCTGTACTTAAGATCAGTGTACTGGTATGAATGTGACTTTTGGAGTTAGATCTGGGTCAATGTCCTGGATTTTCCTCTTACTGATTGTGTGGGCATAGGCAAGTGTTAACCTTTCTTTCCCACTCCTCTATTTTCTTTACCCTTTTTCTCCCTAAATCCAGCTGCATAAAATAAAATATACAGCAACATCACATGGTTAACGTATAGCTTAAAACCATGATCTATGGAACATACTTAGTGCAGAGTCTGATGTGTACTAAGTACTCAGTAAATGCTAGACAGGAATTCTAGCAGCAGTTAGGAATAATAGTACGGTACAATGGTACAAATGTTCCTGTATCTGGTTATTTGAGGTATCAGCTGATAAGCATGGCTTAATTGCAGTATCATCTCATGTTAGTTAAGGTTCCAGAGAAACAGAACAAATAGGATAGATTCATAGATTTATTTTAAATAACTCGTGGTAATGGCAGCTGGCAAGTCTGAAATCCGCAGAACAGACCAGCAGGCTGGAAATTCTCATGAGTAGATGTTACAATCTTGATTCATAAGGCAATCTGGAGGCACGATTCCTTCCTCCACTGGGAAGCTCAGTCTCTTTTCTAAATGCTTTCAGTTTATCAGATGAAGAGCACGCACATTATGGCATTATAATCTGCTGTACTCACAGTCTACCGATTTAAATATTCATCACATCTAAAAAATATTTTCACAGAGACTTTGAGACTGTGTTTGGCCAAACAACTGGGCACTATAGCCAAACGGACAGTCATTAATTACCACTTGGCATCAGTGTAAGTCCCCAGAATATGCGCTAGTCTGACAGTTAGGTTACTGACCTGTCCCTTCGATTCTTCTTTCTCTCTTAGTGTCCTGGTCAAGTCATTTATTTCTTTGAGACTCAGATTTATCCTGTAGAAGATATTGTCCTTCCAATTTCTCATATCCCTTTCTAGATGGCCAGTGGGACGTCTCCATGTAGGAATGTTGGTAGGTGGTCACTGTCTAAGAAATATATGACAAATATATGACAGTCTTGTAGAAGCAAATGCGACCTTTCTTTTTGGTTCTTCCAGATATAAAACTAGTGCAGTTTGGCACCTAAGGAGGTTAGAAGTATTTACAAGTCACTACCCACTTTAAGGGCATATCAGATGGCTGACTCATGCCTGACCACTCTGTTCTCATGTGACATTTGAGCAAAAATAGGTTTTAATTCATTCTTATAAATAAATTAAGATAATTTAAATGGACAGTGTACATCAGGACTTGAGACGTCCCCATTGTGAACTCAGAGGCATCAGGCAGGAGAAATCAAAAGTCTGCCCTTCCTACAGCAGCTGCTGATACATGAGGACTGAACTAGAGTTTGTTTGGTTTTTTTCACTAAAATTTAAAATATTGACTGTTTTTACACAAGCACATTATCCACAGGGTGAAAGCATGAAGAATAGCGCTTAAGTGTAGAGAAAAGGAAAAGACAGAGAATAAAGATGAAAAAATTGAAAGCAAGAACAAGGAAAAAGAGAAGAAAAGAGAAAGAAAAGGAGTAGAGAGAAATTTTTCTGGGCACACGATGCATGAAATCATCCTGTCATCAACTCCACAAAGGTATGGCTCCACATATGGTAAGAAACATTCAGAGGACTGGAGGGGCCACCCACTACTGCTTCATGGACCTCCAGACAGGGTGGAGATGGCTGGGAGGCCCTCTGAAAAGGAGGGGGGTGTGTGTTTGGTATTTTGCTTTCTAAGAAACCAAGATGCTGAAATGAATTTAATTATAAGGCTAAGTGGAGGAGCCATAGAATTAGAAAATGGCTAACTGAAGACAAAAGATACTCATATCTATGATCAAACTGGGAACAGAGCACTTCTCTAATATTAAGGAGATTGGAATAAATGTCATGAGCTAGCAGGAGGCAGAGGGGTAAAAATTCAGACAGGGAGCTCCAGAAAGCAGCAATCTTGCAGGGACTGGGCCCAAGCCAAAGGCAACAGAGGCTAAGAGCGGAGAAAAGAGGACAGAGTCACAACCCTGACCAAACAAAACCGTCTTTAACTGCAGAAAAACCAGGTGACCTGAATTTTATTCTAATCCTCATCTTCCTTCTGCTGTACTTAAGAGAAGCATTAATGTCTGGATTTCTTTAAGGAAGAGGATTTCTTTAAGGAAAAGATGGTAAAGCTAAAAGTCTCTGTGCTCACCATAACAAAGCCACAACATTCCTTTCTAAGAATAGGAATGGGATAGAAAGCACAGCATATTATACAGAGAATGGATAACATTCTCAACTGGCTCAACATAAACTGTAATAGATAGTGTCTGGGGTATAAAGCTGAAGAGATGCCTGGTGATATATTGTAGAGTGCCTTGAATACCAGACTAAAAAGACAGGACTTTATCTAGTGGAGAGTTTATTTCCAAAGCCTTTGGAAATTTTTAGCACTGACATGGCATCATCAGAACTCCCCCTTTAAAGCTGACCTTGGAGCAAGGTGAAAGATGGTATATTAGTTATCTGTTGCTGCCTAAGACATGACCCCAAAACTTACCAGTTTAAAACAATGAACATTTTAAATTTTATTTATTTATTTATTTTATTTTTTTGTGTGTGTGTGTGTGGTACGCAGGCCTCTCACTGGTGTGGCCTCTCCCACCGCGGAGCACAGGTTCCAGACGCGCAGGCCCAGCGGCCATGGCCCACAGGCCCAGCTGCTCCGCGGCATGTGGGATCTTTCCGGACCGGGGCACGAACCCCTGTCCCCTGCATCAACAGGCGGACTCTCAACCACTGCTCCACCAGGGAAGCCCTGAGCATTTTTTATCTCACAGTTTCCAAGGGGCAAGTATCCAGGATTAAGTTAGCGAGATGATTCTGACTCAGGGTTCCGTAGCGGGTGGCGGTCAAGCCGTTGACCAGGACTGTAATCACAGGAGTGGGCTGGAGGACCGACAAAGATAGCTCGGTCTCATGGCACTCACAGAAATCCTTAGATTCTCAGCACGTATTCGTCTCTACAGGGCTGCCTGACATCCTCATGGCATCGCAGCTGGCTTCCCCTGGAGTGAATGATCCAAAGGCAAGGGAGAGAGGAGGAAGCCTGGTGCTTTTAATGACTTAGCTTCTGAAGGCTCACACTGTCACTTCTGCTCTATTCTATTTATTAGAATTGGGTCAGCTAAGTCCAGCCTACACTCAAGGGGAGGGTAATTAGTCTCCACTTCTTGAAGGGAGAGATGGCAAAGAATTTAAGTAAAACCAACCTAGATTAGCATCTGAACGTTTTTGCGATTTTCTGCTTTTCACCTGGTACCTCCCATATCAATAGGTATTCGGGACAACAAATTAGAAGTCTAGTGCAATGGTGAAGAGGATCAAACAAGCAGGTTTTAGCTAAAGCAGTGTGATGAAAAGAGGACTCTTAGGGGCAACATATGTGAGATACATTAGGAAGAAGTATTTTAGGAAGATGTGCTATAAATTAGAAGTAAACAATAAGGAAGGAAAAACAAAGATTCTTTTAAAATTTCTTATTTATAAATTCCCTGTGATCATCAGACAGGGTAGAGAGAACTGTTCTAATGATGTCACTGGCAAACATAAGGAAGTCAGAGCAAGAGCTGAGGAAAGATGGAGAGATAATGAGTTTGCTTTTGGAAAGGATGAGTTTATGATACTGTGGGGCCTACCACGTGCTAACACTAGCAGGCTGGTAAAATACTAACCTGGAACTGAACCATGAGTCTGGGAAGTAGGGGTTGGCATGGCCCTCGTCTGCACTGCACAATATGATAAAGCAGACAGTGAATGGGTTGGCCGAGGGAGAAAGAGTGAAGAAGGCTCAGTTCCAACGCAGGAGAAATAGTGACATTGAGGGAAGGAGGGAAGAAACAGAACTGTTGAAACTGACCTAAAAGAGAGTTTGAAATCTCCTGGGACCCATGAGATAGCAGTATTGTGGGAGGAAAGGGAAGGTGGACTCCACTGACACTGTCAAATGCTGAGAGGTCAGGAAGAATGTGGATTGTGGGGATAACTGTATTTGGAAAGGATGCCATCTGTGACCTCTAATGGTAATAAGTGGGATGGAAAGTGAAGCAAAAATCACATGATATGGTGTTGAGTAGTGAGTAGAAAACTTCAGTGGTGTGCTGAAAAAGGTTTAAAACCTGGCTGTCTGGGATGGGGACTGATTTGTAGCATTGCTGCATTTCGTGGTGTAAATACTTTCATCATAGCCATTTACAAACTATCAGTGATTTAACAATTGCCCCCAGCATTCCTAAAAATTTAACAATTGGTTCTCATGAGTCTGTATGTGCTGGTTGCAGGACATCACTGGAGGGACTGAAAGATGAATAGGTGTATAAGGCATTTTTTGAACATTTTTGGAAGCAGACATGGTAACTTACACTTATGCTCCACAAACGTGGGAAGGGAAGACATCCTCTCAGAAAGCTTTCAGAAATCCTCATCGTATCCAGAGGCCAGAGGAAATCTTCTTTGGCTTCACCCTTTGTGCCACATTGTTTGAGTGTTCCCTGGGCACCTGGAGTGCACAGGGCCACCTGGAGTTCACTTTCCCTTAGTCTTCTCCCTCCTTCCTCATCCTCTAGGACCTCACAGCAGCTACATTTTTCCATTACAAATCTTCTGCCTTTAACACTCACATCTTCATGGATGAAGTACATAAAAATACAAGCAAACTTCTTATTTTCTAACATCTGTCACCTCTTGTAGTAGAATTTTGGTATGTCGTGCTTAAAGCCATCTTCAAGCCCAGTGAGGAATAAAGGGACGAAGGAAGGAGGAGAATCAGGTCCTCCCACACTTAGAATATGTAAAATGAGACTTCAGAGTAAAATACTAGCTAACCACTACCTCCCTCTGCCAGAACCCTCGTATCTCTCACTGTCATTGTGATTTTGGTCAGCAGTGCCCTTGATCCTGAGCTGCCACCCCTCCAGCGAAAAAAACCAACAAAGACAATACAAAGTCTCTCTTCTAATCTGTAAGCACTTCTTCTGTGCCAGAGGATAATGTGCTTACTGGAGAGTTTTGAAGAAACTCAGTGCCAACATTTATTCACAATGTATGTTCTTCCGAGCCTAAAGTTACCAGATCTGAAAGCTGTGTGATTTTAAAGCAAATTGATCAAGACCACAAATGTTAATAAGATGCATGACTACGGTCTGTATATTAACTATGATCTTGGAGGAAATACTCTTGGGAATCCTATACCAGTGTTTTGCATTTGAGCTTAGAATTCTCATTTTTAAATGAAACTTTATTGTGATTATTAACCTGCAGAAATTTTAATTACCCTTTCAATGCTTGAAGGTTCGTAAAGGAGAGGTGCCCGAAAAATCCCACTGCTAATTAAATCCAACTGAATATTTCCTTCACCCGAAGATACAGAAGTACTTCTTGTTTGTCAAATCCCTTTCAGCCAAATAACCACTTAACTAATCTCAAATTGAATATCTTGTTTAAGATCCTTTCTCTCCAGGGAGCTGCTGTTGAATATTATAAAAGCATCATCCAGGGAAATATCTCTTAGCTTCCTGACTGGAGGAAAGGGGAAAAAAACATGTCTCCTTATATCACTGAGTAGATTGAAATCTGGGAGAATGAATAAGCTGACATTTTGAAGCAAAAGCATTAGTAGAAGGTGGGAGTGGCGTCTGTCACTGTAGGACAAATCCTAGTCCTGAGTTCACAAGAAAGGCAAGAGGAATTGGATCTTTTCATCTTTGGATTAATGTGACTCTTCTTTCTGAGAAGGCTAAATTGTGGCTTCAGTAATCATGACTGTAAATCACCAAATAGTGACCTGGAGACCCTGTAGGCCATAGGAAGGGCAGAGTGACCTGGAGGTCAGCATGTCACATGAGGGAAAAGAGAATCAGATCTGGCTCTGTCACTTGCCAGCTTTGTGACTTTCAATCATTCACTTAAATGCTTTGAACTCCAGTTCAAATGACATCTGAGACATGTCTGAAATAGTGCCTGCCTTTCTACCATTTAGGCCTATTGAATCGAAATAGTATCAATAAAAGCATATTCTAAAATTAGCTCATGTTATCCCTCTGCTCGTACCATGGAACGGCTGCTGTGTCATCTAGCTTAAAACCCCGTGTGCCTTCAGTGGTCTGCATCTGACTTCGCGTTGCTGCCCTGGCCTCAGCTCCTGCTCCTCTCTCCTCTGCCATTGCTGCCGCAGCCATGCTGGTCTCCCCTGTTCCTTAGAGAAATGCTCTCCTAACCATAGCCCTCTGTACTCACCGGTTTCTCTTCTTGGAATGTTCTTCCCCTAGTTTTCTACAGGACTTGTCCTTTCACTTAAATCTCAGTGGAGTCTTTTGAAGTTTTGACATTTCACTACTGCTAGCCCTTGCCGTGTCTCTGGTAAACATCTGTGATGATTCATTTTATGTGTTAATTTGGAGGGTGTTTTGGGAGGAGATTAACATTGAAATTGCTGAATTCTGAATAAACAGATTACCCTCCATAATATGGGTGGGCCTCTTCCAATAAGCTGAAGGCCTGAATTGAATAAAAAGATTGATGAAAATACAACTTACTGAATGGGAGAAAATATTTGCAAATGATATGACCAATAAGGGATTAACATCCAACAGATATAAAGAGCTCATGCAACTCAACATCAAGAAACACAGAACCCAATTAAAAAATGGGCAGAAGAACTGAATAGATATTTTTCCAAAGAGGACATGCAGATAGCCAACAGGCACATGAAAAGATGCTCAACATCGCTAATCATCAGGGAAATGGGGATCAAAACCACAATGAGACATCACGTCCCACCTGTCAGAATGGCTATCATCAAAAAGAATACAAATAGCAAATGTTGGTGAGGATGCAGAGAAAAGGGAACCCTCCTACACTGTTGGTGGGAATGTAAATTGGTGCTGCCACTGTGGAAAACAATATGGAGATTTCTCAGAAAACTAAAAATAGAACTACCATATAACCCACCAAGTCCACTCCTGGGTAAATATCTGAAAAAAAACCCAAAAACACTAATTCAAAAAGGTAACACATACTCCAATGTTCATAGCAGCATTATTTACAATTGCCAAGATGTGGAAACCACCTAAGGGTCCATCAACAGATGAATGGATAAAGAGTGGTATATATATATATGTACATGGTATATATAGTGGTATATATATATATGTACATATATATATATATGTAAAATGGAAAACTACTCATCCATAAAAAAGAATAAAATTTTGCCATTTGCCGCAACATGGATGGACTTGGAGGGCACTATGCTAAGTGAAAAAAGTCAGAGAAAGAATAATACCATATGATATCACTTATATGTGGAATCTAAAAAATACAACAAACTACTGAGTAAAACAAAAAAGAAGCAGACTCACAGATATAGAGAACAGACTAGTAGTTACCGGTTTGGGGTGGGGGACAATATGGGGGGGGAAATGGGAGGTACAAACTATTGGGTATAAGATAGGCTCAAGGATGTATTATACAACACAGGGAATTTAGCCAATATTTTGTAATAACTATAAATGTAAACTAACCTTTACTTTAATAATTGTATAAACGCACACACAGACACACACACAGGCAAAAATACGATTAAGCAAGAGAGACTTCTCCAGCAGACTGCCTTTGGAGAGAAATTGCAACTTTCCTGGGTCTCCAAGCTGCCTTTGTTCAGACTGGAATTGAACCATCAGCTCTCCTTAGATCTCCAGCCAGCTGGCCCACACTTCAGATTTTACACTTCCAAGTTCAAGTCAAGGTGTTTTTAATCCAATGTAAAAACCTCTAAATTGCTGGCCACTATAGTAGCAACAGTAGAGTTTGCATTTTTGGTTCTGCAGACCTAGTTCTCTCAGACTGATGGCTAAACTATAGCTTCATTCTTGGAGCCCCTACTATAGTCCAAATTCCTTTTTTTCCCCCAGTATCCCACTCAACAGAGCTCTGAAACAAGGTTGGATTTGATGTATTCATTGATGAGAAGATCTAGCAATGAAGCCAAAAGTATGAAAACATTGTTATAAGATCAGGAAGAGACCTCCATTTTTGCTTACTATATCAACTGCCTTTATTACATGCATCTATTGTCATTTAAAATTTTTTTTGGTGAAAAACATATAATGTTTACATCTTAACTATTTTTAAGTGTACAGTATAGCAGTATAACTGTTCTCAAAAACTTTTTTATCCTGCAAAACTGAAACTCTATAAACATTGAATAACATCTCTCCTTTTCCCGCTTCCCCCAGGCTCTGGAAACCACCATTCTACTTTCTTGTGTCTTTTCTTATAAGGGAACTAATCCCTAATCATATGAGAAATAATTGAGGGACCAGGAATGCTTAATTTAGAATAGGGTATGCCTAGGGGACTTGAGAGACGTTCTTATGCATCACACATTTGCCATGCGTGTCTTCTGAATAGACTGCCTCAAATCTGATTTGGAAGCAGGTGGGAGATGAATGATTTAAAAAAATAAATTCTGGATTATTCCTCCTCTCAGTGGCTGGCATATGAATCAGATATTGGAAAGAACAAGAAGAAAGAATTTAAGCCAACATAAGAAGGTTTTTTGTAACAGAACTGTCTTATCATGGGATAAGATTCCTTTGGGAGGACAGAGTTCCACACTGCTACAGACGTTCAAATATAAGCTGTTAATAAAACAAAAGAATTTCATAAAAGGTCATCAGGCACCATACAAGGATTAACTGAAATGTCCCCTTTATTCTCTTCTAAGGATGAAATTTCTGTGTGGCTTTGGAAAAGATAAAGACTATAGGTTATTAGCTATCTGACATGACATAAATGCAAAATTCAGTGTTTTATATGAGATCTAGAAAGTGGAAAATTCAAACTGTCTCATGAACATATTCAACCATAGTTTACTTTACCAAAATTTAAAATACAGGGAATTCTCCGGCAGTCCTGTGGTTAGAACTCAGTGCTTTCACGCCAGGACCCAGGTTCAACCCCTGGTCAGGAAAGTAAGATCCTGCAAAGCCGTGTGGCATGGCCAAAAAAAAAGGGTGGGGGGAGCTAAGGAGCTTTATTCCATTCCTGGCCATAACACAGTATAAAGAACCACCATAAACAACTATACAACTAGGCAAAAATATTAGCAGACTGTATTCATACATTGAACACTAGGAAATCCTGGAATGTGATACATGAGAGAAGGGAAATAAATGAAATAAGTGCTACAACTTGCTTGGCTAAATGCATAGGGACAGTTTTTGAACCATGGGTGCAGGGAAGGGCAAATAAACAGGGCCTAGTGATCTTGCTGTATGGAGGAGATAGAGACCAAAATTCAAGGAGACAGAGGCATCTGGAAGTGCATGTAGAACTCTGGAAAAGAGAGCAATGTAGAGAAATAAAAATCTAGAAATCTGCATAAGTATCCTCTGGAGTTATTGCTGAGTAATAAGCAACCCTTATATAGGGTGAAACTACAGGGATGAACAAATAAGAATCACAGAGTAATAAGGTGAAGTAGACTCAAATCTCACAGTGGGTAAAGAGATGTTCAAGCTTCAACCAGCCAGAATGGATACTTCATTGTGATGCCCCAGAGTAATGAGTGAATTCCCCCAAATTTCATACTGTAGAAGCAAGGCTGAACAATCCTAGAAAGAAAGCTATTCTAGCTCTGTACTGTCTTAAAAAAATGTTTAAATCACACCATGAAGGGATCATATGAATCCACAAATAATCTAACTGCCTGACGGAACAAAGCTCTTTAATGGAAGACAAGCCAATCTAGACACTCTTCAATGTAACATTCACAAAATCAAATTATAACTAGACATGCCAAAGACAGATTGCCTCAATGACCTATGGAATAATACCAATGTACAAGATACATATAGTTTGTGTCATAGAAGAAAAAGGCAAGCGGCAGAAAACTATTTGAAGAAATAATGGCCAAATTTTTCCAAATGTGATGAAAACTATAAATCCACAGATTTATAGAAAACCACATCAAGGGACATCATAATTAAATGGATTAAAAAAAACAGTGACAAAGGAAAAATAATGTAAAAGGACCAGGAGATTAAAAGATATGAAATACTGAGGAACAAAGATTAGAATTACCACAGAGAAAAAGGACACATCAAATGCAAATCAAGAATAAGAATTATTGAAGATGTCTTATCATAAATTATGCAAGTCAGAAGATAATGGAGCATAATTGTAAAGTAGTTGTGAGGAAAATCTAATAACCTAGAATTCTATATCCAGCAAAAAAAAATTCTTCAAAAATTAAGGTGAGATGAAAATTTTTCAGACAACAAATGCTGAAAGAATTTTATGCCAGCAGATTAATTCTATGGGGAATGTTTAAAAAGTTCTTCAAGTTAACACAGAGGGACACCTAGATTTACATAAATAAATGAAGATCATCACGAATGATAAATTTTCCCACATTTTAAGTGTCTTTAAAAGAAACTTTATCAATTTATTATGGGGTTTATTAATACATAGAGAATAATATACAACAAAAATAGCATGAAGGACAAATGAAAGGAGGAAAATGAAAGAACACTGTTGTCAGGCTTATACATTTTTACATTGAGGAGGCATATTGCAAACACTAAGCAACCACTAAACCCGTAGATGAGATCAAATAGAATAAATTAATCCAATAAAATTCAAGTTAAAAGGGGGAAAAAAGCAAACACAGATATGGTAAATAGGAAAAAACAAAACTGTAGCTTTAAACCTATTCATATTTGAAGATCATGAATTTCAATGATGTAGATATCCCAGTTAAAAGTCAGAGATTTTTCCAGGCTGGAAGAAAGGCAATACCAACTGTATACTGTCTACAACAAAACCATTTAAAATAGAAATACACGGATAAGTTTTCATAGGGAGAGGAACCTGGTGTGATTGATACATTTTTGATCCTGATTGTGATGTGAGTTTCACAAGTATATACCTTGTGAAAGTATAAATGGGTGCAAGTACAAAATGGGTGCATTTCATTGCATGTAATTTATGTTACATTATGTATATTACATTATAATATATGTGATATATTTCATTAAATTTTAAATAGTAAAGTTGATTTTTAAAAATCAAAACAAAACAAAATCCAGATTAAAAGAAAAAGTTATGTTCAAAGATATATTCTGGGCTTCCCTGGTGGCGCAGTGGTTGAGAGTCCGCCTGCTGATGCGGGGGACACGGGTTCGTGCCCCGGTCCGGGAGGATCCCGCATGCCGCGGAGCGGCTGGGCCCGTGGGCCATGGCCGCTGGGCCTGCGCGTCCGGAGCCTGTGCTCCGCAACGGGAGAGGCCACGGCAGTGAGAGGCCCGCGTACAGCAAAAAACAAAAAAACAAACAAACAAAAAAAAGATATATTCTGCTTCCATGCAGCCAAAGCTCATCCAAGTCTTTGCAGTAAAATTTGGGTCATATGGCTTAGTGGTCTCTAGTACTTTAAAGAATAAGATTTTTCTGTTTCCTCTCTGATCCTAGAGAAAGAGTACTGACTTTTCCCAGGCTTAAAGCTAAATTGAACTGAACCATCCATTCCCCCTCTGCTCTGCTTATGGCATAGAGTTCCCATTTACATAGGGCTAGTTATGACATGGGCTGATGGAGCCTGATCAAGCTACTCACCTGCCTGTCCAGGACTTTGGTCTCCCTCCAAGGTCAGTACAATTAGCAGGGTAAATGGTTAGAGTTCAGGGGCTCCTAGAGACCTAGAGAGCCAGAGTACCCAAAGCATGATACCCAAGTATAAGGTCAGGCCTTGATCCTTTCCACTGAAGCTTTAACTCTGAACAAGATCTGTACCAGTAAACCAAGCCTTTTCCACCGTGAAAAATCGAAGTGAAAGTCATGCAGTTAATGAAATGAAGTCAATATCGTGTAGTTTAGAAAGTCCACCACAGCCCAATTTTGGTCCAAGACTTGTTTGCAACACTGTTGTTAACTTTGTCTCTCTCTCCCAAAGGGAAAAGAACTTCCACTGAGCTAAATTCTCTTAATATTCTAAAACCATTCATTGATAACATTGCTCTGTGTTGGTATATTGCCTTTCCGACTGTAAAGCATTTTCTTTCCAATTAACTAATGTACACTAGTTATGTTGCCGAAATCTGGCCTCGGTACATCAGCGCCAGATTAAATCTGGGACATAGAGTTTGGGGTGAAGTAGAAAGAAATAGCTTTATTGCTTTGCCAGGCAAACAGGGTCACAGCAGGCTAATGCCCTCAAGACTGTGTCTGGCCCTGGAGGGGGTAGCGAGGAGTCTTATAGTGTTCAAGGAGCAGGGTGTGGTCATGGACCTTCTGACCGGGTGGTGAGGTAATCAGGAGTCAGCATCAACCTTCTGGTTCCAACCAGTCTGGGGTCTACGTGCTGGTGAGCAGCACACAGTTACCTTCTTCCACCTGATGGGGGTTTCAGTATCTGCAAAACAGCTCAAAGGACATGGCTCAGAATATTATCTACAGTCCTTGAGGAGGAATTAAAAGTCCTTGACTTTGTTTAATGGCTAAATTATTATTATTTCGTCTTGCTTGACTCTTTTCCTTTCTTTCTGCATTTTCTCACTTCTCTGATTAAATTTATTATTGGACTAAAGTTTTTCTACACACAAAAGGCAGGTGGAAGACATGGGTGGGAGCCTATTCTGGGAAGGGTCCTGCTCCGTTACAGTTGTCTCATGTATTAATGTATTTCCCAGCTGGATTTTAAGTTCCCGGAGGCCCCTTGCAAGTTTGAATTCTGCAGCATATCCCGCAGCAGAGCTCCATTCGGTCTTAGAATCATAATAGGCAAAAACTTTCTCATCAAGAACTTAGCTTTTTCATACTAGTTCTCTGACCTTTAATATCACTGATGGTGAATCTTCTAGAGCAATTTTCCAAGGTGTAGTATACAGTGTATTTACCAATGATAAATGCACAGTATCAGATGTTACATAGATCACTTTTTAAAACCTTCATAGTTCTGTATTTATTTTAGTAGGCATTATAATATATATAAGCAGAACATAAATCTTATATTTTCACAGGTGATATTTGTAAAGACAAAGCTTGAGATGGATACCGGGTTGAAAATAGAGGTGTAAGTAAAATTTTTAATTAATATATGGGGAATACAGATATAGCAAAAGTCATCAAGGTGGTATGGAAATGCTTGGATTTTGTGGGTGGTAGAAACTACTTTCAGACACACACTGGGATGATTTATTACCCTGACTTAAGCACTCTGAATTTTAGTGTTATATTACTTAGCCATCCTCTGTACCTCCATCCACCCCTCCCCCTTACAAACACAAACAACCCCCAGCGCATTGGCTAGCACCACAGACACGCACACACATACATTTCTAATGGTAGATCTTCCAGCTAGCCAGTGTTTTAATGACTGAAACGACTTACACATAAACCTAATGGGCTCCACTCCTGGAGCCCAGATCTTGCAGCTGATCCCCTGACCTCTTCTAGGTACCAAACTCTGTGGCTTATCAAGAGGAGGCCCCAGGAAATGGGTTTCAGGGTGTTTGGGGTGATTTATGAGCTTACAAACTAGGTCATGAGTAGGAAATAAGTGCAATTTATCAGCTCTTTGGAGTCAATGGCAGAGCTGGAAGAAGAGTGGGCTCCAAGGCCTAATAAGGAAATAGCTCTCACCTACCTAGGAGGGACGGGGATCGCAGCTCACCTATGGCCAGAAGCGGGGGGCTTCATCTTATTTCGCACCAAGTACTCCTCTTGCCAGGTAATGTTTCAGTTCCAGTTGGAAATCTTAACAGAAAAAGAACATGTCAAAATTAATGTTGAGAATTGATGTTCTGAATAAAAAATTGTACCAAATTAGCATTTCAGATTTAGTTTGATGTGTAGCACGCTGCCCAGGAACTTGGACCATTTGCAGGTTGTTGGGAAATAGTTCCAAGTGGCAAACAACTTCCTTCGCCACCCTCTCCACCTCTCCTCCCCACTCCCCTCTACCATCTCCTCTGGGAGGTATGGGTCCTGATCTGTGTGTGGGTTGGAGGAGGTGGGGATGATGATAGATACCAAAAGGGCCTGGGGTGACTGTAGGAAATTGTTCGATTGTTTGTAATTTGCATGTCACATGAAGGATTCTTGGGTCCCAGATTTTAAACAATAGGAACTGCTTAAACTCGGATCCCTATATTTGAATTCACATTCCTTGGGACAGAAACAATTTTTAAAAAATCAGCCTGTCTTCATAACCTCCTCTATCCAAGAACATGGCACAGTGTTTCTCTCAGTTAAAATTTTTTTTTAACTCTTTAAACTTAAAAAAAAAAAATCAAGAAATAAGTTAACTTTTGCTTTTCGTTTATGTTGAGCACTATTCTGAAATTGGCTGATTTGTGTCACTTCTTTTCCTCTGTCCCCCACATTCTGATGCCAAATCAAATGTTTGTTTGATGTCAGATCTGGACTGAATTGTATAAACTTGATCCATCAAAATGAGGCTTTTATTTTTCTACTGTGGGTGTCAAAATACTTCTATTTTTAACCATCCCCTTCTTCATGCAGAACTGGTTCATTTTGCTGTGCATTATTATATGTATTGTTCATTTTCTATTCACATAAGTGTACATTTTGGAAGAATCTGAGGGGGCATCGGTCTACCCCCTTTTGTCTGAGGTTCACAGAGAAGTCGTTTCCCCAAGTTCACATACACAGTGACTGTTAGGAATTCTGGTTCTTCCTGGTTTCGCTCTCAGGCCCGGATATTTTCCATGACACTCCTATCTCCTATAGCAGGGGTGGGGTCTGCATTCCAGAGAAGACTCTGGTTTGTTCCCTCTAGAAAGAATTTCTTGAGTGTTTGGTGAGTGCATTTGGCTTCAGAGCTACTCTTGAAATTTTAATGCGTTTTCTTGTCAATCAACCATATTTTCAGACTCCTGTTCTGCTTCTGTGCCCTGAGCCTAACTGCCTTCAGCACTGCCAGTGTGAGATTGTCCTGTCTTAATGGGCCACAGTGGAGTGAGAGCTGAATCCTGGCTGCCTAGTGCATGCAGCAGAATATAAAAAGGGAAGGAGCTGTCCACAGGCTGGGAGATAATGCAAATATCAGACTCTTGTGGGGGCAGAAGTTCTAACAAGTGAAATATTCAGAGGAAGCTTAGCCAGAGGCCACACCCCAGGAGCCAAGTAAGTCACCTGTTTATTCTTTTATTTATACAACACATATTATTGACCACCTTTTTATGAATGCACTCTACTAGATGCTATGGAGAATGTAAAAATAAGTAGCCCATATATTCTTATCCTATAAATTGAATTAGAAAGCCTCACCTAAGAAATTCCAGAAGAGGAGCTGTCACAAATAGAAAAAGTTAATGCTAAGAACCAAATGAGAGGCCCAGGTAAAAAATGTTGTATGATTTCCACATCGTGCAAGAGTTTATTAGGACTTTGGTTATGACAAGTTACAACACTAATTGACATTTCTTGTTCACTTTATTGTGTGTCAAGCACGTGTATGTGCTTATTTAAATCCTTACAGTGGACTCTATATTGCCCTTTTTAAGGATGAGGGTACTAAGCCTTGGTAAGTTTTTACTAACCAGCCCAAACTCACACAGCTGTGAATTATTGGAGCCAGGCATCAACTCCAGGGATTTTAATGGACAGCCAAACTCTGATAAAGGAAGGCTGCATGGAAGGCATAACAGTGAAACAAAGATCGTTTGAGATTTGAGTCGATGAGGATGAGAGAGAAGGGCAAATCACTGAAGAGAGTAAGAAGGGGCAGAGAACTCCATGGTTGAGGAAGCTTGGGATTTATACCCAGATCACATCTATTGGGATCATATAATTGGCATGCTGATGATATACTGCAGTAGGGCCCAACAGGGTGGTTGTTTGGAATAGTATGAACTGGACTGGATGCACGGAAATAGATTGTGTCCCACATCAAGACAGATGACTTACAGAGTTACTCTCTGTTGCTATTTCAATTAAAACAAAAGAGAGACAAGCCTGTTGAATCGTTATGTTATTTGTTTTTTATTCCTCTGCCCTGGGTTCTGGGTAATATCACTGATCAGACCCTCTCCACCTAAGGAAAATCAGCGTGAAAAGAAAAAAAGGAAAAAACTTAGATCTTTCCTCCAAAAAAATACTCTTCATCAAAAAGCAGCACAAAGCAAATCAGTGTTGCAGTTTTTTAAGAGTAATTCTTGCGCTGTACAGTGGAAGACAGAGATGAAGTGAGTCACATAGCTGAAAATAGAGAAAATATCACCTTACAAGTGAATAGTGCTCTCTTCTTTTTCTAAGTGGTGTTGGAGATATTTTATTTTAAAATTTGATCTAGTAATCTAGCCCCCTCTACAAAGATGAGGAATCTGGGTCAAGAGAGTCAAAGATTTTGCCAAGGTAATGAGGATGTTAGTGTCAAAAATAAGCTGGACTAGGGGTTTTCTGGATTCTGCCTGATCAAACTAGATGGTGGGGGCTCTTGCTATTAATTTTCTTCCCTTTACATTATTGGGTGTCTCTTATCTTAAAGAAAAAGAAATTTTCTTCAAGATGACCACTTCCATTCTTTACAATCAAAATGTATATTTGTTAAGTATTTCTGTCTTCTTACGTTAGGAGTTTCTTGAGCATTGGGACCATGTCTTAACCATCTTAATATTTTTCACAGCCTCCAGCACACACCAGGGTCCTATGCAAGGATGTGTCCTGCTTTAGGAGTTGAATGAATAACTAAATGTTATGTGTGCCACTGAAGCAGAGAGGTAGCGGGATATAGTCAATCATATTTAGGGTTGAAAGGCACACAGACCTAAGTCTGTTATTTACCATTTATAGAATTTAGGACAAATGGCTTCACTTTTTGAATTTTTAAAAAATTTGTAAAATGGAGGTACTAAAAGAACTTAATCTCACAAGATTCTCTGAGAATTGAAATGGATTAATGCATGTGAAATACTTAGCACCATTTGTGGCATCGGTAGGTTTTTAATTAATTGATATTATTATCTAACCCTTCTCATGTTTAAGAAAATAAGAGTCAAAAAGTCTTGTATTGCCCTGGTTGGTTACTAAGAAGTTTGAATATTTAATGTTTCCATTGAGTCAAAAGCCAACTTCCCTCGAAAACAGCCAGTTGAATTCAGCAAAATAGCTAAAAGGTGAGTGTTAACTTATACAGAAATGCACTGTGATCATTAAATACACAACCTTGAGTTTTCTGTAGTGTGTATGAGGTCATTTAATGATTGATTCTCCTGTTATTAATGAAGGAGAGATGATTCTTGTAACTTTGCGTCCTTTCCCCCTGATAGCTCAGCTTCAAGGGGATGGGAGGTCGGGATGGTGATACTGAAATGATGACACCTACCAACTTCTCTCTTTGTAGCTCTGAGTGTCTGTTTTGTGTTCAGATCAGTGAGGAGAAGGCCTCGCTGCCCTTCAGAATGACATATACATTGCTAGTAATTACTTTCCTAAAAAGCCTGAGTGTAGAAGAGGGTGGCAGGTTTTTGGAAAAGTGTATCTGCAATTTGAAGCATGAATCATTAATTTTGTCTTGGGATTAAGTTCAGTCTGTGTTTATAATCTGTTAAAAAAAACTCTAATGGGATCTAAATAAATTCAGTATCAATTTAAACTATTAGAGGAAGTTAAATCAAAATAATTAGGATATTAAAATACTTTATGCATTTCCTTATCTACGCTCTGGATCTTTTCAAGGAACAATAGTAGCATGGATATATTTGGATATTTGTTTCTCTTAGAATGTGACTGTTTGCTCATGTAAGCTTGATTGAGAACTTACCTGAGACAGAAAGCCAGATGGATGTGTTGACATTGTTTTCTCCCTGTTGTAACTACGAATTCATGCCCTAATCACACACACACACACACACACACACACACACACACACACACACACACAAAACAAAACAAAAAAAAGCAATAACCACAAGAAACTAACATGAAGTTTCCAGAAGGGCCAAAGTATCTCAAATAATTCAGCAGGGTCAGTTTTTAAAATGATTCACCACTAATGCCTCATAGCAGAATTATGACAAAGACATCAAAGACAAGAGCCATAAAAATCTCCTTTCCTTGCTTCATTTATAAATATAAATCATAGGAGATGGGGCTATTTCAGAATGAGACCATTGAAGGAAAGATATATTTTAGCAAAAGGGAAGGAGATTATAAATGGCATGAGTGTGAGCTGAGAATTCCTGGACCACTACTGAGACTGAATTATAATTCTCTCACCACTACAAAAGTGACACAAGCTCAGTGCAATCTCTTGCGAGCCCAGCACTGCTGTTAGGTGGCCACAGTAACTTCAAAATTTCTTATCAGTAAGTGTTAACTTCTCAAAGTGTTCATGCCTAATGATTACCACTAAGTAGATAGAGGTAGTTCTTTTCCTTTTTCTTATGTTTAAAAAATTATTATTTTTGAAATATAAAGGCAATTTCAAGTCTGACGTGAAGCTATTATGACCCAGTAAACAATACTTAACAGAAATAAACCAAGGCTGTGAGGCAAGGTTCTCTTTCATTTTGGCTCTTAAATCTCCTTGCTAACTCATCTCTTAAAGTAAGCATGTTTTATGTGTACGGAGTGTTCAGCACCGTGCATGGCAGAGAAAATGGCTCTGTGCATTTGGCTATGATAAGAATGTTACTTGTTATTATTTCTATCAGCAGCAGCAGACCTCCTTCCAGGCTGCATTGGAAAACCCGTACTGTAAATTTATCTTGGTCATTAACCTTGCCCAAGATGGTTCTGGATTCATGAAGTCTGACAGGGCAGCATTTAGACAATGCCCTGTGGAAGGCCATTGAATTTCAGCACCAATCACTGTGACTATTGATTTGCTGCCAAAGTCTTTAATCTGCCGTGTTAAATCACAACTGTAAAAATTGTCAACCCAAGTTTTCCCTGTCAAATGTAAAGCATTACAACACAAATCACATTTTTAAAACACACATTTCTTATTCTTTCTTATTTCTTTTTTTACTTTGTTATTTTCCCTGGGGGGTGGGAAAAGTGTTTCAAGAGGGACCTGTCTTTAAAGTTATTTTAGTCCTTATTCTATCTAATGCTGTCCTGGACTCATTTAAATCTGCTTGATTTTTAAGTCATGATTATTCCTCCAGATACCAATTCATGACATCCTTCTAAAGAATTGTTCATTAAAATCTAATTTTTACCTTCTACTGCTGGCTTTTTAACTAATGAAATCTGCAGTAATTATAAATATCCATCTTGTAAAACCTCAGAATTATTGGCATTTATATATAAAGTCAAGCAGTGAGAGAATGATATTAACATTGAAGTTAGCTCTTTCCTTTTCATTTCAATGAAGTGAAGTTAGTACATATATAGTTGTGCATATTTAAATAAAAGAATCTCGTTTACCTCCTTTCAATATTTTTATGCTGTCGTTAGACTCTTTTGAATGGCACCCAGGGGAGACCACATCTAATTTAAACTTCATGATGGGAAAGATCAGGAAGCTTCAGATTCAATATTTAGCTTGATGATCTGAAAAGACTGGGGCAAGTTTCTGTGATATTGGGCTCTGATCTACCCAGGGTGCCCTGGAGTGATAGCTTTCCCTCATCTTTTATGAATCATCCGATGAAATTTTATCAAAAAGACAAGTCTTTTTGAAAAGTTGGAACACTTCCCTAGCTCATGAGTTTAAGCTTTGCATAAGCAGAATAAGCTCTAAATTCCCTTGGCACTAACCATGTAGGAACAGCAGTGTGCATCCTGATGTGACAGCAGTAAGTCTGCAGAGAGCCCAGTGCTGGTCTGTGTCCGCGCTGTACAGTTCAAAGTAAAGATCAGGTGATAGATGTGGAAGGTCCATGAAATATGAGTTCCATTGCAGCTGACTGTCTCTTGGAGAGGAAAATGGATATGTTAGGGTGTAGTGGAAAGAGGACAGAGTTTGCCCAAGGGTGCAGGGTTAGAAAGTGGCAAAGCCATGATTCAAATCCAGATTTGTTGGATGCCAAATTTATATAATGTATCTGATACTCCATTTCATTATCTGCAAAATGAGAATAATAAAGTCTACTTCAATAGTACTGATCCAAAGGTTAGATAAACGTTATCCCCCATTTACTGAACGCTTTTGAAATACCAGTTTACTGTTTTCATTTAATACCAATTGTGCCCTGGGGACTAGAATGGAGAATTAGCTACTGTTCTTCAGTGATTGAATAGAGTCCATCGCCCCCTAGAACAAAGCACGAAATGAAGCCCATTGCTCACAAGCAGATAGGCTTCAGTTTCCTTCCCTTAGGCTGGTACTTCAGACTAATACAAATATATACTTCATATATATTCCTTGGAGATAATTGAATGGGAAATAAGAACTTCTGGGCTCTGCACTGAACTTCTGCTTTGGGAGAGCAATTGAACTGACATCAGTATCAAAGGATACTTTTGATAAAAATACTTTTTATTCTTCTAGCATAAAATGAGAGAAGACTTATCTAGATTACTTCCTCATTTCCACACCAGACTTAATTTCAAATACCTTGGCTAAATATGATAGTTTTCTATCCAATATTTCATGAGAGGTTATACTGACTAACCTCCTTGACTCTCACCTCAAGAAGTCCTTAGTCTTTGCAGGTTGAGCAAATCCTTCATATTGTTTTGCTTATTTATTCCTGTATTAGCTTTAACGGAAAAAAATGAATTATTTTCTTAGGGCTTTCTATACAAGTTGTCATAGTAATAGTAAGTCAAAATCTATTGTTTTAGGGCCACCAACTCATATGATTTTTGAGGCTCGGTGTTACCTATTCATCATTTCTTTATGCAGAGTTCACAGCAAACTCTCTGTGTATATATGTGTGTGTATATATATATATATATATATATATATACACACACAAAAGTATGCATGTATAGTATATATATAGTCATTAACTTAACATATATTTAGTATTAATTCGTGTACATTTAGAAATCTGCAGAGCAAAAATAATAAAGAAATAATTTGTTCTTTTTCTTGTTCTCCAGTCTCTTAGAGATGATTCAGGAAGACATGATTAACAAGAAAAACTAAGTTACTAGAGAATAAAAAAAATTACAGATGTAAAAAGTACAATGTAGTATTAAAAACAATAGTTTTTTTCTTAATAAATGATTACTATGTGCCACGCACTATGCATGTATTACCACATAGAAAACTCACATATGATTTTCACCACATTCAACAAGATAGATGAGTCTCTTTCTAAAGGGAAGAAATAGAGATTGTGAATGATCACATGGCTTGTTAAGACCATTTGCAAAGTTTATGGTAGAGGTAAGGCTGGAACCAAATGAAGCCCCAGGTCTATCCACAGTTCTAGGTCATCTTCTACACACAGAGAAAGTCAAACCAAAAGCCAAGGGGAAATCAGTATGGAATGAGATTAGATAGAAGAAATATGTATTCTTTCCTTATATCAATCTATGAGCCTGTTCTAGGGTGCAAGCTCCTATAATGCTATATCTCTTTGAAAAATAAGTTTTTAATGACTTCTTATACTTATAGTAAAATGATGCATTTTTCATAAATATTAAGGTCCTTGGAGATCTACAGATTAGGAACGTGAATTCATTTACTGGGTAAAGTGAGAATACATGTGCAGTTAGGGGACACATAAAGCTGAAAGGCCATTGAACTCATAAGATTTAACCCGTTGTTTTACAATCAACTGAAATTTAGCACTGTGTTCAGTTCTGTGGACACGTTTTAAGTTGAAAAATTAGAATGTATTTAAACAAACAAACACATGATGCTTAACATTCTGGAGAAACATTATAGTGTTTCTATTTATTCACCCATTTCTTCCACACACATTTATTCTATGACTGTGTTAGAGGTATGTGGCTATATTGTAAAACAAAACAGCAGGGAGCTTACTGTCTGCTCAGTACTAAAACAGCCCTAAGCATTCAGTCAAAAGACTTGGGTTCTCTTCATTGTTAATTATTTGTTTACTTGTTGATCTTTCCATTAGACTAGAATAATTTTAGAAGTTGGACCTTCATTTTACTAATATTTGCATCCCTGGCAGCTGGTAACTTTGTATCTCAGCCCAGAGTAAGTTATCAGTGAATGAACGAGAAGTCAGTGAGAGATCAATAGTTTGAAAAGACTTCACAGAGGACCTGAGTCTAAGTATTGAAGGCTGAATGGTATTTGGAAAGACAGAAGGGAGCAAAGAGTATCTGTAGCGTGGAGAACTGGATGACATAAATCACAGAGATAGGAATGATTGTTGAATGGTTATGGATCAGTAAGGCGTGAGCACCAAAGCAAGGAAAGGATAAAGTCATGGGAAAGAGAATGATGGACATGAGGCTCATGGGCCACAGATCATGGGAATCCTTGAAAGTCAGGATAAGAAGTTGAAATTCACAGGTATTGCAGTAGGGAATGAAGAGCTTTGGGCAGCAGAGAGAGATGGTGGAGACAACGACCAACCATTAGAGTTGGACAGAGAGTCACAGAATGAACAGGAAAACCGACTGGACAGATCCCATGAGACTGGTTCAGCAACAGAGCAGTGACACAACGACTTCCAGTAATCTGATTCTGCTATCCATGGTCCATCCTACAAGACTAGTGAGTGTGATGAAAGCAGATATTTGCAACTCTACTGCATTCTCAAAACTGGAGGATCCATTCATTCATTTATTCAATTTCTTGAATAAATGTGAAATTTATGAAATTGAATACATTTATTCAAGAAATTGAAATTTCACATTTCTCGAACCTCTGTCATGTGTCAGAGGATATGCAATTTCTGGGGATTCAAAAGTTCAGAAACTGACTAGGGATATGGAGCTGAAGCACTCTGCCTCAAAAAAGGTTCAACTCAAATCTCTAATTAATTTTATCTATGAAACATTTGAACAAAGGACACTTCTTTTTATGACGTCTTATAATTGATTATGCCTTTTAACCATGGCACCAAACTCAGTTGTGTTATACTGTCATGGCACAATTTTGGGGGTTCTGTCTGATGGCATTGTAGACATGAATGTTTACTAAAGCCATAAAAAATGGAGACTGTATCATCCTAGACATTCAATTTTCTGAGAAAAATGACACCACTTCTGTTGTAATTGCATATTAAAAACTGCAGAAATAGGGCTGAGTAGAGAAGCTTAAAATATACATCATTTTGCTACTGCTGTTGGTTTCACTCTGCTAATGACATGAAATTATATCCCAAAGGTCAGTATTAATCACTCGGTTGATTTCTTTTGGAGGAGGCAGACTGCTATAGTATACATTAAAGAAATTCAAGGAAAAAGAAAGTAAGCCTAGAGCCATGAGCACACAAGCAAGAGAAGAACAAATACATCTGAGGTATTTTGTTGGCCTTTTGACTCCGTGCTTCTAGGGATGCCATTGCCTAGGTTTGCAAATGTAAACGTAACAGGAAAAGCTGACTATTTAAGGAATAAATCATAGGATGTAGGGTATCTGTAGCATGCTGATGAGGACATATAAAATTAACAGGACTATGCCAGTTAGGAGTAAACAAGGACAATAACAGTGATAGAATTTTGCAGTGTGTTCACCTACAACAACTCCACTTTCCGCTAACTCTTCCTGATTTTTTGTTTGTTTGTTTTTGCGGTACGCGGGCCTCTCAGTGTTGTGGCCTCTCCCGCTGCCGAGCACAGGCCCCGGACGCACAGGCTCAGCGGCCATGGCTCACGGGCCCAGCCGCTCCGCAGCATGTGAGATCTTCCCAGACCGGGGCACGAACCCGTGTCCCCTGCATCGGCAGGCGGACTCTCAACCGCTGCGCCACCAGGGAAGCCCCTCTTCCTGATTTTGATGAGGTCACAAGTAAATTATATTTGCCTTAATTTGTGCCTTTTCTATTTTTTTCCTATACAGTTTATATATTACTTCTAAAATCAGGAAAAATGTTATAAAAATGTCATTTAATTTAAATAGTTGTCAGAGTCTCAGGGGGCGTCCTACGTGCTCCTGAATTCATGCATATGTTTTTGTTTGTTTGTTCTGTTTTTGTTTCTACTCTGTTTCAGCTGAAGCCACCGAACACTTGTTGATATGCTCTGTCCTCTCCTTTCTTTGGTCCATGGTTTTGCTCACACTAACTTCCATCGTCCACGTTCTCCAATACTTAAGACCAAGAGAGTTGATATTTTACCTCGCTACTTGTGGTTTATTCCGTTACCCAGGTTACAAAGTAGAACTACCTCATTTCCTCAATGCTTTCACAAAGTTCAGTAACACAGCTCTTTGATTTTTTACTGATTTTAAGAATGCTAACCAATCTACTCAGCTGTCAGATATAAATTCATGAAGACTGGGCTATAAACTGTAGGTGATCAATATTTTTCTCTACTCAAGATGTCTCTTCCTCTTTAGTATCATTCTATTTTTCTTGGACCAACCTAGTTCTCCTCAACTCTCTTTTCTCTTGAGATAAGTTATTTCTCAAAAGGCTTCTGGAGGACCTGCCTCACCCATCTTCAGACATGATCAGATAAGTCTGAAACCTTGAAAAGATGTAATTTAGCTTCCAACTTGGAAGCACCCACTGTTAGAGGCGCACTATTATTAGTTCATGTATTTTACATTCAAAATGTTTTTTCACTGTGTACAAATATCCACATATAGAATAAATTTCCATTGCAATATTGTCACAGAGGCCCTGAATAATATTTTTTAATATAGTATGCATTTAATGAGTAATTTGAAACAGAATGAAGATCAAATTTGGATCAGTGTTATTTTCTATTTTAATATTTTAATAATTTAAATATTTAATGATGAGTGTTTTTATGACTTGAGTCTAATTATCTTGGTATATACTTCCATTGAGGAAACTAGAGTCAATATCTTATTACCTAAACAGGGAATAGAGAGAACACAGAGTGATCTAACCAGAGACCTTTCATTGCTGAAAGACTTGAGTCTGGACTGTGAGAGAAGTTTGTATCTATAATATCCTAATATAGTGTTGAATCTCAGAATAGGTGTATCAGCCATTCCATAGTAGGTCAAACCCCAAACTCCCTAATTGATAGGATTATTTGCTTTGGCATCACATAGCTGCAATGTTCATATTAAAATAGTCCACATATTCTTGAATATTTGCAACTTCAAAATCGTGAAACTTTGTATCCCTTTTAAAGGGATACAAAATAAAATAATATAATTTTAAATAAAATAATTTTAAATTATTTAACTTTGAAAATTAAGAGTGAGGTTAAAGGCCCAATTGTTAGATGCCGTAGCTAGCACTCGATGACCCACAGCGTAGGCCTGATTTATTATGCAAATACAGAGCCAGAGTAATATATTCTGTTTAATCATGCAAGATTTTTTTTTTTGTTTGATGGAGTGTCCAGGCACATAAATGAATATTCTATGAATCCAAAATCTACTTCCAAAAGGGAGGTATTTATATGGGGTTGTAAGAACAAGGTGCCAGAACTGTGATTTACAGAATTTGCTTGGCCGATGGTAGAAAACAGTTTGTCTTTAAACAACTGAATTTTATAATGAGAAAATTACCAGAAGCTTTTAGCTACTCAGGTTATTTAAGTGAAAGATTAATTCATCCATTATAAACTGTATAAAATCCATCGATTACTTGACTTGATTACACTTAAACCTCAGGGCCTGAGAATCTTGTCTGACTGATATATCCTCCCTTCACCCAGAATCTGTCATTGAAGAATGATTTTATGATACTGCAGCATTTCAGGTAAGCGCTGTTCTCTCAACAAACATGAGGAGATAATTCACAGAGGCAAAGGAGAGTATATTTAGAGGCCAGCAGCATTTCTTGACAGCTATTAACTATTCCCACACCAGTCCCACACCAGTCACATCTCAAGTCTAAAACCTGAACTCAGCGGGAGAACCATGACAAATTTTGCTTCTATCACTTTTCTCGGGGTCCAGATACCTTTCAGCAAAACTATTTTTTTAACATAAAGACTAATACACATATCAGAGAAGAGCAATTGGGAAAATGATGAATATGTGAATCATTGCTAGGATATTGTTGATGTGGGTTGCTTGCAGAGATGAAAACAAATATTGTAAAGTTAATGTATTCCTTTTTGTTAACCTTTAAGGTAAGCAGTATCATCTGTATTTTATAGATGAGAAATCTTCTGAGATGTAAAGTAACTTTTCCAGTGACATTCAACTGAGAAATAGCAAGGTTAGGACTTCAACTGGATTCTCTTTCCCTTTTACCTGCTCTTAGGGAAGGAGCATCAGTGATTTCAGACCTTGATTTTTAAAAACTATAGGTGACATAAGAGGGAGGGGATATGGGGATATATGTATACATATAGCTGATTCACTTTGTTGTACAGCAGAAACTAACACAACATTGTAAAGCAATTATACTCCAATAAAAATGTTTTAAAAAACTATAGGAAGAGTATCATAATAAAAGTTATAGACAGGAAAAAAACACACAGAATATGAAAATTGTAGTAACATATTGTTAAAATGCCAACATAGTGTAAACCTATATAGCACGATGGTTGTCTTCCAGTTCATTTCAAAAATCAGATCAGTGATTATGACTAAGTAAAGATTGCAATATTCATTGCAATTATGTAAAATACCAACTGAGCAGACTCTAGATTCCCTGCTATCTCTCCAAACCATAAGAGATTGATGAATCCTTTTAGGAAGAAAATTGGCGGGCTGTTTTTTTAATTGAAAAAACATAAAAGTATACAATTTACACTCAAACTGGCAGGTTTTTTTCTTTTTAATTAATTAATTTATTTTTGGCTGCGTTGGGTCTCTGTTGCTGCACGCAGGCTTTCTCTAGTTGTGGCGAGCGGGGGCTACTCCTTGCTGCAGTGTGAAGGCCTCTCACTGCAGTGGCTTCTCCTGTTGCGGAGCACGGGCTCTAGGCACGTGGGCTTCAGTAACTGTGGTTCACGTGGGCTGTAGAGTGCAGGTTCAGTAGTAGTGGCGCACGGGCTTAGCTGCTCTGTGGCATGTGGGATCTTCCTGGACCAGGGCTTGAACCCATGTCCCCTGCGTTGGCAGCCGGATTCTCAACCACTGCGCCACCAGGGAAGCCCTAACTGGCAGGTTTGAAAGTTGTGTGATTTGTAACTTCTGAAGAATGCCAAGGCCAATATTAACTTGTGATGTTCTTAAAATTATGATGACCATCTGCCTTCCAGTATGTTAATACAGAACCCATCTGTGAAGAGTGCTTCTCATAGTGCAAAAATAATAATGCAGGATGTTGTGCAAAGTGTGTTCATACAAGTGCTGCATTTTAAAGAGACTTTGATGCTTCAGGCCCATCCGTAAAAAGGAACATTCAGTAGTATTTTGAACCGATTCTGGCTATCTACTGCATCCATTCTTGTCATATCTTTTATTCTTTGTAATTTTTCCATAAGACAGTTAAATGCAGACACAATTTTTGCTTTTAAAAGTTTATTTCTACTACTCTATTCCTACTTGCAGTTATATATTTTTCTGTTTGTATCATTAGTTGCCATGAAGACAAATGAGCTGCTTTGTTCTATAGGATGTGAATAGTTTTCTGTTCTGTGGTTTGGGAAAGAAGAGGATCAGATTTCACAAAATCCTCTTCATCGTCTTGTTTAAAATAAGGCCAAGAAGAATAGGAATGAGAAGCAGATCCTCTGATGGTCATTGCCCACATGGCTTTTGCTCTTGCATTTCTTTTCTGTAGCTGTACTGTTATGAGCATGTCCTTCTTCCCATAGTACCCCGTGTACCATTCTGCGGTAGCACCAGATATTGGGAGAAAAAAGCACACAAATGGGGCTTGTACAGGATCCAGTGGTTGGTCAAACTAATGTACCACTGAACTTTAGCCATTAGACTGTGATGTCTCTGCAAGTAGAGACCATTGATGTTTTGCTTTTGTATCTCTGGTGCCTAGCACACAGTAGGATGTACAACAAAATGCATTTATGTTGGAATGAGACTGGCAGTCCCACCTCTTCCACTCTCTACATCTAGGCGTGCTCATACGACCTCATGCTTAGTTAAGGGACTGGAAACTTCTTAGGAGTGATAACCATACTGCTTGGTGGAACTTGCTGGAGACAGAACACCAAAGTTTGGGGTAGTTCTGTGCATTGCCAAAGAGACACATTTGGTGGAGGTATGGTGGAAGGATGGACAGCAGAAGAAATAAATTGCAGTAGATTGTTTAACAGACCTATGAGCACAATAGGAAGGCATAGCCAGAAATTTTCAAAAGAGGCTTGAAATAAATACTTATTTCAGTGACTTCACAGGGTTATTATGAAGGGCCCATGCTGAGAATCACAGAAATAATAGTAATTAAGACAAAAACAGTATTGTTGGGGGTTTGAAGCTGCTAGTTAATCCCATTCATTTCCCCTCCAAATTCCAAATCAATGGAGCCAGCTTCACTTCTCCCTGTTTTGATGAAAGAACATAGCAGGCATGTAACTTAGACTAGGTTTCCTAACACATGCAAGGCCTACATTCCAAGATTCAAGTGGTACATTCAGCCTTTAACATATCTGTTTTGCCTACAAGAGAAATAACGACCAATGGCTGTAGAACTTGAGTGGTTTGGCCAATTAAATAAATTATCCCACCCAGTGGGGAGCAGCAACTAAGAGAAGAAAGAAGGGGTAGATTCTTTCTCCCCATTGCCTCTGAGCAACAAAATTTCCTCATATACAGGTTGGCAGGAATTGGGGGAAGGACATGACTTCTTTAACATGACTTTCTCCATTGTCTTTGTGGTCTCCCCTCTCTTTTCAATGACACAGGATTCAACTCTCTGTTAGCTTTTAGCATGTTTTCTCTCTGGCTACCATAACCCATTCTAATGACACCGGACAATGAACGCTAGACCCTGGTTGTTCCATACTCTGGACATTCCTTCTAGTAGTCTGTCTCCTTAGGGACTCCTGAAACCCTGTAGGAAGGATTGGGTGAAAGTAAGTTTGATGAGCTGGGTGAGTATGAAAACTCTAGGGGAGTCCTCTTCACAGATCAATCTCTCTTTGGATCTCTTTTCATAATTCACATATACCATCACATTGCTATACAATTAGAAGAATACAAGCTACAGAATTTTATCTTAGTAGTGTTTAGGTAGTCTCTCTCTCTCTCTCTCTTTTTTATACACACATACACAGCCAAATGATTCTGAGTGCACGATTTATACACCTTTCTCCATAACTGTGGACTAGAGGTTGTGTGTGCATGGAAGAGGGCTATTCAAGAATCATTCTTTGCTATGAGATACATGTGACAACAGCAGCTACAATTGTAAGCCGATTAGGTAGATAATTGACAACACAAGTGCACTAAAGTTGTTTTCCATTTGCTTCAATTGTGTTTAATGGAAGTGGCATTCTGTATTTCTCACAAAGTGAGGCTTCTAATCAAGGCACAAATGATCTTGTAATTAACGATCTTTGTCTGATCCTCTGGAATAAAATGTAGTTTTGTTTAGGGAAATCAAGTAAGTGTTAGAGTCATCCTAGCCTTTACCATGAGGCTTCTGTCTCCTCTTTCCAATGGCTTTGTCATCAGAGCCAGAAAATTAGTGCTTATACACTGTGAGCTTCATGCAATCACTGAGTAAATCATGCCAGTATCTTTACCAACCAGGCATATTATAAAATTCTGAATTGTGACTTGGTCGTATTTTCTAATTTTGTATCCAGTGGTTTTGATGGTCATCACAGTTTGTAAAAGCATTCCCTAGCCAGTGATTCTTAAGCCTGACTGCATATTAGAATCACCTGAGAGGCTTTTAAAACCCACAAATGTCCAAGTTTCTATTCCAGAACAACATGATAAGAATCTCTAGATGAAGGACCCCATGGTAGGTGGTTCTGATATGCACCAGAGTTGGGAATCACTGACAGAGACCAAAGGTCAGCAATATTTTTCTGTAGAGGGCCGGGTAGGAAATGTCATAGGCTGCGTCACAACTGCTGGACTCTGTTAGAAGTATGCAGCTATGAAAGCAGCCATAGACAATATGTAAACAAATAGGTAGTGCTCTATCCCAGTAAAATTCTATTTATAACTATGACATTGTGATTTATAATAAGAAATATATATTTAGTCTTGGTTTTGTTTCTGACTGAGAGCTCCTAAAACCCTTGGAATTGCCTAAGCGTGGAGAGTGCAAAGGTGTCTTTTGTTACGTTAATGAAGTTGGATCACATCCAGGGATCAGGCTGGTTTCCAGGAGAACCAACCAAGGGATTAGAGGGTAGGAACTTTCAGTCCCACCCCCCTGATTTCCGGGGAGGGGAGAAGGGCTGGAGGTTGAATCAATCTCCAATGGCCGATGATTTAATCAATCATGCCTAAGTGATGAACCCTCCATAAAAATCACAAGGACGGGCCTGGGAGAGTTTCTGGGTTGGTGAAAACATGGAGATTTGGGGAAAGTGCCACACTTAGAGAGTGTGTGGGAGTTGTGTCCCCTGTTCCCACACCTCAGTCTATGCATCTCTTTCAATCTCACTGTTCCTGAGTCATATCCTTTCATAATAAACTGGTAATCTAGTAAATAAAACGTTTCTCTGAGTTCTGTGAACTGCTGTAGCAAAATAATCGAATCCAGGGAGGATATCCTTGGAACCTCCAATCTGTAGCCAGTTGGTTAGAAGCACAGGTAACAACCTGGGATTTTGACTCTGTCTTATGGGGGTGGGGGGGACAGTCTTCTGGGACTGAGCCCTTAACCTGTAGAATCTGATGCTACCTCCAGGCAGATAGTGTCAGAATTAAGTTGTAGGACCCTCAGTGGGTGTTGCTGAAACTTGCTTGGATCAGGTACCTCCCCTCAACATACATGCACATTGTAATTGGGTCCCGTAACCCTTACAGTAACCAAAAGCAGCAAGCCAAATTTGGCCTGACCTTAAAGATTTGGATTAGCAACCTATTAATCCTGATTTTAACCTCAGAATCCAGTAATTAATTTAATAAATGAGCACCCAGAACTGAGTGTTGACTGACAGCGAAATACAGTGAGCATTAGCTTTAGAGGAAAAAAATCTGGGTTCCCAACCTTGCTTGCACCACCACTACTTGCTATATAAAAATATGGGCATGTCATTTAGCCTATTGAGCTGCCTCTTCTTCACTGAGAAAAGAGGAATAACAATACTTAACTCAAGGCACTATGGCGCTGCTGGATCTCTCATGAAAATTCAGTAGTTTTCCTAGCTAATAATACCTCACATTTATTGAGTATTTACCATATAGCAGGCACTGTTCTAGTCGTTTTATATCCATCAACTTATTTCTCTGCAAAAGAACGATGAAAATGGCACAGATGTGTCGTCAGTGAATTTTCACCACAATGGAGAAAAAAATATATTCATAAGTAGCTACATTTCAAGAGGGAGTGTTGTAAAGTAGTACATGTTAAAAGATTTGCAGCAGTATGTTAGGTATTGAGGATGGAGAGATCACATATAGCTGGGTTAATTAAACTCTTCAGAAAAACAACTGGTAACAAATCCTGGTAGCTGAAGGCTGGGTGTAATTTCATTTTGCAGATCTGGGAGAGCAGAAGGAAGAGCGTGGGCCAAAAAAAAAAGGTGTGGAAGTGGGAAAGCGTGGGATGTGTTTAGGGATGGAGGCCTATGGCTGGGATTGTACTAATGGAGTAGAAGTTTCTAAGGTAGGAAAGTTAGATTAGATTCAGAACATGCAGGGCTCTCATTTCCAGGTTAGGTAGTGGAAGTTAATATAAATCAATAGAAAGATATTTAAGGTTTTCAGAGGTGAGAGCTATACTCCGGGCTTTGATTTAGAGAGATTAATCTCACAGTGGAGGGAGGGAACTGTGTTATTGTTCCTTTATTACACTCATTACATAGAGCTGTAATGATTAAATGAGTTAATGTAAGTAAAGCTCTTGGAGCGTTATCTGGCAAAGAGTAAGTACTGTAATTGGTTGGAAATATTATTGTCCCATAAATAATATGGAAGGATTATCCAGCCTTTTTCTTATTTATTTATTTATTTGTTTGTTTATTTTCGATGTGTCTAGTTTAACACAGCTCTAGAAGGGAATTATAGGTGTACATGCATCTTAAACATTCTTTACTGATTTTAAGAAAACGATGTCAAAACTTGGACGGAAGGCAAAGAAGGTGGTGAGAAGCCTGTCAATGTCATACTGGTGCACTAACCAGCCTTTCCCCAGATTATTTATTTTAGACCTAATACCTTTGCGAATGGAGCCACAGGAGGCCTTGAGCAAGGGCAGTACACATGTGCCCAGAAGCGCAGCAGTGGATTGGAAAAAGAGAGAGGAAATCAGAGCTCGCTTATGCTTTCTAGCTATGAAATTCTGAGACGCTTAATTTTCGTGGTGCGAGCAGAAGTGTAAAGGAGAATACAGATTCAGCAGTTTTGGTGAGTCTGCTTCACTGTTAAGAAGCAGAGGTTGATTGAATGGGAAGGAATAAAGAAGTCTAGATTAATGTTTCCTAAATAGGGGGGTCATGAGGAACACTAGGGAGGTCTCAGGGAGGAGATGATTTGTGGTGAAATTGTGCTTGATTTGTGGTGGATTCAATCTGACCGTGCTCTGTTGGAGGTATTCAGAGCAGAGCTATCTTGCAGGCAGTTGGAAATGTGGGAATCAATCAAAACCATATAGGAACTCTGTAATTCCATAAATAGGACAGCTCTGACAATGATGAGCAGAGAATACCTACTACCTCTTCCTTTACTGTTGGCTCAGGATTTGGTCAGGAAAAGGCAGATGATAAAGGATACACTTGTTTGTGCACGAGGCCTAATTCATTCCAGCAAAGCACAGGCTTTGCTCCCTTCTCAAAATACCTGTAAGGGTCAACCCTCTGCATTTTCCTTTCCTGTTTCATTGAAGAATGTGTTTTTGTTGTTATTGTTTGGAAAGCTGCTTTTTTTTTGGTTAAGCTTTGTCGTACAGCCACAAGTAGCCTAGCAATTGTAATGGTTATTGACAATAGATTATGGTTATATTACTTGTAAAATGGTGCTCCTTATCATGACCTTTATTTTTGGCGTGACTAAATTCTCCACTGTCTGTGGCCGCAATGCCGCAACGCTTCCCTTCCAAAAAAGAGACCTATGCCAAAACAAAGCAAACACACGCAAAAGAAGCAGTTGAACTCATGAATTCCTATGCAACCAGTTTTACACAACTAGTTAGTAATCAGTGGGAATAAATCCAATGGGTGTTGTTACTTAGCGTTTTTGACCTCTAATTTATTTTGTAGCCCTGTTTACAGTGAGCACATTCCTGGATTATGATAATGAAGCTGGTGCTGGTATAATCATTTTTTTATACAGTTATACTCAATTGGGCTTCATTTTCTAGCCCTCTTGAAAAATCATCCTTCAAGTGAATGATGTCAGAATCTTTGTCCCCACAACCTACTACAACCACTTTATACCAGTGTGCCTTTAATAGCAGCTGTTGATCTAGTTACTCTTAAAATAACCAATTGTTTAATTGAACTAACCAGATGGGGTTGGTAGCTTAAGGCACTTTTACGCTTCCCAAGCGGGATTTATTATCAGGGTAAAAAAACCTTCTAGGGCTTCCCTGGTGGCGCAGTGGTTGAGAGTCCTCCTGCCGATGCAGGGACCACGGGTTCGTGCCCCGGTCCGGGAAGATCCCACATGCCGCGGAGCAGCTGGGCCCGTGAGCCATGGCCGCTGGGCCTGCGCGTCCGGAGCCTGTGCTCCGCAACGGGAGAGGCCTGCGTACCGCAAAAAAACAAAAACAAAAACAACCCTTTCTATTTGATAGTCACAAATACTTTCTGTTATCTTCACTCATTTTTTTTTAACCAGTATTATTAGTACTTGGTAGGTTTCTGGTTCAGTAACAATTTTCAGTTCTACTATCACTTAAAACATGCATATCCTTTCTTAGTTATATATTTATCCTGTCCCCTTAAAAAACAAAAAGTAGCTTCCACTTTCTATGATGAGACTAATAGCCTACTGAAGAGGGAGATGAAGTAAAACCCATCTCTATTTTGCTGCAACTAGCAATTCCACAAGCAGGCACCTTCTCACCAGTAATTATTAGGTGGCAGCTTTCATTTCAGAAGGTACCAAGAAATGGTATCACACCAATCCATCTCTAACACCGCTGGCGTGTCAATGAAAATAAGGGAAATTACAGGCGCAAAAACAAATCCTGTGCCTGAAACAAAACAGATGAAGCATACAGGGTCCCTAAGAGTGTTTTTATCAGCGTAAACAATACCAGCTTAGCGATGATGACTCACAGAATTAGAAATGAAAAGGGTCTTGTTCTTTGTACGTGTGCTATAAAAGCAGAATATACTGCCACATGCCAGGTGTTGCTGATCACAGTCTGTTAAAACTATAGGTTCTCTCTTAGAAAGTGTCTGTCTTTGTTCACTTGGGGCTAATGTTATCTCATCGAGAATAACACAAACGTCAATTCCTTATAACAAAGCATTTCCTACTCTTAATTGAATGCACCCCAATTCAAAGGGGCTTAAACAAAAGGGAATTTCTTGCACACCTTCCCTTCTCAAAATCATGTCACTGAAAAGCCCAGTATTGGGGTTTTCTTTATTCACAGCTACATTCAAGACCTCAAGGAATCATTGAGGTTAGTCTATTTCTCTCCACATATCAGTTCTGTCCTCCTCTTATCCTGTTTTCTTGGGCAGCCTCCCACTCTGACATGGTACATGCATCCAGCTCCAGGATTTTATCTTATCAGCTGAGCATTGCCAGTAATTCCCACACCTGCATTTCATCGACAGATGTCAGGCCCATAACTGAATCAGTTACTCCAACTGAATGACATGGAGTGTGTCTAATTGACCAGGCACAGGTTGTTGTCAAAACTTGGCATGAAAGTACCAGAAGGATGGTTTTCTATTAGAAAATCAGGGTGCAGGTATTCGTCTGTGGATGAATGGATGCCAAGCCCACACAAAGAAGTAATGCTACCAGCTTTTGAAATGTTTTAACTAGTGGCTTTCCTTGACCTCCTTTGTGAAGAAAGCCCCTTTCATTCCTGGGGCAGAGCAAGTCCCTCACCTCCTGGCATTTTCATAGCACTCAAAGGTGTTTTGACCATAGCCTTTCTTACACTGTCACATAATGTTTTTATATAAATTTATTTATTTTAATTTTGGCTGTGTTGGGTCTTCATTGCTGCACGTGGGCTTTCTCTAGTTGCAGCGAGCGGGGGCTACTCTTTGTTGCAGTACACGGGCTTCTCACTGCGGTGGCTTCTCTTGTTGCAGAGCACGTGTTCTAGGTGTGCGGGCTTCAGTAGTTGCGGCAGGCAGGCTTGGTAGCTGTGGCTCATGGGCTCTAGAGCGCAGGCTCAGTAGTTGTGGTGCAAGGGCTTAGTTGCTCCGCGGCATGTGGGATCGTCACGGACCAGGGCTCGAACCCATGTCCCCTGCGTTGGCAGGCGGATTCTTAACCACTGCACCACCAAGGAAGCCCCATTGTCACATAATTATCACTGGCATTACTATTTCCTTAGGCATCTTTCTCTCCCATAGAAACGTAAGACTTTTGAAGGCAGAGAAAAAGTAGCTTTTAGCCACCTTATATAAACTTCACCAGTGCCTCCACGGTAGAGGCTCAATAAACATTCACAAATGCTTTCATAGTTGGTTCTTATGTATTCAAACCATTGCCCTTTCTTATTTTTTAGCAAGTCCAAGTTTTCTTTCTCTGAGAAGACTGTTCCAGTGGTTTTTAATTTTACTCTTTATTTTCTAAAGATATTTTCTAAAATTGTATTAATTCAGTCAATAAGGGAAACAATTTCATCTCCTCCATGAAGTCTTTCTTAAGCACCCTGGTCTTTATAGATGCCTGTCTATTAAATGTGTTAATTAATAACATCCTTTATGCCATTTTAATGCCATTTTATGAGTTTCTATATCATGTCTAGTTGACTGTATTGAAATGCCATATCTTACCTAATACTCTTCTGTACTCTTCAGAGCCATTGTATGAATGCTTGGTTAATATATGGCACATTGAAAAGTGTGAAACACAAGAAATCAAAGGGAAAAATATATTGTGAAGTTTGAGATGGCTGAAAAGACCTCAACTAAATAGATAGGTAGTGATATAAGCTAAAATACCAATAATCAAATCTGTCTGAAGGTGAATATAGGTGAGATTTCTTCATTTCCTCTTTTTCTAGCAGAGATATGTTTTCTTTATGTGAATAGGAAAAAAGCAGCTTTTAAAAAATTCCAGAGGGGGCACTTGCCCACAGATGGTGATCAGATTTATCAGCAATAAAAATATTTATGGCCTCTATATGAGGCCAACAATTGCTTTCAGAACTTCTTTTTGTTTTAATAAATTTATTTATTTATTTTTGGCAGCGCTGGGTCTCCGTTGCTGCGCGCGGGCTTTCTCTAGTTGCAGCGAGTGGGGGCTACTCTTCGTTGTGGTGCACAGGCTTCTCACTGCGGTGGCCTCTCTCGTTGTGGAGCACGGGCTGTAGGCACGTGGGCTTCAGTAGTTGTGACACATGGGCCCAGTAGTTGTGGCTCGCAGGCTCTAGAGCGCAGGCTCAGTAGCTGTGGCACACGGGCTTAGTTGCTCTGCTGCATGGGGGATCTTGCCGGACCAGGGCTTGAACCCGTGCCCCCTGCCTTGGCAGGCGGATTCTTAACCCCTGCACCATGAGGGAAGTCCTTTTTTTTTTTTTTAAAGGGTGGAATTAATTTAATCTTTATTTACAGGACGCTGCAAGATATTAAATTCCACATAGAAATAAGAAACCCATTGAGAGGAGAAGCAGAAATGGAGGAGATTTTATTTGGTATCCTTAAACTCCACCAATGGAGCTGGTTAAAAGGATCTATCTTATTCTGTAGTCTCACAGAGGCAGAGCCTGAAACAAAGATTAGTGAGCAATTAGTTTAGCAGGTAAATGAGGGAAGTGAGAAGGAAAAGGGAAGGAAGTGAATAAAGGACATATAATTAATTGTTTCCAAGATTGAGTTTTCTCCTTCTGGGGAACTCTGGAAACAGTGAAGACCATGGCCTCAGAGTTATCCCAACCCAGAGGTAGGGAAATTGGACTATTTATACACCAACTTCCACCAGTCATTATTTGGGAACTGTTCTTTTCTTTTTAATTGAAATATAGTTGGTTTACAACGTTGTGTTAGTTTCAGGTGTACAGCAAATATATATATTCTTTTTCAGATTCTTTTCCTATATAGCTTATTACAAAATATTGAGTATAATTCCCTGTGCTATACAGTAGGTACTTTTTATTTATGTATTTTATATGTAGTAGTGTGTATATGTTACTCCCCAGTTCCTAATTTATCCCTCCCTGGCAACTTTTCTCCTTTGGTAACCATAAGTTTGTTTTCTACGTCTGTGAGTCTGTTTTACAAATAAGTTCATTTGTATCCTTTTTTTTTTTTTAGGTTCCACATATAAGTGATATTACATGATATTTGTCTTTCTATGACTTATTTCACCTAGTATGATAATCTCTAGGTCATCCATGTTGCTGCAAATGGCACTATTTCAGTCTTTTTAGTAGCTGAGTAATATTCCATTTATATATATGTGTGTGTGTGTGTAGAACATAACTGTAGTTCTGGAGTTTGGGGCATTTTATATCTTTGTATCTATAGTGTGATTTAAATGGCAGGTATCTGAACCTTGATAAGTCATCAGTTATTATTTAACCACCATCACATGGTAAACTCAAGAACAGCCGCACACCCACAGAGTAACGAACACCATGTGGAAAAGGAAAAAACATGTTTAGAAAGGAAAAACTCTATTCCACTGATTTGCTTCTCTGTAAGGGTAAGGGTAAGGGCTCTGGGCAGTCTATGGGGCCATCATATTCATGCACAAACTTTAAGGGCAGAGGATTTAAGCCCTGAACATGCTCTTTTGTGGTCTTAATGAAGTGATCAAGAATAGAAAGTATTTTGGATGAAGTCCAAGTGGATTCAGTAAAATGAAAACAGGGAAGTATCTGTGATACAGTGATACTAACGTGATTACTTCTGAATGGGTATAATCAACAGAAATACAGTCAAAGCTGTGGTAATTAGGGAAAGGAACAAAGTGTATTTTCTCTCTTATGTGTCAATCATTTTCCATCATGTTTGTCCTGGAGCTGAGGCACCAAGGAGGCCCGCACCATCCAGAGTCAGCTGTGTTTGGGAAAATTGTTCTGTCAGGATCAGTGTAGCCGGAAGATGCATAACCGGTGCCTTCAAGTGCAGAAGGATTCAGGACCCAATTTACACGCTGTTTTTGTTCCAAACTGTGCTTGTAACTTGGGTATTGCTAATTCTTAATACGTTTTCTTCAGAATGATAGTTCCTTCCTCAGGCCAGGACCCAGAACTGATTAAACTTACAATGCAACTGAGTTGATAGAATACTGGTTTGGTGGTTGAGTCTTTGAATCAAGGAATCAAGGCAGTGAAAAGAAGAGAAAGAGTAAGAGGAGAGGTCAAGGTGAAAGTGAAGGAGAAGGAAGATGCAAAGCAAATAAAAAGAAAACACCTAAAGGCAGAGAGTACGGTTTCTCCCCACTTCCAGAGCAGATAACCGACTCCAGGCAAACTGAACAAGAAGCGTTGTCCCGGAAGCATCCGGTGTCTCTATAGGTCTCTCACCTTCTACTGTTCTCCCCAGGCTTGATATGTCCCTAAACCTTCCACTGTGACTCCCACCCTTGCCTCCCTTCGATCCTAACATACTTTCTGCTCCAGGAATTTATACCCCTCCCACATTCTATCTCCTTGGTACTTCTGGTCTAACCTATTTATTAAAGAAAAATAAACTGATGCTAAATTCAGAACTATTGATAAAATGAGAAATCTTCCAAGGCATTTCTGGTTTTAAAAAAATTTTTATTGAAGTATAGTTAATTTACAATGCTGTGTTTAATTTCTGCTGTACAGCAAAGTGACTCAGTTATACAAATATATATATTCTTTTCCATTGTGGTTTATCACAGAATATTGACTATAGTTCCTTGTGCTATACAGTAGGACCTTGTTGTTTTTCCACCCTATATATGATAGTTTGCATCTGCTAATCTCAAATTCCCAATTCTTCCCTCCCCAATCCCTCCGTCCCCCTTGGCAACCACAAGTCTGATCTCTATATTTCTGAGCCTGTTTCTGTTTTGTAGATAAGTTCATCAGTGGCATATTTTAGATTTCACATATAAGTGATATATGGTATTTGTCTTTCTTTTTCTGACTTCACTTATTTATCCATTCATCTGTTGAAGGACATTTAGGTTGTTTCCATGCCGTGGCTATTGTAAATAGTGCTGCTACAAAGGCACTTCTGTTTTTCAAAAACTAATCCAAAGTATATTTAATTAATGGAATTTCAGATGGTTTCAGGATAAGTGAGGAGGGAAGATATTTTAAGACTTGGAGACTTAGAAAATATACAGACAAACATTTCTCAGGAGACCTTGTCCTTGTCTTTCTTTACTTTACCCAAAGAGTCTCTAAAAATTTTAAGAATTTTCAAGAGAACCTTTATTTTACTTCTAAAATTTTCTTTATTTTCTCCTACTGGAATGTTACTGCCTTTGAAGTTGAGACTTTTAAGTCACCTTTGTGTTTCTTTACCCTTCCCTCCATTTTCTAGTCTCTCTCTGACAATAAGTATTTAACACCCAATAATCTTCAAATGTGTAATGCATTTTTCCTCTTTCCCTTCTAAGGGTCAACACATTAAAAAATGTTTTTTCTACTGTCTTTCAAAGAAAAGAAAGCATGGCTTTTCTTTTTCTCCCCCTAAAAATAGAAAGTCATCGTTGCATTTATCCATGATACAACATGGAATCCTCCAATGAAAGTATATACAAACATAGGGATCTACTTTTATAACCTGGGCCATTTTCCCTAGATGTGGAGTTGAGACAACTTGAAATCCATCCCCAAATTGAAACCAAATTTATCTCCTCTTCATAATAATAGGAACTTTATGAACAGGTCTCTTAAATAATGAAAGACATCAAATTTTCAGAGCTCACTGTCATTCTGACGACATTTTATATCGGAGAGGCTGGGATGAGAGGGGAGACTTCCAGTCATAGGAAAGATCTGTGTCCTGAAGTGACATTGGAGGGATTCAGTAAAGAAGAAGATAAAAAGACTCTGACACTGAAACATGGAGGGGTTTTGATTATTTCAGCATGTGGTCCAATAGGCAACAAATTCAGCAAGGTGAGGATTTGCATAATGTAACGAGACCAGAATTAAGGAAACAGAAAAGAGAGTAGTGAAAAGATCCTTTACCTAGGCAAGACAGATCAGGGTAGAATGTGAAAGAAAAGAGAGAGAATTCCTGTCAATCAGACATCACATTCTCTTAGAATTGGCCCCCATCCTCATTACAGAATGCCTCTGGCAGGAGCCAAGATATTTCATAAGAGCCAAGATATTTCATAGATTTTTCTGAGTGTCAGGATATTTCTTTTTCTTATATAACTCAAACAACTTAGGAAAAATGTGACTTTTTAAAAAGACAAATTAAATTCCATTTGCAAATGGATCAGTAACAATGCCAAGTTGTCAGAATTTTAAAACCTGTGAGGAAAGATGGAAGACTTTTGCTTCACAATTACCGGAATTTGGGTGACATCACTGAGTGCTAACTGCTTCTTCACAATTGAAGATGGGGCTTGTTAAAATTGTTGGATTTAACACATGGTCCAAGAGCAGGTGAATGGAAGTGATGTGCTCTGTAAAGAAGGTACTTTAAGAGAAGCAGACTGTTGTTCATGATGGGACTCCCTAAAACAGACATAAAGATGTTAAAATAGGCATAAAGAGGCGATGAACAATTATAAGCCTGTAACAACCGAGTCATGTCCTAGGGGAAAAGTGGGAATTTATTATGTACTTTCAAGATCTTAATGAGGAATTCATAGGCATTTCAAGCCAAGTGTGATTATTTTCCTTTCCTTTAAACACATATTGACTTTATGTGGTTCTTTGAATATTCTTTCCAAATCTTCTTTGCTGATTAAGTTCCGTAATAAAGATATCCAAAGTGATGGTCAAAGTGAAGGGGATGAGATTTTTATATTCTTGTCTTTTTCAACGAAGGTATTGAACTGTGTTATACTTTATTTCAAGGAAGGGAATGTGTTCAATGGTCTTAATTTTGTTCCTAGAGTGATTATGGATCTTTTTGCAGTGGGTCCATCAGGTTTTCTTAGCGGTTATCTTAGCACACAATCATATTTGGAATGATACCTAGAAGTTTCCAATACTTCCTGACTTGGGTCCCCAAAGGGCACACAGGGCTCTCTGATTGAAAGTCCCACCAATACCATATACAGTGGAGGAAAAGGTGATTCCTCATATAAAAGCTGCAAGGCTTAGCAGCAGAAACTAGGAAATGAAGTCAAGAGAGAAGCTCTTTTTATTATCAATGTAGCTCACACTTTCTTATTTTGGAGGATGAGGCATTTGGGAAAATTCATTATATCCCGTGTATGCAGTTCTTGCACCAGAATGAATGTGCAAGGCAGACTTCTGGCAGCTCTCTCTGAGGTGCACTGAAGAGATAGATGGTCAGAATGTCCCCAAAGGTTTCACAGGCTGGATAAAGCATGTAGAGTAGTAATATGAGTCTCTGTTTGCCTTTGCAGGTTTAACTATTTATAGGTTGTGAGTAGTACACCCTTTTCTCATATGAGCCCAGGGTGGAATCATCATTCTCTCCAGCTTTCATCACATGGTTAGGGTAAACATTCTTGTCTTCCTCCCTCCCTTCCTTCTTTTCTGCCTTCCATCGTCCTTCCTTCCTCTCTCCCTTTCTCTTTTTTTCCTTCGTTCTTTCCTTCCTTCCTTCCTGCCTGCCTGCATCAGGCATCAGATGCCATAAGAAATTAAAGGCACTCTAGATCAAACAGTCTGGGAATTGAAGTAGTACATGATTTTGAACTCTTTTGTTGCAGGCAATAGAAACTAACAATGTTCAACTTTACTGGAGCCCTGGGATTCTGGAAAAGGCTGAAATTTAAGAAACCCTCTAACTCTTTTATGTCCTGGGAAACAGCTTACTACAAAGAACTATCCTTCCCCATATGACTTAAATAGACTCATGGATGCCCTTCTAGTTTACTTATGACAAGACCAGATACAGACCCTCCAAATTCCCATTCTTTTTGCCTCCTAAATGATTCACTCAAATGCTTGTCCCCAGTGATCAATTGGAACAACATGCTCTTTAATCAGATTTGGTTAAATTTCTTTCCTTCCCCCAGGCCCCTGAGCTTTGACTCACCCTCAGCTGGAGCCTACAAACAACTTCTCCTTAACAGCTCTCAGGGAACAGGCTGGTCTCAGGGTAAAACATTCTCTGATCTACAATCCATCAAACCACACTTTCACCCCACTTTTCTACAACAGTTTTTTTTCCTAAACTTGTTTATTCCTCTCCCTACAGAAGAACTCTGTCCAACCTTTGAGAACACTTGCATATCTTAAGGCCTGAGCACTCTCCTTGTTGTAATAGTACCTCTCTATCCCTTGCAATAATCGTTTTGAATAAAGCGCCTCCTTAGTAAGTCTGAATTGTTTTTTAAACTTGGCACAAGCAATGTAGATAAAGTCAAAAGAAGACTCAAAGCAGCTCAAGGACATAAAGTAGTTAACTGAATAAATGGATCTTAGAATGGACAAAATCTCAGTAGAGGTAATAAATCTTGGAGGAGAGTTGGTTTAGATATCCATAGTTGGGACTGATCACCTCTGTACATTTCTTGTCCTTGTATTCCTCTCAAGAGACAAATTCCAGGGACAGGGAGTTAGTCTTGCCTGACTTGGGTCCCCAAAGGGCACACAGGGCTCTCTGATTGAAAGTCCCACCAATACCATATACAGTGGAGGAAAAGGTGATTCCTCATATAAAAGCTGTGATCTTGTTCCAAAAAAGGATGAAAACTTTGGCTAGGTAAAGACAACAGAAATTCACTACAGGTATGAGCCTTACCTGGGAAGCTTGGCCCATTTAGATTTTCGACAAAAACACAAATACAGTGTATGAAGGAATTAACAGCTTTGGGTATCCATATATGTGTGACTCTATGCCAAAATGTCATGGCTAATCTGAAAAGTAGCCACTTGGTGCCACTTTGATATCTACATTTCCATTCTTTGTCAAGCAAATAAAATTATAACAATTATATAATGTTCTCTGTATGCTTATCTCTCAGAAGCCTAGCCTATGCTGCAGTAGTAGCAGGGGAAGTTATAACTATGCATTTGACTTTTTGTAACCAATGTGTAATCCATGTGTCTGCATAAAAGAGTAGAGAGATACAATGTCCTGAAAGATTTCCTGACAATCTTCAGCTTTATAAGCAAAAGCGCAGAACTATTTCTCTCTGGCCTTATATTTTCACTCATTTATTTTAGCAATGTACAGGCATGGGCTAAATGATGAGAGCCTTTCCCCCACCAAAAGGCAGGTTATATTGCAAATATATTTCAGACGAAGTTAGAGTTCGTCTGTAGGATGAAGCCTAGTTCTTTTAGTCAAAAAGCAAGACACTTCAAGAAATTTCCTCTGTATGTATGAGAGTTAGGGAGAGGAAGTTAGAAAGAGCACACACGAGAAAGTTCTTCATTTTAAAAAGACTAACAATGATTTTTTACCAGCGGCAGATCGTCACTAAGACTTACTTAGAAATCACATACATATTTGTAATGCAGGGCAGTTGCTAGAGCTGTTACTGAGCTGAACCTGCTAGTTAATTTCATGTCAGGACTCAAATGAAAGTGGCAAGGTAAGTGTCCTTCATTTCTGAGGTGCCTTATGGCAGGAGAAGTCAGGGTTCAGTTTGAATGATTCACAGGCTATATGAATCAGCTCAGATTCAGCTGATAGAAGGCTGCTGGGTCATGAATCAGCTGGATACATTGTTCAGATATAATACTCATCAAACTGATAGAGTCGTGAGGAAAACAAAACAAAACAACAAAACAAACTATTACCTCCTCCAAATCTCTATGGGAAGATCTAAAAGAGAAAGAACAATTAGGGCTTCTAGAAAGTGGAAAGGACTACTTTAACATTCAGTAAGAGACTCAGTAAACTCTTGCAAATTGATTAAAGCAGATATGGCATATCTGCAAAAGCAATATTACTTTGAAACTAGACTTCTTGGTTTAAATACTGGCTCTACCATTTGCTAATTGTATTACCTCAAATTACTGAAATTCTCTGAGATTTATACCTGGAAAATGGGGACCGCAGTAGCTACCTCATAGTTTGTTTCTGAGGAAATTAGATATATTAATATGTCATAGAATGCTTAAGAATATGTGTTGGGCTTCCCTGGTGGCGCAGTGGTTGAGAGCCCGCCTGCCGATGCAGGGGACACGGGTTCGTGCCCCAGTCCGGGAGGATCCCACATGCCACGAAGCGGCTGGGCCCGTGAGCCATGGCCGCTGGGCCTGCACGTCCGGAGCCTGTGCTCCGCAACAGGAGAGGCCACAGCGGTGAGAGGCCCGTGTACCGCAAAAGAAAAAAAAGAATATATATGTGTCACATAGTAAATTTCAACTAAGTACTAGATATTTTTAGTACTGTTATTCCATAAGGACCTACAGATAACAATAATTGTTTGCTTTGGGAAAATCAGTTTCTCTGAACCTGAGTTGCCTCTCCTATAAAATGTAGCATTTTAACCATTGGTCCCTATGTGATTATTTCTAGTTTGCAGGATCACTTCAAAATATGACATCATGTAACCCTCACAACAACACTAGGAAGAAGCAGGTGAGATTGTTTTCCATTTTATGGATGAGATAATAGAGGCCCAGATAGATTAATTGTCTTGCCCCAGTATCACCATGACTTAAACACAAAGTTTGCAGCACAAAGTCCTGTATAGTTTCTACCATGATTTCTAGAATCCCCCTAAAGGTAAAGAAGCTTATAGAGTTTGTCCTGTTGAAGCTTTGAAGTTAGTGAGCAGAAACTCATTCATTAAATCTCTCTCTCTCTCTGATTCCATGGTAGTCATAGGATTATATAACGTTATTGTATTATAGTCTACTTAAGTCATTTTGGGCAGGAGACCTTGATTTATTGCTGAGAGCATTGCACCCATCTGATTCTTTTCCTCTGGCTTATGGCGTGCCACTTATTTTCATATACATGCCAAAGTGATGATTTTGGCAATACGTTTAGGGTCACCTGATCTGATGATGAAGCCAGAGCGTGACTCAGTCACCTGCTATGGGATGAAACCAGCAGGAGATCTTTAAGAAACTTGTTCAGAGTAATTTCTAGTGTCACGCTTCTTAATTGCATGAACTACAATGCCAAAGCTGTTTGCAATGTTTATTAACCTGTCAGAGGCATATCTATGAGTAATAATGAAGTCAAGGAGATGATATTACCTTGCAGCTGAGTGTGTTGGAGAGCTTTTTCTGCCCTCAATTTCACCCTATAGAATGTAACCAAGTGCAGTGGTAGCACACTTCCCACCCCCAAGCTTCCTTGCTGCCTTGCATCCACTCAACAACTCAATACCAGTGTCCAACAACCAAAAAAATAGTAGCATTAGATTATCACCAATGGCTTGTTACAAGAAAGGAAGGACTCCTTTAATTCCCCAACAGCACAGGTATGCTTTCTATCAGCAGGAATTTCAAGAAGAGTGTCAGTTACTCTGACAGAACAAGCTCAGATTGACAGGAAACGTCACCCATCAGCTTCTCAAGGCACTATGGAAGGTTTTATGTATCATTATTCACCTTTAAATAAAATACAGCTAAAGCTGACACTCAGGCTTGTAACGAGATGAGCACTATTGATGTTTTCTGTATAGTAAGACAGGAAACACATTCAGAAAATTCCCAGAGAAGAAGAGCCATGCTTTTTAATGGGAAATAGCAGTCATTGGGTACTTACTGGGTATCCACTTTATTCAGCCCTCAGCTAGACACTACGTGGGAGTCTTGGAACAAGTAAATGAAGCAGAGTTTTCTTTTAGGAATTCATGACTTCTCTGGGGGAAGTAAAATGTATATGCTGGAGATAACTTTTAAAAATCACAAATGAACTGAAAGCTAAATTGAAGCATAGGTAAGTGTGTGTATGTGGATGATAAAGGGAATACGTGTTTTGAATAATCAGGAAGTGGACAACTATCTCGGGGAAGGAAGTATGGTGAAGAAGAGAGATTAAGTCAATTCTCTCCTGACCACCTAATACACAGAAGGCTATGTGCTAACCACTTTTCTTATACTGGATGGGGGAAAGATAAGGATATCATCAGGAGGAATACCTAGGCCAGTTGAATGAAAGCTTCCAATTTTTCACTCTCCTATAATAGACTTATACATCTATATTGGTATAATGGTATGCGGTGGGTGGATGTACCTTCCCTTCACTTTGGTCTTGGCCATGTGACTTGGCAAATGAGTTGTTAGTAGATGCAATGGGAGCAGAAGCTTGACATGTGATCTCTGGAGTTCTCCTGTGTCTTTTGATCTGCTATGTAAAGCAGGTCGCTTAAGTATTTCCCCTTCTCCCCAGACCAGAGAAGGAACATGCATGGAGCCAGATCCAAGCCCAACACTGGAGTGCCTCTGAGTACAGCTGAATCCCACTAACCTGAAGCACAACTCCCTAGCAGAGCTCCGATTAGATGCGCTAATTTGTTTTTAACCGGCAGATAAGAGCAGGAGAATAAATGCTTCTTGTCATAAGCCACTAAGATACTGGAGTCTTTTGCCACACAGCGAATGCGGACTGATAAAGAAATGAAGGTTGCCCTCATATAAATTTTAACCTAGAGGGGAAATTGCGGTTTGTGTTTAAGTATACTCTTCAGTAACTAGAATAAGTGTCTTGAAAGAAGTATAAAGTATTCTGGGGGACAGGGGTCACAGTGGAGGTGAGAGGCCTCAGGTTTACAAAGACTTTCTGAAAGTGACAGCAATATCCTTAAAGGAAAGGTAGGCTTTGAGCAGATCATGGAGAGGCAAGGGAAGGATCGAGAAAGGATCTGTAGTTTCAGCACCTGTAGTTGTTTTTCATTGTAACTCAAGTGCCTGACATTAAGCTTTTGATTGCTGCGCCATCCTCTTCAAAGACAGCTATTTCAAATCAACACATCGCCAGACACAGGGCTATATAAGGAGCCAAGCCGCCCCACCCCGGAAGTTCCTTTTTTTTAGTGCTCTCTGGCTGACTTAGTAGCTGACTGTTCGCTAGTTTTTCCCTTCTCGCTCTTGTTTTAAATTCCGAAGAAAGAGTGATCCTATGAAACCCTGGACACCCTACCCTGGACCCCGATAAAGGCAGAACCGTAGGCCTGCGCACTAACATCGTCTCCCCGGACCTTGCCGTGTGGCCCCAGGCGTGCCGTGTACCCTCCAGGGCTGTGAGTAATACATTTTTTTTGGGTTTTTTCAGTTTCCTGATGGTTTTGTGGCTGAGGTATGTCTTGACGTTATAATAAGAACCACAAGGGCTGGTCAAGCTAGAACATTAGCTCCAAAAAGGGGAATGTTTGCGGGGGCTTACTTGCCTTGGGCCCAGGTGAGTGGCCCCAGGCATCGCTAACCAGTGGCATCACTGTGGGAAGACTAAGACCGGGAACAAAACGGTATCCCAGTTTAGAAAGTGGAAAATGCTGGGAAAGGAAGGCGGTGTGTAAGTGGGGTGGTGTCTTTAATTTCTGTTGCTGTTGGTGAACCAGGTTCCTTTGCGTAAGTGAACTGAATGCGCCGTTGAAGCATAGGCAAGTGTGTGCTGAGACTCAGGTTGGCAGCAGGGAAAAAGTTTATTTACAACAGCAGCCAATCGAGGGGATGGGAGAACACATCTCAAATCTGCCTCCACAAAGACAGGGTTTAGGGATATTATTGGGATGAAGAGGCAGGGTGGTCTGGGGCATGGGGAAAAGTCATTGGAGTTAAGAAAATTGAGATAATTGGCATTCTGCTCAGGTGCAACTAAGCTACATGCTTCTTCGAGGGTTGCGTGTTCAAAAAATGATGGAGTTAGCATGTTCTGAGGGTGGAGTTTTTGGCCCTGTGATGTCAAAAGGTCACCGACTTGACACTCTCATTCACAGTTGGAGGGTCAGTGGTCCCAATCATAGAGGAGATGTAAGGAAATTCTGCTGCCACCAAATGTGAATGTGAGAGAATTTCAGGAAGGAAGTGATGGACAGTGATGTAACCTGAAGAAAGATTAGTTAATTCATATCTCTGGCAGACATTAGGAGTTTACCAGAAACCAGTTTCTTCTAACAGATGGAGAAAAATCTCATCTGCATTATGATCTCAAGACTCTGAAAAACATACGCAGCTGTGTTTTGTGCTCCGTACGCGCAGGCCCAGCGGCCATGGCTCACGGGCGCAGCCGCTCGGCAGGTGGACTCTCAACCACTGCGCCACCAGGGAAGCCCCATAGCTGTGTTTTTAATTGTGCCCTTCATTTGCAGAAAACTACTAAATGTTTCCATCTAAGAGTCGCTGATAAGGAAATGTCTTTTGGTTTCAAAAATACCTAGGTAATTCAGGCAACGGTGAGGAAACAGAAATTAAAGATTGCTTTTCCTTGGATTTTTAGGGGACAGAGGTTTTCCTAAAGAGCCTTGTCTTAGCTGTCTGAGAGAACTAGTAATCCTTCCCAGAAAAGAACATTTTCGAAATGGAGTGGCGTGTTTTTGACATGTCACAGGCTAATGTTTGTTAAATGTTTCTGATGTAAAGAGAAGAAAACAAAGTGATTCTTAATTGATTACTACTGACCAATGAGAAAAAGCACTCAAGTCCCCTTCCCAATTGTACAAAGCTCTGAAGTACCACCCACCCACCCTCAAACATGTTCCTGAACAAACTGCTTCTGAACAAAAGTAAAAATTGAAGAGCTTTGGTACTGAATGTAATGGGAACAAATATCCAGATTCTTACTTGTGCCTAATGTGAACATATGTTTTTATCATAGAATTGTTTATATGAATATCTGGTGGTGTTTTTCACTGGGGTTTGCAATCAAACATGAATTCTGTGCTATTGAGTGAAAGCACAGTACCCAACTTTATTCCCCCAGACTGCAGCAGACATACAGACATGGCCAGTTGCCTATCTAGTAGATTCTAACAAAACCGTGCTTCTGTTTGTGTTATCCACTCTCTAAAGCATGGCCATATGTCTCAGGAAGCCAGTCCCAGGAATCTCCTTCTTCTCTCCCTGTGAGTGGTTTGGGAATAGGTGTGTGATACAGTTCTGGCCAAAGACACTTCTGGGAAAGCTTGCACTACTTGTGATAAGAGACAAAAGGAAGAAATTGTCTCTCTTCCTCTGTTGGAAATTTTTACATCTGAAAATTAGCTTTAGAATTGTGGAAGCCATTTGGTGACCCTCAGGGCAAAACCATCAAGTGGAAAATGGCTAAGAGAAAAGAGGAATGGTACATGTGTCCTTGAGGTTTTTGAGCTGATGAATGAACCATTTTGGAGTTGCTCTACCTTGGAATTTCTTAGGACTTATTTTCCTTAATTGTTAAGGACATTCTGAGTTGAATTTTGTCTTATCAAAAATGTATTAACTGGGCTTCCCTGGTGGTGCAGTGGTTGAGAGTCCGCCTGCCGATGCAGGGGACACGGGTTCGTGCCCCGGTCCGGGAGGATCCCACATGCTGCGGAGCGGCTGGGCCCGTGAGCCATGGCCGCTGAGCCTGCACGTCCGGAGCCTGTGCTCCGCAAAGGGAGAGGCCACAACAGTGAGAGGCCCGCGTACACACACACAAAAAAATGTATTAACTGCTCATCTGCCTTCCCAGTCTCTCCAAGAAGACCATAGAATGCGCTTAAAGAGTCAGTAGGATGGAAGAGGCAGAAAATCTGAAAGCCTAGGCCATGGGACCATTTCAGCACAGGTCCAGAGAATAACATTCTGCATTTGTAGAGAACTAAAAGCAGAGGAAAAAAATCCTGTCACTTCTTAATGACATACTTCTCAGGTCCAATTTGAAAATGAGGAAGTATAGAGAAAAACTCTTTGATAACTACAGCACAGTAGGACCATAATTTGTATTATTCAAATCACATGTCAGGGATTGAATCAAGCAGGATCTTGATCACTGTCATTGTTTCAAAGAGAAAGGCTCTGGGTATGGAGTTCTCAGCAAAGGGGCCAGAGTTGAATGAGTATGCATAACTCAAAACAGCGAATAATAAAACTTTTAGATTTGTGCAATTTCAACCAACTCATTGAATTGTACTTTGACCAGAAACGAGATCTTAGCATGAGCTTCTCACATGCTTAATTGGAGTAAAATGTAGTTTAGCATAGGCTTAGAGAACTAATTAATCTTTCTGAAGATAGCTTTCACCTGAACGAATAGTGTAAATTAGAAATTGTCATAAAAAGATGTGCCATTTATTGATGCAAGCTGAACCAGATGATTTGATATAAATACTGGTTAAAATATAATTGCAAAGCAACTATACTTCTGATAAACTTCTAAGGCTTCACTGAGGAGTCAGGAGATTATGTGTTCTTGGACATAAAGTCAGTAGAGAATGCATATGTAAAGCACTTGCTTCCACCAGATGTATGTTGAAACACCACAAAAAGAAACCACATGTTACAGATCAAGGGAAAAGAAAGGACAACCAAATTACAGTATAGCATTGATCTCAAGGTGTAAGTTAAGAGAACTAATAACCAATCCTTTTATCAGCCTAACACATGTTTGGGGAAATATTTACATTTCTTCAACTTATTTATTCTTTTTAAATTTGGCAGTCCTTATATTGAGGTTTAGAACTCAGATGATAGGCTCTTTCCCTTTATAAGTTTACCTAATTCTTTGTTGAAGGCAAGGAGTAAGGGGGTCGAATTTGTGATTGTGTGTGTGTAGACACACCTACACGTGCATGTGTTTGGTTGTGCTGCTGCACGTCAGGGAAAAGTGAACCTCTTGGTTTAGGGTAAAGTAGGTCTTCAGCTTTGGCCAATACATTTTATTCACATCTAGGTGTTGTGGCTACCATAATGGACAATGTAGGTTTAGAGAGAATATTAATTAAGATGCTTTTGATGGGATCACAGAAGACACAATTCAAACTGGACAAGAAATGCAGAGATAGGATGGTCCTAGGGCAGGTTCCAAGACATCATTAAAGATTCAGGTTCTTCCCATAATTTTATTCTGCATTCCTTGGGAAGTTGCCTTTGTACTTGAGGCCACTCCACAGAAACCAGAATCCCACTGATACAGGTTTGAAAACCTCTGAACCGAATGTTTTCCTGTTTCTTTAAGCTTTAAAATTCTGATTTGCTCTACCCAAATATATTGTAGGGAAAGGTTCATATGCCTTTAAATCTGGAATCTCCCTCAGAACACCTTCAGCAATGCTGAAGTTTTTAATTCTGAGAAATCCTGGTATGTAGGAAGAAATGTTTGCTACAAATAGTAGGCTAAACATGAATTTAATAGCACTTTAATGTTAGTGAGCAAGGAATTCACGAAAGGACTACAGTGGAAAAAAGTTAAGTTCATTCAAATAATTATAAAATAGTCACATGAATTTAAGATATCTTAAGATGATAATTTGAAAAACTGTTGCAGTATCAGTAAGCTTGGGATTTCATTTACCCACTATCAGAATGGCCAGAAAAACCTTTCAACTCTATAGTTAAAGTGCCCGTACTAGATTTTCAAAGGAGACAGTTATAGTTTTATAAATGCAGCCATCGGTGAAGATCTGAAAAAATAGTGTGAGTACTCTTTTGGCTCACGGGATGATTATGACACATTCACTATTTTTTGTGTGTTGTATTTATTGTATTAAAAATTCACTAGCTACTATGTGTATTTGGGATGGCCTCTGGGTGAACTTTAATTCGGGGAAACAAATTTAAAAGCCTAGAAAAATGTCATCCACATGTATCACGCTGCTATATTTTAACAAACTCACTGATATTAAACAACCAACAGCCTCCATTTTCACCACTTATGAATAGGGTGTGTTCAGTGTCGCATGGATTGAGTCACTTTAGAAATGCCTCAAGACCAGCTGCTCCAACAGGATCTTGGCTCATTGGGTTTCTGTCAAAACTCAGAACTACAAATACTGCTCTGAAGATAGGAGGCGAGGGAAAGCTTCAAGAATGAAAATGATTTGAAAGCTCAAAATAGCTCGCGTTGACTTTGGCACAGGAGGGGGTGTGTGTGTGTGTGATTTTTTTATTCCTAACTCAATTCATTCAGGTTCCTTTAAATTTAGAGTCTGCAACTTCTATCAAAACTCTTATTATAAAGCCTATTTTTTCATTATTATTATTATTTACTGTGAAGGAGATGGAGAGAGGGGGCACCCTTCAGAGGTAGGTAGAGGCAGTATACACAGAAGTTAGGTATTTGGACTTTAAAGCCAGGCTACCCAGGGTTGAATTCCAGTAGTGCTGTTACTGGTAGTATGAACCCCTCTCCATTTTGGAGCAAAAGGAGACTGCTGATAATGCCACTTCCTAGAGTAGTTATGAGGGCTAAGAGTTAATACATACAAAGAATAGTCCCTGGAACATAATAAATACTCAGTATCATTAAACAGCTCTTTTAATTTAGTTTATTACTAAGAAGTCCCTTTGCTTGCTCTATTCGGCTAAGTCATATTTTTCTCTTTGATTTCTTTGTATAGGTAACATTCACTTTAGAACTACTTAAATCATCAAGATATAAGTTTTAGCAATCTTGATGACATTTCAGTCTTAAGTGGGTAGGACTCCACAAATCCACCCTGGAGGGTTCGCCAGCATTCTCTATCAAGAGATAAATATACCTCTTTGAGAGTGAGAAGAGCCAGCTTGCTGCAGTAGAGTTGGCAAAAGTTCTTGAAGTAGTTGTGAAGTCTTTGGGTGTGGAGCCAGCGTGTTCTTGGATAGACTTTCATCTTTCATCAGGGTTATATTTATTCCTAAAGACATTTTCAGTTCCTGAAAGATTACTCATTTTAATTTGGACATCTAGCTAGAGAGGTTGCTGTAGCTCCTTAATTCTCTTCAATTCTCTGGATGTGAAATTCCTTCCAGATAATATCACTGATCTGGAATAAGTACTAAGTGATTTGTTAACATGATAAAACTAGTAAGCCATGGGAGACGGGATAGCCCTTTGGGGCCTGTGAGTTTTCACAGCACTTTCTTTTTATGGCAGTATCTTTCATCCAGGGAATAGCTTTGATTATTTTAGTACATTTTCAAGATAGAGAATTTGTAGGGTATTTGAGGTATGAAAACTTGGATAGTTTGGCCAACAGAAGGTCAGATTTCTTTTTTTGAGATGGTACTATTTGAACAAATGCTCTTATATTTTTGCTTCCAGTTCTTTTCTATTGAGGCCAAGAGTAAATTTACATAAAAACAATTCTGACTATAGTCATCATCAAGAAAGCTACTTTTACACAGCTATTTAGAAATGGGAGGTATCAGCCGACATCAATTACCTGATTTTTCACAAACTTCATGTCTTCAGCTGCAGCTCTTTATCTCAAGAAGACTTAATAAAATGTCTTTGAATTTCTCAATCAGAGCCCTCATGACATGTAATTAAGTAACGAAACTTAGATTTTTAGGAAGGGTTTTGTATCGAATTAGAGGTAGGAGAAATGACTTAACCAAGCTTTGCACAAGAAAAGTGAAGATGTGTAACAAGGAGGAAATCATGCAGATAGAATGACTAAGGCATTTACTCTTGTTTTAAATTATAACATTACGCTTTGAAAAGGGATAAAAAAAAATGGCTTGTAGTTGTATAGCTTTTTCCTGAAAAATGTTGCTGATTCTATTGTAAGACCTACAGAAATTGCCAGATTTTGGTGTTCGTAAGAATCACTCCTGATGCTGGTTGAAATGGCAAGTTTCTTTGTCCCATGTAAGAGCTACTAAATGAATCTGAATTTTATGCACAATGAAGTTTGAGATAAGCTGGCATAAAGTATCCCCCCTGGCATATCTCCCATTTTTTTCTTGTTACTGAGTTTGCCTTTACAAAATCTCTAACTGGAGCCAGGTCACCTCCCATTTCTGTCTTTTTTATCCCTCAAACTTTATTGAGATAAAATTGACAAATAAAATTGTATATATTTAAGGCGTACAAAGTGAGGGATGACTTAATATACATATACATGGTGAAATGATTACTACAATCAGGTTAATTAAATCATTCATCACCTCACACAGTTGTGTGTGTGTGTGGTGAGAATGCTTAAGTTCTACTGTTTCAGAAAATTTAAAGTATTCAGTACAGCATTAACTACAGTCACCATGTTGTACAGTTGCGCCCCAGAAATTCTTCATGTTAAAACTGAAGGCTTGTACCCTTTGACCAGCGTCTCTCCATTTCTTCCACTCCTCAGCTCCTGGTAACCACCATTCTGTTCTGTTTCTACAAGTTGGATTCTTTTCCCCCTTTTTTAGATTCCACGTATAAGTGAGATCAAACAGTATTATTCTCTGTCTGGCTTATTTCACTTCGTACAGTGTCTTACAGATTCATCCATGTTGTTGCAAAGGGCAGGATTTCTTTCTTTCTACTGACTGAAAAATACTCCATTATGATACGTATACCACATCTTCTTTTTGCATTCATCTATTGGACATGTAGATTGTTTCCACATCTTGGCTGTTGTGAATAATGTTGCAGTGGACATGAGAGTACAGGTATCTCTTCAAGTTTTCCCTCCCTCCCCCCTTCTTGTTCACTTTTTCCCATGGTTAGATTTTCTCCAGGCCTGTCCACATTCTCTGCCTGAGGTCGCTGCCCACCCCAACCTCTTCCTAAACCTGTGCCACATACTGGGTGGCCCTGGGAGAGGCGGAAGGGGGGGTTCCCACTTACTTCCATGTATCCAGTGCTCCCCCTTGATTTTTAATTACCAGGGTTGCTGGAGCTATTGATCTCATTGGTTATTTGTTTTCAAATAAATTTTGAAATTTATTTTAATAAATTCCTTAGATATATACCCAGAAGTGAAATGACTGGATCACATATTAGTTTTATTTTTAATTTCTTTGAGGAATCTCCATACTGTTTTCCCTAATGGCTGTACCAATTTCCATTCCCATCAAACAGTGCGCAAGGGTTCCCTTTTCTCCACATCCTCACCAACACTTTTTACCAGTTGTCTTTTTTTTTAAATAAATGCCATCTTAAAAAGTTTGAGGTGATATCTTGCTATAGTTTTGCATTTCCCTGATGGTTAGTCATATTGAACACCTTTTAATGTACCTCTTGATCATGTGTATGTCATCTTTGGAAAAGTTTAATTCAAGTCCTTGGTCCATTTTAAAAATTGTACTATTTGTGTTTTTGTTTGAGTTGTATGAGTTTTTAATATATTTTGGATATTTATCAAATATTTTGTTTTCAAATACTTTCTCCTGTTCCATAGGTTGCCTTTCATTTTGTTGTTTCCTTTGCTGTACAGAAGCTTTTTAGTTTGATGTAGTCCCACTTATTTATTTTGATTTTTTTCTCTTGTGGTATCATATCCAAAAAAAATCATCTCTAAGATCAATGCCAATGAGTTTTTCCCTGTGTTTTCTTTTAAGAGTTTTAGCTTCAAGTCTTATATTTAAGTATTTAATCTATTTCAAATTAATTTTTGTAAGTGGTATAAGGTAGGGGTCCACTTTTATTTTTTTGCATATGGATTTCCAGTTTTCCCAGCACCATTTATTGAAGAGACTCTCCTTTCCTAATTGTATATTTCTGGCACCTTTGTCAAAGATTAGTTGACTGTGTATGTGTGGGTCTATTTCTGGGCCCTCTATTCTGTTCCATTGGTCTGTGTGTCTGTTTTTATTCAAATACCATACTGTTTTGATTCTGTCACTTTCTTGCACAGTTTGAAATTAAGAGATGTGATGCCTCCAGTTTTGTTCTTCTGCCTCAAGAGTGCTTTGGCTACCAGGGGTCTTTTGTGGTTCCATACAAATTTTAGGATTGTCTTTTCTATTTCTGTGAAAAATATCATTGGAATTTCAATAGGGAGTGCATTGAATCTGTAGATTGCATTAGGTAGTATGGACATTTTAACAACATTATTTTTTCCAGTCCATGCACAGGTGTTATCTTTCCATTTATCTTGTGTTCTTCAATTTCTTTAATCAATGTCTTACAGTTTTCTACATACAGATCTTTCACTACTTGCAATATTATTTACCCTTTTGAAAATAAATTCTTAAATATTTAGAGCTGCTGAGGTCAATAGGAACTTAAGGCCAGTCTGGTCATTATAACATTTATTTAGTAGTGACCTTCTGCCAGCTATAGAATGTCTGGTCCCAAGGTCCAGGACATGGAAGCTGCCCTCAGTATGCTCTCGGTCAAGTAAAAGACACAGACATGCAACAGATACCTGAGACTGATCAGTAGACTGTGAGAAGTGCTTATAGGAGGCCTTGGGGAAGGACATGTAGCCTAACTTTAGGGATGTGGGGAGGGTCAGGAATTACATTCTAAAGGAGATAACATTGGGGTGCATGTATTTTTTGGAAGCACTATTTATAATAGCCAAAAAAGGGAAGCAGTCCAAGTGCCTATCAACATATGGTTGGATTAAGAAGATGTGGTATATATATACCGTGGAATGTTACTTGCAGCAACATGGATGGGCCTAGAGAATACTATGCTTAGTGAAATAAGTCAAACAGAGAAAGACAAATACTGTATGATACAACTTATATGGAATCTAAAAAAAAAAAAAACACAAATGTATATGCAGAACAGAAACAGACTCACAGATAGAGAAAACAAACTTGTGGTTACCAAAAGGGAGAGGGACTGAGGGGAGGGGCAAATTAGGGGTATGAAGATTAACAGATACAAGCCACTCTATATAAAATAGATATGTGACGAGGATACATTGTACAGGGAATTATACCCATTATCTTGTAATAACCTATAACGGAGGATAATCTGCAAAAATACTGAGTCACTATGCTGTACACCTAAAACTAACACAATTCTGTAAATCGACTACAATTACAAAAAAATAAAGGAGATAACATTACAGGTGATACTGAAATGATGAGCAGCCTTTATCTAGAACAGGGGGAAAACAGTATAGGGGAAAGTCATTTCTGACAAAGTGATATTTTTTGGAGATAATAAATATTAAGTGATGCTGGAAATGAGTCTAGAGAAAGAAGCAAAACTTTGGGTGTTATGTTTAGGACCTTGGCCTTTAGAAGTTTGACAAGAGGCTTTTTGTTAGACACACTCATATCAGAGATGGCACATAATTACCATGTAATGGTATCAAGTGGTTGAGCATTTTGCCCTTCAACTCAGTTTGCTGTTGAGGGAACAAGATGTAATTTTTCCTCCTGCTGCAGTAGATAAGAGCTAACCCGCTTTTTGCAGTAATCACTCACAATCTCATCTCGGAAACAAAAGGATAACATTAATGGGTGGTATTTACCTTAGCTGAAGCTTCATGCAATTGGTGTAGAGACATCATAGTATGCACTAATGATGTCTACCAGCACAGCCCAGTCTATAGGTTAAAGGAACCTGTTCTATATAAAGACAGTAGAGCATGATGGTTAGGGACTTTAGAATATGGAGTCAGATGCCCAGGGTTAAATCTGAGCCCTGCCATGTTCTGTCTGTGTGACCTTTTGTAAATGACTTGATATCTCTAAGCCTTGATTTGTTTTAAAAGTGTGGATGAGAATACACCTGCTTCTCTAATAGTACTGAGAATTAAATGACATAATATGCTATGATGAGTTGCATTGTGCCACCCACCCTCCCCCTAAAAGATATTGAAGCCTTAACCTTCTCAGAATGTATCACCTTAGAATATGACCTTATTTGGAAATAGACTTTTTACGGAGGTAATCAAGTCCAAATGAGTTCATTAGGGTGGCCCTTAATCTACTATGACTAGTGTCCTATAGAAAGGGGGAGATTTGGACACAGAGATAGACACGCAAGGGAGAACAACCTATGAATGTAGGCAGAGATTGGGGTGAAGTATCTTCAAGCCAAGGAACACTGAAGGTTTCTCTCAAACCACTCAAACCTAAGGGAGAGGAAAGAAAGAGTTTCTCCCTCAGAGGGAGCAAACCTTGCTGACACCTTGACCTTAGACTTGATCTTAGACTTGATCTTACTCTCCAGAACTGTGAGATAGTATGTTTATGTTGTTTAGCCATCTAGTTTGTGGCATTTTGTTACAACAACCCTAGCAAACTGATCCATACACATAAACTCCCTGGTACATAGTAAATTCTCTACAATTACTAGGTGTTCTTGTTGTTAACACTGTTTTGTCATAGTCCTGGCTTTCAACGCAGATTCTGCCTTGTCCAACATTGTTTATTTGAGTGGGCCTTGTTCTATGAGTCAAGGGCTGGAAAACCAGAAGTACTATGCAATATGTGATGGCAGATACCTCATAACTAAAAGTATAGGCAGAGCAATTCTGGAAGAATGGAACCACTATTGACCAGTCCAATGTAGGGTTGGAACGGTGACATGGCAGGCCAGCAGAGAAGAGCAAGGGCTTCAGCGATGAACACATTAGGCATGGCATCTTCAGAAAATGCAAACTAATCAACAAGTAAAACTCAAATACGAAAACCAAAACAACTTAATGATTTGATTATGGAGGAAGGGGAAATTGAGCATACAACGTTAAGAAAAAGGTCTACTTACGTGGTGGGTGTATATTTTTATTTCTCTTGAATTAAAAGTATCTACTAATTATATAGGAGTGACCATAACTAAAGAGAGTTACAACAAGAAGAAAAAGAGAATAGGAAAAAGGGGAGAAGAGGAGGAGAAAGAAAGAGGAGTGAGTTCGGAGACCAGCCCTGTATAAATGGAGACTCTTTCTTCTACCGTGAATAAGGCATTTGAGCAGAATTTCTCAGAAAGGTGTGATGGAACCTTTATCAGTGCAGTTACTTCTCAAGGAGGGGCTCTTTGAGGTTTGTGAGCCCACTCACTCTGGACTTAACAGGGCTCTGTCTGTGTACCTGACCAATTGAAAAGGGAGAAGGAAGAGAAAATAAGTAGGATATGTGTGTGTAGAGGGGGGAGTGGGGAGAAGTGATGAAAAGAGCAAGTAAGAAGGGGACAGACAGAGAAAATAAATAGAAAACTGAAAGACTAGACAGGCATTGGGATTCAGGACCCAGTTTCTATACACTAGCTCTATGACTTTGGACAAATTATTAACCTCTCTTAAGACTCTGCTTCCTCATCTACACAATGAAATTAATAATAGCACCTATCTCCTTGAGTTCTTATGGAGGTTAAATTATCTAATATGCAAAACACATTGTTTTTATTACTGTATTATTACTGAGCTGTCATCCATCAAGATGAGACGATTAAATAAATTGTGGTACATCTAAGCTATGATGTTGTTAAAAAGAATCTAGTAGAGCTTCATGCGCCAATAAGGCAGGAGGTCCGATATCAACAGGTAAGTATCAAAAACTGTAGAAGGTAGTTCACAGTATCTGTTCATTTGCATGAAAAATAATGCATTTTATTGAACATTTTTATCTATGTAGATTATCTCTGCAAGAATGATGAAGAAATTGGTTATAATGTTTCCTCTACGGAAGTCATCTGAGATACCATAAACCGGAAGGGTCACGTTTTACCATAGTCCTCTTTATTCCATTTGAAATTTTATCATTTTCATATATTTTAAAATTAAAAACAAAATTAAAAGAAAAAAAATGAGGGTGAGAATAGCTCCTGTCCTGTAGGTAGAGAATATTAAATGAGATATACACATATGCATATGTTAATGTTGCACCTGGCCCTCCAGAGCATCATGATTATTATCACAGTTGTCATTCAGTATCCACAGAGGATTGGTCTCAGGACCCCCTGTGGATGCCAAAAGCCAGGAGTGCTCAAGTCCCATACATAAAATGGCATAGTATTGGCACATAACTTCTGCACATCTTTGCACATACTTTAATACTGTCTAGATCACTTAGAATACCTAATACAATGTAAATGCTATGTAAATAGTTTTGTTTTGGGGAATTTTCTGGAAAATTAAAAATATTTTTGATCCATGGTGGGTTGAATCCACTTCTGCAAGAGCACCCATTTTCATGCTATCAGGTTAGAAAGATATTAGAGAATTGGGTCTCTAGGTGCTCCTGAGATTCTCCACTAACAAGAGGTTTCCTGTCTCCATGGTTCACAGAAGTCTCCTATGTGGAGCTGTGATCCCAATCCATGTTTGGGTAAAAGTTTTCAATTTAAGGGGGAAATCCCAGAAGAGGAAGGCATGCCTTGGAGCTAGAAGTTTACAAGTGATTTTTTTTTTGTCCTCTAAACTAGAATGTTAAAAGAAGGCAGATTCTCTAAAGACTTGGTTTGTTGCCATTAAGCAACCATCTAGCAAAACCAGAATCATTATGGATAGTTTGAAAGTGTTTAATTTATGCACTGGATAAAGTTCTTTTTTTTTTTTCTAGTGTCAAATTAGAGCAGAAAAATGAGTCTTAAAAGGGCAGTCCTTCGCCAGGTGGCTACCTTAGGCTGTTCTCATCTTGACCCTTTTTTTTTTTTTTTTTTTTTTTTTTTT